>NW_017732369.1:64862-109628 GCF_001890085.2 Hipposideros armiger | reverse complement strand
CTGTTCCCATCCCCCCAATTCCCCAATAAAAAATCTTTAAAAAAAAAAAAAAGAATACTGAGGACTCCCCTCCAAGTACTAATGAGGCCTGACCCTGCTTAGCTTCCGAGATCAGACAAGATTGGATGAGATTGGCCACATTCAGGGTGGTATGGATGTAGACTTGAAACCTATGTAATTTTACTAACCATTGTCACGCCAATATATTTTAATTAAAAAAAAAAAAAGAATACTGAGGAAAAACCACCTGACACTTTAGGTCTCACAGTAAAGACAAGTTAGTGGTTGTCAATGAGTGAAGAGATTAGAAGCCTGTGGCACACGGAATGTAGTCATAACAATAATAAAAGTTAAACCAAGATCAATTACAATCCACAGTGATTTAAACACCTTAGAAACCTGTAAAAAAAGGCACACCCATGTGAAAGCATATATATATATTATTTAGCTCAATCTCTGTAGTTCTTTTACACATATTAAAAATCTATGAAACACACAAAATAAGAATAATAAACTACCCATTACGAAAAGATAAAATAGTCAACATAATCAGGAATAAGTAAACCCAGATATTGGAACTATCAAATATGATCTTCTAAAGAATGATAATATTAAAGGAAAGAGTGAAAAAAAGTGGACAATATGGATAGACGAATGAGAAATTTCATCAGAGTAAAATAAGCTAACAAAGCATCAAAGTAAAATGCTAAAAATTAAAAACACGATATCAGAAATGAAAATTTCTTTTAATGGAGTTATCGACAAACTGGATGCACCAGAGCAAAGAATGAGTCCACTGGGGATAGATTAATAGAAGTTATACAAACTGAACTACAATGAGCAAAGCAGAGATAAAACAACTAAACAAACAAATTTTAAAAAGATCAGAGAACCTAAAAGAATAATGTCAAATGTTTAATATACATGTAATTTTTGCTTCAAAAGGAGGCTAGAGAATGAGTTAGAAGAAATATATGAAAGATAATAGTTAAAAATTCTCCCAGATTAATAAAAAACAATATGTTTCAGATCGAAAAAGCTCAGAGAATCTCAAACAAGATAATTATAAAGAAAAACACACCAAGACACATTAGAGTAAGATTGCTGAATACCAAAGAATAATATGACTTGTTTTAGTCAACAAGAATAAAAAAAACCATTACATATAGAGGAAAAATGAAAATAACAGACTCCAATTCCTGACCAAGATATGGAAAGAGTGACAAGATTCATCCTATATCTTGAAACAACTATAAAATAGAGATAAACCATGTGAAACAAAGATATTCAAGACAGTCTTTAGGCAACAAAGCATGATAATCCTTGGAAAACAGGAAACAAATGATGTTAATCCTACAATTGCCCCAGTGTACTTCCTGAAAACATTCTCCAATGTAAACTATGCTAACAATACTCTATTTGCAATCAACTTTGATTACATCTGAAATGTAAAAAGTAAAATTGCTGAATCATATGTTATATATATATATATATATATATATATATATATATATATATATATGTATGTATGTATATGTTTTTAATACAATTTAACAAATTTCCCTACAGACTGGTCAAACCAATATACAAGTATGTATGACAGGCATGATCTACAAGTATTATACAAAATTATACCATATAACCTCTGAATGCAAGTATCTCTGAGCTCAGAAGAAGACATATATGTTCATTATAAGCTGATGAGATAGAAATATCAGAAGAGATGGGGTGAAATCTAGGTTGTTTAGGAGGGAGGAGAAAATAGTAATCAAGGGCACATCAATTAATAAGTGTAAATACCCAAAAGTTGTTGATATTTGAGCTTGCCCTTGAAGGAACATAACATTTAAATGTGCACAATGAAGACTTAAAAGACAGGAAGGCATATATTTATTTGAGAAGAATTATGAAATTGGTAGGACTGTAATTTTTGTGTTGGAGAGTGGTTGTGAAGTTGACTGAAATTAGGTTAGAGAGAGAATTAATAGATATTTGAAAACCAAATCAAGAAGCTGGGACTATTTTTGTGTTTATTGTTTGTTTGTTTGTTTTTTGTTGTTTGATGGTGGTATTTTTGTTTAAGCATTAATGAAAGAATACATTTTTGTTTATATTATTTATTAATTTTAGATTAATTTGTTAACACTAGGCAGAATGACTTGGCTGTGAATGAAAGGATGAAAAAACACTAGAGACAAGGTGGATATAAAGAGGCCACTAAAATGATTTGAAGAAAATGTTATGTAAGCCTATGCTAAATTATAGCATAACTTATAATGTAAGTAGACTAGCAAAGAACTGGGAGTCAGGCGTCCAAGCAGATTTATGTAGTTCTTCATTTTAACAATAATAAAATGTTTCTTTGGCTTTTCTCATTTTTTAAAGATTGGTCTCCACTGTCTATAATTCCTCAGCCATGATGAAATATAATTTACTGTTTACAAGTCTTGACTCAGTTTGGTGCTGTAGACTAAGAATTTTCTATATGCTGGTTTGAGTCTCCTGGGAAATAAGTAGTGTAATAATAGGACAACGTTTTCAACAGAAAGAGATCAGTGATGCACATAATTGAGGAGAAGCAAGTAAGAAAGCAATCTTGATTGTGTTTTTATAATCAAAGACAGCAAAGTCAATCATTGCTGCAATTATCTGGATTCTAAATCAAATAAGTTACAACATTATTAATCGAAACATTATTAAGGGGGAAATATACAGATTTGTTAACCACTGAGTCAGAAATAATGAGAAAATAATGTAGTAGATATTTTACTTTTCATAGAAAAAGAATTTAGGGGATATAGGAATAGAGAGAAAGAAACAAGTAAACCAAGATTGAATTAAAATTAGAAGTGGAGTGAAAGGATAAAATATGTCTTTAAATTAATAATTTTCTAACACAAGAACAATGTACCCTGGGATAGAGACCTGAAAATTTTTGTTTGCATTGTTATTTACATTTCACATAAGTGATATCATACAATATAAAACATGCTATGATTTATTTTTCTATAATTAATATGAAGGAAATCATTCAATATTATGAAATAGAAGACTTCATATTAATGCTTACAGAGCATTTTATACATGGAAGTCATAAAAGTTATTTAAACAATATTTGTTTAATATTTGTCTCATATCTAAAATAAATATCTAAAATAAAATCTTAAATCATGTTTTAACACTTTGTCTATATGCCTTTGTTTCTATTGATGATTATATGATTGCCATATATTTCTAGGACTGACATTACATAGTTATTTCATATGTGTCTTTTTGAGACATTTGAAAGGCTTTTTTTCCAAATCGTCCTCTAGAAACTGTTGATGGCATTTACATTTCTACCAACCTAATGAGCTGCCAAGCATTACTGGAGTAAATAAAGCAATAGGAATGATTGATTCTCAAATTCATAACTGTCAGGTTCAAATCTGCCCTAGGTATTTATATGCACATTGATATTATTATGTCTGTCTGACTCATTCACTTTTCCCATCAATGCAAACAATGTTTCGTGTGTTCTCAAGTCTCTGACCTTCCTTCCTTTCCATTCAACAGATAAGCCATGATTTCCCACAGAAAATCAGAAAGAACTCCCTCAAATTCCTGCTTTCTGAAGTTCAAACCTAAAAACTTTGGAACTCATTGTATATACATACGTACCTTGTTTCTACGTGGCTATAGAAGGTCGTTTCTTCCCACACTCTAAAGCTAATACCATCATGTGCACTTTGGCTCCTGGACCATGTAGCTTTCCCTGGAAAGCCGAACAATTGATCCCTCTCCTCTCATTCTTATTTAACCATTCCCCCTCAACTGAATTTTCACTTTTATTTTTTAAAAACATGTTCAGTTATTTTCTGTTAAATGTAACTTTACTTGACCTGCACAGCTCCTTTTAACTATCACCCCCAACTCTTTTCTTGCCTTGATATAGAAACACCTTGTATGAAATGTCTATGCATAGTCACTCCATTTTTTGCCAGTTTCTAATATTCAATCACTTCAAGCTAGCTTCAAACCACCTTATTTCATAGAAACAGCTTTAGCAGGGGTCAGTATTGACCCCCTTACTATTGAACCCAGAAGTCAATGCTTGCATTTATCTTACACTTGCATTTGAGTGCAGTGGACCATGTTTTCCTTTTTTGAAAACTTTTTTCCTTCACTTCCTTAATATCATGCTCTCCAGGATTTCCTCCAATGTCTGCTCATCCCACATCTCCTTTGTTGAGTCTCTGAATAAAGTAATGAAATGATGAGATTACTGAAGACTCGCACCTATGCCCATGCCACTTTGTTCTTTCTCTTCAGTTCAGCGGTTCTCAACCTTCCTAATGCTGCGACTCCTTAATACAGTTCCTCATGTTGTGGTGACCCCCAACCATAAAATTATTTTTGTTGCTACTCTATAACTGTAAATTTACTACTGTGATGAATCATAATGCAAATATCTTTTTGTTTTCCGATGGTCTTAGGCGACCCCTGTGAAAGGGTCGTTCGACCCCCAAAGGGGTCGCAACCCACAGGTTGAGAACCGCTGCTTTAGTTATCTCATTCTCTCCTCATACTTCATTTACTATCTACAAACTGAAGACATACCTACTATCTGATTTCCTGGTGCCTTAGTTTTTTTATTAAAACATGCCACATAGCTGAAAATTCACATGTATTTGTGTTGTTAATGTTTTCCCCTTCCACAGTATTTTAAGTTTTCTGAAGCAGGGACCATATTTTTATTTATCTTTAAATTTCCTCAATATTTAACATCATTCTTGGAATATATCAGACAGTCAACAGTACATGTTGAATGAATGAATAGATCAATATTTTAATGGCTTTCCATTACACTTAGGTTAAAGGTTAAATCTCTATGGGATCTAGAGCCTAAATACCTTATAATTCTATTACTCTTTTAGACCCCCACCCCATTTCCTCTTTCTGTCAACATTTCAAGCACACATGCACACTTTCAATTTTTTGAATGTTTGGCATCCTCCTGCATAGACAATCCTTACACAATCTGATCCTGTCCTTTCAGCAATGATAACTTTCTTTATACTCAAATTTAGATCACCAATTTACCTCGCATGCCTAAGTAAGAATATGAGTCATCATGAGTGGTCAATAAATATTTATTTTTTGGAAGAAAAAATATATAAAATAAATATGAGGACCGGCCGAATGGCGCGTTGGTTAAGAGCTGGCTTGGGACGCCAGAGAACCCCAATTCGGATCCCACATATGAGGGCCAGTGACACTGCCCTCTACAGCTAAGATGGTGAACAACAGCTCAACCTGGAGCTGGGCTGCTGTGAGTCGCCGGCGACTGCGTAGGCTGCAGCCCCTGTGGCAGTGGGTTGCCATGGGCTACCGTATGTAGCCAGCAGCCAGCGGCCACCCAGAAGCCGGCGACTGATCTGCCTCACCCGGGAAGAGCGCAATGATGGTGCCAACTTGGGCCAGTGAAGCAACGTCCTCCACAACTAGACTGAAGAACAAAACGACAGCAACTTGTCTGTTACCCTTCCCCCAATTCCCCAGCACTGTTCCCATCCCCCAATTCCCCAATAAAAATCTTAAAAAAATAAAATAAAAAATAAATAAATCAATATGAAATAAGATATGTCCTCAAATCATGAGAATGGTTTCATGTATCATCAAACTTGGAAGAAATGAAGCTAGATGTAATGGGCAAACTGAAGGCTGCCAAATATTACAAGATAAACAAAACAATAAAATAAATAAAATACCCTAGGGAAAATGATAGTTGGCGTACTATAAAAAGTAATTCACTAGGGATTGAGAAACTAGGAAAATGGTGGGGGCTTTTCTACTGATTAACTTTACGTAGCTTTCTTTTGTATTTAACAGTGCTGTACGTGATACAATTCAAAAGGCCACGGGGCTAGTTACAAATGTGCCAACAAAGGATAACTGTCAGATCATTTTTACCTTTTGGCTGTGCTCCTTTTTTTTAATATTGGCTTTCCAAAAAACTTTTTTAGAAACAGCCACTTCTATGAGTGCCTAAGATTCAATGATTTTTGAAAGACTTCTGCCATCCAATTGTCCCCAGTATTATTGCTTCTTGGAGTTAGTTCAAGGACAGGTTTGGGCTTTAGGGAATAGTTGGGAAAAAGAATCTCTTCCAGTCTATTCAATTCACTTCCTCATTGGACCCAACTCTAGTTCAGATTTCTCGCTTCATTTAGTTTCTTATCTTTTGAGCCTTTTTTTTAATCACTGAGGATACAATTCAGTTGGGCTATAATTCTTCTTCTATCGCCTCCATTGTTTGTGCCCTTTCAATCTTATTCGGTCTCTGACTAACATGAAAGATCATCATCATCACCATCACCACCATCATCATCAGTTATCATCACGTACTTAATGTCACTATCTAAGGCAAGGGGTTTAAACAGATAAAGATAAAAAAGTGATGGTGGGAGGGTTTGAGTTGGTAAGCAATGTCTAAGCCTCATCCTGAGCTGCAAAATCTCCTGTTATAATGAGTTAATAATACAAACGTTCCGCCTTATCCACTGGGAATAAGTTCCAAGACCCCCAGTGGATGCCTGGAATCATGGATAGTACCAAAACATTGTATTATGGGGTTTTTTCATAGATAGATATACAGATAGATAACTTTTCCATTAAAGTAAGTTCTTTATGGCTTCTCTTTGACATATCCAAATTGCCAACACCACTACTCTTGTGCTTTGGTTCCATTATCAAGTAAAATAAGAGTTACTTGAACACATGCACTACAATGCCATGGCAGTCCATCTGATAAACAAAACTGCTACTAAGTGACTAATGGATGGGAAGCTTATCCATCTTACACAGCATGGATATGCTGGACAAACGGATTATTCACATTCAGGGTAGAAACCATGGAAAAGAGGGACAACTGTACATCTTATTACATAAATCATTGAGAATCAATCACTTTGATTTTGTCCTTATTTTCTACTCAAAGTCATTACTCTAGCATTTTTTCCATTTCTCTCTGACATCATTAATTTTCTCTTTCAGTATATGTTACCCAAAAGCATATCAACATGCCCCAATTTGTCCCATATTATATATATATATATATATATATATATATATAGAGAGAGAGAGAGAGAGAGAGAGAGAGAGAGAGAGAGAGAGAGATTCTCTTTACTTTAAATACCTGTTTAGCTGCTGCCATTTTTTTGTTTCACCTTCTTTATAGCGAATCTCTTCAGAAAAGTTATCAATACCCTATCTTCAATTCCACTACTCTAATTCTTTCATGAACTCCCTACATATACACTTTCTTCCTACTACTCCACTGGGATAGCACTAGGAAGAACCAACACAATTATCAAGGATGTTCAATCTAATAATCAATTTCAGGCCTCATAATATTTGAATTATCAATAGAATTTGACATAGGTGATCACTCATGTCTTTTTTACTGTTGTTTTCAGTACTACACTTTCTTCCTCTCTTTGAATACTCCTTCACAGTCAATTTTGTGATCCTTCTACTAAGGAAGGTGTGATCTACTAAGATCTACTTAGTATCTACTAAGGTTGGTGTGATCTAGTCTCAATTCTCAGTCCTCTTTTCATCATTGTCTATACTTTCTACTTTCCTGAGGATGTCACTCAATTCATGGTTATAAAAATCCCCTAATAATTTTTAGTCTATGTGTTATTTCCCTGGGAGACCTCTCCATTGAACTCCAGACTTGGATATCCAAAAATTTTGATGATAGCTCTAGTATCTTTCTGTCCCTGTTTCTGCTGTTGTCCTCCTATAATTACTTCTCAAAACAGCAGCCAAAATTAGCCTTTTGAAAATTAAGTTGAATCATTTCCTCTGCTTAAAACAAACAAGGATGAATTTGCATCTCATGCAGAATAAAGACAGGGCATTGAGATATTACGTTGACAGCATCTCCTACCATATTCTTTCTCCGTTGCTCACACTGCACTCCATGTAGTCTTATCCTTTGTACATACCCAAAGACTCCTGTATTATGGTCATTGTACACTTCATTCTCTCTGCTTGAAAGTATCTTTCCTCTGATACCCACATGGCTTGCTTCCACACCCCTAGTAGATCATAGCTCATAACTGCATATCACCTCTTCAGAAAGGCCTACCCTCATTTAAAGACAAAAAAAAAAGTCTTTCAGGCAACACCTATTACCCTTTCTTTAGTTTATTTTTTTTCGCCATCAAACTCTTCATCATCTCACATACACTCTATTGACTTGTTCATTTTTGCTTACTTTCATTCTCCAATTAGAAGGTATTTTTTTAGTTTTTAACATTAGTGGAGCTGGCCCCTACTTTCCCCGTTCCTTCTCTCTACAGTGAGAAGGTTAAACTAGATTAAAGTTATGTCTTTAATACTCTATGATTGCAATTTCCATTTAGCATATCACTTTGGTGGTTTACTCTTCTCATTGATATTTTGAGTGAACTTGATTACCAAAATGCAAAAATAATAATAATAATAATTTTTTCGAATTGCAACTCTGATTTCATGTGAAAATGAATATAAGACATCAAAATGTCTTCTATAAAAATTCACTTTACAGTCATTTCACTAAATCATATCTAAATCATCACACAATGTGTTCTCAAGATTCTTTTCCATCATGTGAATTGCTATTTACTGCTCTACTTCAAAATGCTAACTTTATAGAATTTAAGTATCATTTTTGTATATTTACCAAAAATAACGTAAACTCTCTACTTGAATTTGTATAAACTTTTAAGTTTCTGAACTGGTTACTTTTGATTTAAAACAATTAATGTTGGGCCGGCCAAGTGGCTCATTGGTTGAGAGTTGGTTTGGAACACCAGCTCTGAGCAGCAGAGCCCCGGTTCAGATTCCACATGAGGGACAGTGACGCTGTGCCCTCTACAGCTAGATGGTGAACAACAGCTCAACTTGGAGCTGGGCTGCCGTGAGTCACTGGCTGCAGCCTATGCTGCAGTGGGGCTAGCTGGCAGCTGGCATGAGCTTTCATGAGCTGCCATGAGCCACTGTGAGCGGCCGTCCAGTGGCCAGCGAACGACGGCCTCACCTGGGAAGAGCACAATGATAAAACCAACATGGGCCAGTGAAGCGACATCTTCCACAACTAAAGAACAAAAGAACAGCAACTTGTCTGCTCCCTTTCCCCGATTCCCCAACGCTGTTTCCCTTCCCCAATTCCCCAATAAAATCTTAAAAAAAAAAGAATTAGTGTCAAAATGTAAATAATTTTCAATACTTAATCAGCACATAAATATAAAGCAAACATATCTCTGCATAAACAATGCTTTTGAAATTTGAGTTTAACAAGGTAAAACTATGAACACAAACATGGCTTATTGGATTCTTGGTAGTATGAATCAGTGCCCCTGTGAAAAACAGGTTGCAACAAAATTATAAAATATTTACTTGATAAAAATAACATACTGGGTGCAAGTTCAAAAACCTTAACCTGTTAACATGCACATTTCATTAAATACTAAATAATTTAACACATCTGAGCAATTCAAAGAATATTAAATAGTTACACTGTTTCTGCACTCATTCCAAATTTATTGATTCTGCTAGAACTCAAATAAAACTTAAAGAATAATAGTGTCATTTATTGGCCATTTTTGTTATCATATTTTCTCATAACATCACAGATGCACACAATAACATATGCAAGAAAGGAACAATTCTACATCATTCATCCCGTTCTTAAACTACTTACAATTTCCAAAATAATTCAAGACCTCATCATATTTCTGTTTTACTAAATTTTAAAGAAATTGACCATTTTATTGTATGAATAAATGTAATTCACTCTTTTGTAGAATATTATACTTTCCAGATTTCATACATTATATAATCTTATTTTTATTTTAATGTTGTCATTTTCTTTATCATATAATAAATCAGAATATTTTAATCAAATCATATTTCTACTGTGGTCTTGCTTTCTATGTTTAATTATCAGTAGAGTTAAGTTTTCTCCATCATGTATCTTATTTTCCCTTAACATTTCCAGTAGCCTTTGTCAGGTTCTTGTTACCTCATCCATAAACAAAATATTCTACAAACTTTTTTTCTTTTCCTTAGTTTCTTTACATTCTTTCACATCTTGCTTATTTTTAATGTTCCCTTATTTGTGCAAAATCTTCATGTAAAATCATTATAAATACTTCAAAACCTGACCCGAGTCAATCTTTATAGTTGTTTGGTAATCCCTTTCATGAAGAACTATTTGTTTTAATAATAATAATAGTAATTATAATTTCTTTAAATAACAGAAATAAGTAGATAATAATTTTTTTAAAAACTATTTTGTTTCTGCATTAAAAAATTAGTATCTAAACTGGTATATGGCACCTCTTCCTCTCTTGCTTCTTCACACCACTCTAGTATGTCAAGTTCATTCTTCAATCTGTTCATAAAACATCATGGAAACAATTGAGATGGAATTTGAGCAATAGAAAGCAAATCAAAGTTAAATATTTAGAAATGGAAAACTGGTTATATAAAACATTCCTGACTTCATTTGGAATATAAATTTAGGAATCAAGGAAAACATATTCTTGAAAACTTCACACTACTATCCTTATTTTTTCCTGTATTTCTTTTAAGAGTGCCAGAAAATGATTTTTCCCACTAAATCCTTCACCACAGAATTTAATTAGAGTTATCTGCATTATTTGAAGAAAATGTTATTATATTGGGTTGTCAGAAAACTCATGACTTATTTTGTCTATGTTTTTCAAAGGTCATTTATTTATATAAAGAACAAAGATCAATCAATGATATATTGCCTGTTTTGTTCGATAACCTTTTGCCATCTTTTAGTGAGATTCATAATTCCTCGTTCATAGAAGGACCTGTTTTTATTTGAGAAAAACTGAACAAGGTGCTGATTTACAGCCTCATCTGAATTGAACATTATACCACACAAGGAGTTTGGAAGAGAGCGAAACAAGTGGAAGTCTGATGGTGCAAGGTCAGGAGAGTATGGTGGGTGTGGCAACACATCCCATCCAAGCTCCAATAATTTTTGATGGGTGATCAAACTTGTGTGTGGTCTTACGTTGTTGCGATGGAACACAACTCCTTTACAATTAACAAACTCTGGACATTTCTGGATGATGGATTCATTCAAACTGTCCAATTGTCAACAGTACACATTTAAATTGATTGTTTGGTTCCTTGGTAGGAGCTCAAAAAACACGACACCTTTAAAATCCCACCACACTGAGAGCATAGCTTTCCTCTGATGAGTGTCTGCTTTCGATGTCATTTGAGATGAATCATCACGTCGGGACCAAGACTGTTTGCACACCACATTGTTGTAAAATTTTTCACTTCTCATCACCGGTTATCAGTTGCTTCAAAAAAGGATCATTTTTCTCGCGTTTAATGAGCATATTGCAGATGTTTATATGCGCCGCCAAATGAACTCCTTTGAGTTCATGCGGAACCCAAATACTGAGCTTGCTTATGTATCCCAGCTTCTTCAGGTGGTCATGAACACTTGAATGATGGATGTTCAATGTTTCTGCAATCTCCTGTGTTGTGTAACATGGGTTTGACTCAATCAATGCCTTTATTTTGTCGTCATCAACCTCAGTGGTTCTCACTGACCGAGGAGCGTCATTGAGATCAAAATCACCAGCATGGAATTTCATGAACCATCCTTGGCACTGACATACTTGTAGAACATTGTCACCGTGAACTTTATGCAACTTTTCACAAACTTGATGCACATTCTTCCCTTTATGGAATTAAAACAGTAAAATACGGCAAAAGTGCACAGTTTGATCTTCCACCTTCACCTTGTTGTAAAATCTTCAAAACTCAACCAAATCGCTCAATTTTTTTTAGAATGGAGCTAGAACTGTCAGCTGTCAAATGACATAGCAATAACATAGATGCAAATGACTCTAGTACTTCCAAAAATGAACTAGTGCCATATGTTGCATACATGCGTCATGACTTTTCCAACAACCCAATACTTACTTTATTTTTTACCAGTTTGTCCAGTTTCTATTTCCACTTTTATATTACACCCTAGCCTCCAACCAAAATTCTGTGGAACACAATTTGCAATTTCTTTTTTGATTCATTTGCTAATTCAATTCTCCCACCTATAACACCCTTTTCTAGTCTCAATCAGTAGACTAAGTGAGAGATAACAGCCTGTGGATATCAGAGAGAAAACACAGTAACAGTCTGGGTGTTTGTTAATTTTGTTTAGCTATTGAAATAACTATCAGGGTGTGTTAAAGTTTTTTGGTTTTTTTTTCATGTTTAAACCAGGTTATTCTGTGAATAATGAGGATAGCAGTAGGGATGACAAGCTATATTATAAATTCTCTAGTGATTAATAGGGATTGAGGTTTTAAGAGTTTTCTTTAATGTGCATAATCACTAGAGAGTAATTGTATTGACAGGAAAAATTCAAAAAAGGAAGATTTCTTTAGATAGATGAAAGGAACAATAGTTTTTAAATGGTAATCAGGAGGGTATACTATAATGGGGCATTGGAGAGTAGTAGCCTACACTTTAAAATACTTCAGAGAAAGCAATATTCCATATGCAAGTACTAGATTAGAACACAATTTTGCTTGAGTAGACATGAGGTTTAGAGGACACAATTGAAGATGTTGTGGGAGTCAAAGAGGGATGGAATTTTGAATAAGATAGGAAATACAAAAGGAACAAGAGAGATAAAAGTCTGAGTGATGATTGATGATCAAAGTTTAGATTTCAGATGCTAAATTAAAAAGAGTATGGAAAGCATCATGAAATTATGTCTTATGATCTCTTGGGGGAAGTAGGCCTTTTTCTTGGGATCCATTTTTTTAAATTTGTGAATTAGGACCAGTTGTGACTTGGGTAAAGGAAGGTCAGATAGAAGAGAACTTAAGATCTTTGGGCATACCTTCAAATTGGCTGTAAAAGGTGTTACTAGCTTGGGAAGAGATTTTCTAATTCCTAGCATTTGGAACTCTAAAAGTCCAGCTTAAAATCAAGATCTATATGGGATATTTTTAGACCTGCTTTATAGACATGAAAGGTAATGTTAAATGTTGATTTTGTGGTCAACTAAGTCAATAATATACTTTGTTTCAAATTCTTCTACCAAAGATTTAAGAGAGAAAAGGATATGGCAGTCCTTATTTGCCTTCATAGAATTCTGTCATAGGGCTAATATCAAGGAGAGAAAAGGAATGGATGGATTTATCTTGTGCCCGGGTTAAAGAAAACATTCTTAGGTTAGTATTTTCCCTTTACATTAACTTAATTAATTGATAATCCCTAAGCATGGACTTTGATGGGATTCTGCCTCATAAGTGTTCTTAAAATGTGTTATGATGCACTACATGGCATGGGGTTGGTCTACTTGTCCAGCCTCATCTCAAATCTCTTCATTTTCTGTGTTCCAACTACCAGAGTTTTGTTTTGTTTTGTTTTCCTATTTTTCTAAGAGGTCATTCTTCTAGTTTCCTGCATTTGCACATGCTACGCCCGCTGATGGCGTTGCACTCTCCATCCCTTTACCTTTCCACTTCATCACCAAGCTAACTCCTATTCAACCTGAGACCTGAAAACTCAAGTCTTATTCCTTTAGAGTGGGCTTCCTGCAAAAATCAGGTTGCTTTCTCATATGATATATAGTGCTCTGAATGCATATCAGTCTGTAACTAAGCACTAGTTTTTTGTATGTGTGTTTTGTTTGTTTGGTTTGGTTTGGTTTTTATTGGAGCACAGTGTGTTTTTACGGGACTCATCAGGTCCAAGTCAAATAGTTGTTTCAATCTAGTTGTGGAAGACAAAAGTCAGTGGCCCATGTGGGGATAAAACCGGCAACCTTGTGCTCTAACCAACTGAGCTAACCAGCCTCCCTGGCACTAGTTTTTTAATATATGTGTTTCACACGTGAGGCTCGAAGTTCAATGAGTTAAAGCATTGCTCATTTGTGTGAATGTTAATTTAGTTGCTTTTATTTTCTCATCACTTAGCATAATATCTAATGAAAATATGAAATTATTATTTTATATATGTATATCAGCTAATACCAACCAATAGTCTTAAATGCTGTGCATACTCAAGAAATTCCATTTTTATAACTTCATCTCTAAGACATTAATACAGATGGTTCAAATATTCAGAAAAATGAATCACTTATTGCTTTTTTTTGAAAACATATTTAAATACAGCAACAAGGGATTGGAGAAATAAATTTTAATCTGGTCATGTAGTGGAGCTTCAAACAATTCAAAAATATGCTATTGGAGACTATGGCTAATTATTTCAATATTTGTCTGTCAATCTATTCATTATCTTTTTTTATATTAGTTTCAGGTGTAGAAAGCACCTGAATGGACATTTAACCCCTCACAAAGTAATAATTCCCTCCCCCAATCTACTACCCCTCTGATATCATATAGCTGTTACAGTTCCACTGACTGTATTCCATAGGCTGTACTCCACATCCCATAACCATATATATATATATATATATATATAAAGTTATAGTTGACATTCAGTATTATTCAGCTTTGGCTTCAGGTGTACAGTGCAGTGGTCAGGCACCTACACCTTTTGTAACATAAATTTAACGTAAGCTTTAAATTATCCTTGTACTTCTCATTTTTAAAAAATACTATTAGAAGAGAAAAATACAACAAAATAAATTTTAAAATGATAATATACATGCCATATAAACCCTTTTTTATTAACTATAATTTTTTAGATTTTTCTTATAAATAAACGTTTATCCTTAAAGTTGACAACATGCTCAGTTAAGTGAGGAATTACATGTTTTTCTCTTTTGAAATTTCAACTATGATTATTATACATTTGGCCTAAATAAATACTGTTTGGATATGTACACATCAGCAAATACGAGGCTATGTATTCCTGAAAAGCAAAATTCCCCAAAGTTGCTAATATATCTAGAATAAGGGAGTTTTATTTCATTGAATTTAGCAACAGAGGTAAAATTTCACCTTGCCTGCTCTTTATTATAATTAATATGCTGTGAGTAACTGTAATCTGGAAATGTTGTAGGAGGGATAGCTAAGTCTTCGCATAATGAATCGACCCACAAAAAGATGTGCTTTGCACCTTGTGGTAGAGAACTGGGGAGACATCAGGCCTACACCACAGTCTTCTCCTAAGAAGGCCCAATCTTATCTCTTTGTATCTCATATTTTGTATTAACATTCTCTGGGTAAGAAGTTCTCTGGGTAAGAAGAAATGTTTAAGTATCCATTATGAGGTGGTGATATTAAAGTGAAGGTGATAGTAATAAATTAGGAAGTGCAGGCAACTACATAGTGGGTATGTTTAAAAGATTATTTTTCCAACTTTATTCTTGATAAACCTGCCCAGGTGTAGCTTTCTTACTCATGAGTTAATATTTTGAAATACCTAGTTAAAATGCAAATGTGCTGCATAAGGCAAGTACAAGGTATGCCACTGTTTATTCGCATGTTAACCTGAATCAGTTTGTCAGATTAACCAACATTTATATTTTACAGTCTTTCAAGTGTGTAGAATTAGATGATAATTTAAAAATTATATTGAAAAAGATGGCTTAAAAATAAAGAGGCTTCTGTTCTTAAAATTTTTTCAGTAGAGTGTTCATTAGTGCTCTATTTCCCCCCTTTTTTTTTTTTGCTGTCAGGGGCATTAGAGATAGAAAAATAAAATAAACCACAGTCGTCCTCACTTACCTTTGGTTTCAGTTACCCATGGTCAACTGCCATCTGAAAATACTTAATGGAAAAATTCCAGAAATAAACAATTCATAAGTTTTAAATTACATGCTGTTCTGAGTAGTGTGGTGAAATCTTGCACTGTACCATTCCCTCTCACCCAGGACCTGAATTATCTTTTTACCCAGCATATCCAGGCTGCATACACTTCCTGCCCTTTAGTCAGCTAGTAGCCCCCTGGCTTATCAGATCTGCTATTGTGGTATCACAGTGCTTGTGTATAAATAACCCTTATTTTACTTAATAATATCCCCCAAAGTATAAGAGCAGTGATGCTGACCATTCAGATATGCAAAAGAGAAGCCACAAATTGTTTTTGTTTTTTTAAGTAAAAAGGTGAATCTTCTGTTACCGTTACTGTAGACTCAAATGGTCCTCTTGCCTGCATGCAGTCAAGCAAAATAAGATAGGAGCAGGAGTTTGCAGCAAATAAAATAAAGGTTTATTTAAGGAATTGGTGCCAAGCCCAGTGACACAGGTGAGCTAGTGCACTCAAAAACCTGGCTCTCCGATGGCCTCTAGAAGCTAGGTTATATAAGGAAAAATCATTAATCACGGTTACTGTGGAGTTGGGGTTCAGGGTTTTACTGATTGGTCAGGGCTAAGGGAGGGAGCAATCCTTCATGGCTTCAGGTCCTGATGTCAGGACCAGGATGCGGTCTGTGGGGCTGTTTCTGCTTTCATGAGTCTGGAGCTGAAATAACTAAAGTCAAGATGTTATCTTTGTTTGGCTAAAACCTTATTCTAATTTGAGGTTTGGTTATTGTATCTTGGTCATGGTTGATAGATCTGAAGCTTTATTTTTAAGTGGGTTTGATGCTGACCAGAACCTAATGTCCTAAGGGCTTAATGATTAAAAGGAGCAGACATACAGCATATGTACAGGTAGGAGAATCAGGTGGAAAGAATGCAAGTGAGTCATAGTTCTATCAGGCTAAACAAAGCCAGCTTGGATTAAAGCAGAATGCATACAAAGATATGAAGTTCGTGTGTGGTTATACTTTTCATTTTATTAAGAAAAGAAAAAATGTATGGTGAGGTTGCTAACATCCACAATAAGAACTAATCTTCTATCCATGAAATTGTGAAGAATTAATAAATTTGTGCTAATTGTGTTGTTGTACCTCAGACTACAAATATTACAGCCACATTACATTGTAAGTGCTTAGTCGAATGAAAAAAAAACCACATCAAATTTGTATATGGAAGACATGAACAGAAAACATGTTCCGATTGACTGCAACATGTTGCACCATAAAGCATTGAGCCTATACAAAGACTTTAGCAAGGGATCCCCTGAAAAAGCTGACATCAAGCCATTTATTGCAAGTAAGGGATGGTTACACAGATTTAGGACTAGGTTTGAACTGAAAATATAAAAATTACTGGACAGTATTATCATAATTTTTCTGTTGTATCATTATTGTTGTTAATCTCTTACTGTGCCTAATGTATATATAAAACTTTATCATAGGGATATGTGTATAAAAATACATAGTACGTACAGGGTTCAGTGCTATCCAAGGTTTCAGGCACCCACTGGGGGTCTTGTAAGGTTCCCCTCGAATATGGGAGGCAACTGTCCTCCTGTGTTGAGTACTACTGATTCATAGATGAATGTGAGTGCCTAACCAAGGCTGGGGAAATAATCACCTGAGAGGACTAGAAGGTTCACACAGGCTGAGAAGAGAAACTGCTGCCCCCAGCCATACTGGATACCTCATGTGATATTGTGATTTATAATAAATTCTGCCCTCATTTCTGGTTTAGAGCAATTAAAATCCTTGGAAATTCCTAAGTGATGAGAGAAGGAGAGTGATAGAGGTTTCTTTTGTAATGTTAATGAGGCAACTTTTGGAAAGCACCTCAGGATAGGGGCTGGTTGTCAATGGAACCATGTGATTAGAGGGTTGGAACATCCATCCTCAAACTCTGGAGAGGGGAGAGAGGCAAGGGTTTGAATTAATCAACAATGCTCAATTGTTAATTGATCATGCATATGTAATGAAGGCTCCATAAAAAACTAAAAAGGACCAGGTTCAAAGAACGTCCAGTTGGTGAAGATATGGAGGTGCTAGGAGCTGGCATACCTGGAGACTCATGCCTTGGCCTATGCATTTCTTCCCTCTGGCTTTTCCTAAGTTAACTAGTAATCTAGAAATAAAAATGTTTCTCTGAGTTCTGTGAACCATTCTATCAAATTAATCAAACTGAAGGAGGTGTCCCAGAAACCTCTTATGTATAGCCAGCAGGCCAGAAACACAGATAACAACCTTGGCTTGCAACTGGCATCTGAAGTAGAGAAGGAGGGCAGTCTTGTAGGACTGAACCCTTAACCTGTGGAATTTGATGCTATCTCCAGGTAAATAGTGTCTGAATTGAGTTGAGTTATAGATCACTCAGCTGGTGTTCTGCGAGGCAATTTTTGATGTGGGGAAGCAACAGCCACCTCCTCCCCCCTACACCCTTCCCACACACACATTGGAATTAGATCCAGAAACTTAAAAAGACCTCCATATCCACAGGGCTTTGGGGAAAGAACACAGAAGGATCTTACCTCAGCAATGAAAAACAATTATTGGCATTGACAACAATTGAACGTGAGTCAGAAATGCAGAATCTCAGGCCTCACTCCAGATGTACTGAAGTAGGTTACTCATGTAACAAGTTCTACAGGTGACTGGTATAAAAGTGAACATTTGAAAGGCACTGGTTTATGCAATGTTTCCCTTGATTTAGTAGATGGTTGGTTAAGTCCATTAGGGTAACAGGCCTAATATATTCACTTTTATCTTTGTATATTAATTAGCTAAATTGCTCAACAAATCACCCAAAATTAGTATTATATCTCACAATTGTTTTTAAGGAATATGGGGCAGAATATGAGAAGGGGGAAATAAAAGAGGTATGGATGATTATTTAACAACAACAAATGCTTTAAGCAGTGAGAGAAATATTGCATTGAAAAGATCACTAGTAATCAGGGATTTTTAATTAACTCCATTAGATAAAGGTAAGCTTTGCTGATACTTTCTTGTACTATGATAAAAGCTAAAGACATATTATTTCAGGTTCTGTGGTATAATTAACATCTATAAGATATGACACATTTCTCATTCATGATAAACATATTCCTGAAAACGGTGCTCCTTGTTAATGCTTGTAACATAGCCCACTACATTTTTATAAGCATCAACATATATAATACAACCTATAAAAATCTATATTTATCTTATTACCTTAAGGGTTAGATTATGTGAGAATGATACACACCACAAATCTCACCTTGCAATGTTGCATCTCCCATTTTAGTAATTTCACAAGCAAACTATTTATTGACATAAAACAATATTACCTAACCCTTGCAAGATGAGTAGCATATCACATACAAAAAGGAAAAAATTCTAGGCACACGATAAGTTGTTCGACAAGTATTTATTGAATGAGTGAATAAATGCATCCAGTATAAATTAGTAAATGTATAACTCATGAAGATAAGTTAATGCTTATTCTTAATTATAATAATTAGTAGTAATAATTACTTTTTACATGTGGTTTTATAAGATTTTATGTTGAGAATTTTATATGATAGTATTTTTCATAAATGATCATTTCTTACCACCATTTTCCTGATACGGCCGTTAATCATTATTTCAGGTACACTCACAAAATATTATATCTACCAGTTCACACAGCTAATTCTTAAATGTTTTTATACAATTTTTTTGACAAATTATCAGCATAGGGCTTTTTTTCTTCACTGAAATTTTGTCCCTTATACATTATATTACAATTTTCTCAATTACCACTAAGATACATTTTTTTTACTTATAACCATTAAATTAACAATATATCAGTGAATTCTTTCCTAGACTCTGTTCTGAGTATGTGGCAAATAATCCACAATCAGAATATTTTTAAAATGCATTACAGCTTTATAAAAAATTACTGCATTTTCTAAAATACTCTAAAACCCAGTTTGATGCCCGATATTAATTCAGATAGGTATTAAAAATGTTATGGTTTATTGCACACATATATTTCCTTGTACATATATTGTACATATAGAGATCGTGGAAAATTTAACTTACTACCTGAAGGGGATTTAAGGCAAAAAAAGCAGGACATATTTTCTGAGCGGTGAAGAACATACTTTATTGAGTGTTTTGTCCATCGAGGTTTCCATTTAGATCAATACAGCCTCCTTCAAATGCATTTTTGTTTCTGATAAAATTATAAAGGTTTACTTCTTTGTTTCTTTCTTTCTATAGGACAACTCTATCCTTGATTGGTTAAGGAAAATGTTTCTACCAACTATCATTACAGTATTTTCTGAATTCACTTTGTTTATATTGTCAATTATGCAATTTATTTCAGTTGCCTTGTGTTTTTGACTCCTACTCCATTTTATTTTACAACCAGCATGGCTAGTGGTCAAATTCACAGAGAGCTAACTGGTGGATAACTAATCACCAAGCTAGCTAAAACCAAAAATAGTATGTTTATCACATTTAAGAGCTAGCCACTCAGGTTACTGCCTGTGATACTGCGATATAATAAGAAATATATATTCAGTCTTCATCATGTCCTTGTTTTCTGGCAATCTTGAAACATAGAGCTCCTAAGATCCTTGTGATTTCCTGAGTGATGGGGAGAAGCGGAATGCATAATTTTTGTTATTAATAATAAGCCCCTTTCAACCTTACCTGGATTGATGCTAATAAAGTGACTCTGCACAGGCCTCTATACAGCTTTGGAATGGGGGCTGGTTGCCATAGTGACCAACCTTGTGATTAGAGGGTTAGAACTTTCAGTCCCACCTCCTTACTTCCAGAGAAGGGAGAGGAGCTGGAGACTGAGTTAGTAATCAGTCATACCTACATAATGGAACTTAGATAAATACCCTAAACAATAGGGCCCGAGCAGCTTCCAGGTTGGAGAGAGGAGAGTATCCCCATGTCAGGAGGGTGGCACATGGCCCTGGGATAGAAGCTTTTGTTTCAGGACCCTTCTGGTACCTTTTCACCTGGCTGATCTTTCTTATTCTTTATAACAAACCAGTAATACTATCTAAACTATTTTCCCTGAGCTTTGTGAGCTATTCTAGAAAATTACTGAACCCTGTGTGGGAATTGTAGGAAACCCTGATTTTATAGCCAATGGGCCAGAAGAATGACAGGCCTGGGACTTGTGATTGGCACCTAAAATGGGGAAAGCCTTGTGGGACTGAACCCTTTACCTGCAAGGTCTGTCTCTGACTCTAGATAGTTAGCATTAGAATTGAATTGACTTATAGGACACCCAGTTGGTGTACGCAAAGCATTGGAAAATTGCTTCGTGTGAAAAACCCATGCATTTGGTGTCAGAAGTGCTGTGGATACAAACAGATCTTACTAGCCCAAAGTTTATTGGCTCTAAATCACTATTACATAAATGTCATAAACAAGTCTTGGTCTGCAGAAAGATTAGATGAGACTTATTCAAATAGGCATGGCAGACGGGGTGTCGAGGTAAGAATTATTGAACATTACTGAGTGCTCAGCACTCTGGTATGTGTTTACCATATATTATCTATTTTGTCCTTGAAACAACTACTATATGAGAGATATTTTATGCATGAAAAATCTTTATTGAGTAATTCATGCAAGCAACTAGCAATTTGAAAACAAGGACAGACAAAGCCAATGATGAGGCATTGCAGGAAAATTTTAAAGGATTTGTTATGGTGGGCAGAAAGAACAGGGGCATAGGCAGAGAGAATAGGGTTTCATGGAGAGAGGCAGGAGGAAAGGAAGGAGGAAGTGAGGTCATCCTTAGGAAAAGGTGCAGTTACCAGGCTGGCCAGAACTGAATTCTGGTGGCTAAGGACAGATCCAGGACACAATGTTGCCCCTCAGGTAATCTTTAGCTCATTATAATGGATTATGATATTATTAACATGGCAAGATATGAATAATATCCACCTTGTGTCACCATGAAAGTTCTGACAAGGGCAAAATAAGGATAAAAATCCCTCCTCCCGAAGAGAAGGAATAGTCAGCTAGGGCCCACCTGGGAACACTTATAATGCCACCCCTAAATCTTGAATATTTTGCTCTCTCATTTTAAAGATGCTAAAATCCTAAGCCTCTTTGTTCTTCAGGCAGTTGGTTTCCTCTGGGCCTGCCACTCTCACACCACCTCGAAAGTGTACTTTTCCCTTTTCAATAGACCCAATGCTTGCTTGGCTTCTCTTGCATGACTTATTCGGTACATCCGTGAATTCTTTCCTTTGATGATACCAAGAATCCATTCTCTGGTAACAGACTTATAGTTATGAAACCTACATTGAGTTATACATGAAGAAATTAGTCCATGGAGGGGTGGTCATAGATAAAAGTGTTGGGCTGAAGGTAAATATCATTATCAAAAAATCTAAAATGAAATAACACTTTTTTTTTTAAATGAATATGTAGTCATATATGTAGTATATGAACGTTTTACAAGCACTCGTGAGATGCTTACATGGTACCAGACACTGTTGAAGCACTTAAAACTAAAACTATGAACTCATTTAATCATCACAACAACTCAAGAGGTGGGCACTTTTGTTAACATTGTTAACGCCATTTCAGGAAAGGAAATGTAGAAACACAGAGGATCATCAAGCAAATAATCCAAGATCAAGTAGGTTTTTAGTAGTTCACACTCTGTCAACCCTCTTGCAGAATGCATACTCCCAAACCCCAGGCTACCAGGAGCAGAACTTCGAGTTGAAGTCCATTGGAGATAATGGGCTACCTTGCAGGATGGAGGCAGCATATTTAAGTCTCGGTATTTGAACAGTTCAAGTTGTAGGGGTAGGACATTCATTCTGTGGGGGAGTTAGGTCCCGAAAGAAGGTCTGAGTGTAAGATGGACTAGTATTAAAACAAAGCAGAAGCTTAACTTCATAGGGAAAAAAGGTGAGAATCATGGAGTAAAAAAGCTTGAACCTCATTATGAAAACCTAATATACCAATGTAAGAGGTAACTTTGGTTAGAGATGAGGTAACTCTGGTTAGAGATAAGCTATTAATCTATTAACAAAGAGACATAATATATATATAACAAAAGAGACAAAATCTGTCACAAAGCACTGAAGCTAGAGTGAGAGGCACAAAATCCAAGAAGAACATGACAAAAAGATAACAACCTTAAAAGACCATAGCAAATAAAGCCGAATGGATTTTCCAGGTTTTTCTAATAATACAATAATCTTAACAACTTCTTACACACTTGACTGTTTAATTCAATTGACTATTACATAATTTTATATTAATGACAAAATTCTCTAGAGAAAATAGGTATCCATCTATATATATTTTTCAAACATGCACAGAATTTGCAATAGCTATACTACCGAAAGGGTAAATCCCAAGAAAATCTTCTCATGATTTTAATGAACATGCTCCACATAAAACTGCTTGGATGCTGTTGATCCCTGGATCAGATTAAGAGTCACAGACTACTGTATAAATTAGATATCATTAGAGTATCAAAATGGTTTGATTATTTTCCAGCATGTGTGTCAGTGAAGTGCAGGTGAATATGAATCAAAATGTCAGGGACGTGCAGGTGAAGCCAAACAAACAAGTTGTAGATTCAGTTCATACATCTTTGATCAATGAATGTTATCAATTTTCACACAGCCCAGGATCCTGATAACTTTCCTGTTGAGTGCATAGCATAAATTTTAAATGACCTAGAGCTCACCATGAGGAGAATTGCTAAAAAGCACTCTCAATGCTCTAAAAATATTCTGAATCACTAGTCCAGATAATGGAAAGAACTTTTAATGTAATATTCAAGAGTCACATAAAATAAATAGAAATACACTTCTTTATATTTAAATCTTCTAACGATCAGCTTCCAAATAAATATTATGATCATATAGGTAAGAACATTAAGTTTTTTCATAGTTGATTACCTCTGCAGTATGAAACTCTAAATGCTTACCAAATTAAAATGATAATAACTGAAAACTCCAGTTGCCCCAAATCATATTTTGATATTCTTTCTATGAATTCAAAATATAGAGGTAATCCATAAAAAATTTTAATGTATTACTAGCCTGTCCCAGCCCATCAATTCAAGAACATTTGGGGTGCAGGCCCAGTGTCCACTACAGCCAAATAGGCAGTCCTATTGTGAGTCATTGACATGATGCTATTGGAAATTTGTCTTCCTGTCCTCACCAGGATCACATGATGATAGTTTGCTTCTTATCAGAGGTCAGTAGCATCCAACACCTAAGGAAGTAGAAGAAACACCCAGGACCATACTACAACTATGGGAATTCCTTTACAATATAGCAGAAGAATTTATATCCTCCTGGAGTTAGTGGGGGTTACATTTTCTATGCCTTTCCACCCTGTTTTTTTCCTATATCTGAGAAAACTAGAAGACTCTTTCCTGTATCTGTCTAAACTAAAAGTGTCTTTTACTTTGTATCATATATTCAACCTCTTTGTTCTTCCTTTCCTCTAACCAAAACCCTTTTCTCTCTTTTCTGTTTCAAACTCTTGGTTCCAATTCCTATTCTGGAATTCTTATTCTATGGTCAGCAACCACCTCTGTATGCATAAAGTCCTCTTTGGAGGTGAGTTTCTGTATTCTCTTACCCGATACATACCAGGGTCTTTGTTCCTGAATGCCAGTTTCTAAGACCATTAAACCTTCAACATATTTTAAAATCCTACTGTTTTAAAACTCATAAAAAAACTTGAATGCAAGACTTGATCCTTTCTTGTAGTATACTGAGTTACCCATACTCGCCTTCACTTATTTAAGATATTAGTACCTGACTCAATCTTAATTTTAATGGCCACTCCCTCTGCCCATAGATATAATTCCAACATCCTAACAGACAACTCATCCAACATTCAGATATTTCAGTTCTCTGGGGGCTTCTTCCTTTAACTATTTTCTCTGCCGTTTTTTTTGTAAAATGTCTTATATATAAACACTGGAACTTACTAGCAGCCAATGTGTATCCACCCCTGAAATTAATAATGTCAATGATATTTACTAGAACAAGATAATCCACCCCTCCCAGTTACCCTCAACACAATTTTACTCTGACTTTATCATGGATTACAGCTTGATTTCTTTTTTTTTTAAATTTATCAATTATGGTTCCTTATCCATCAACACTGCTTTGTTTTCTCTCTCAAGATAGCAGGTATTTATAATCCATTGTTTCTATTATTGCCTTTGTGATAACCTACTATTTTCTTCTAACATCTGTATCAGTAAAAGACACAACTATATACTTAGTGGTCCTGTATTTACACTATTTTTGTTCCTCATATCCTGTGAATCATCAGGTCCTTGAGTTTATCTTGTAAATGTACTATGAATTGTTATATTTCTCCCTATTTGCACTCTCATCCCAATGTTTGAAGCCATCCTCACCGCTCACCTAAACAATATGAACCACACATGGAAGTACAATATGCAAAATGTATAAAATATAGGTCAGTAACTGTGGGTATAGTGAAATTCTTTTGAACTGTTCCATTTGATGGTCATGTTTATTTTGTATTTTTATTTTCATACTAGTGTAGGAATCGAGGGAACACATAGTTTGTGTGATTGACAATGCCTACAAGGTAAACGGCCTTGTGTTAGTGCCATACTGATTTGATATTGGGAATTAATTGCAAGGTAAAATTAGTTTCTTCACTGCATCAGTTTTTAAGATTCTAAACTTTTTGTCACACTGCAGTGAGTAATCGTTTTCTTCTTAATTAACAGATATTTTTTGAGCAGTTTTAGGTTTATAGAAAAATTGAACTGAAAATCCAGTCTCCATGTAACCTTTCTCCCAACCTCCTTGCACAGATCCCCCTATTATTAGCATCTTGCTTTAGTGTAATATATCTGTTATAATTGATGAACCTATACTGATGTGTTATTATCAAACTATAATTTACATTAAAGCTCACTCTGTGTTGTACCTTCTACTGGTTTTGACAAATGTGTAATGACATGATTCAATCATTACAGTATCCTACGGAATAACCCTAAAAAGTCTCCCATGCCACCTATTCATCCCTCCATTCTTCTCCCTGGACTCTTGGCAACCACTGGACTTTTTACTTTCTCCATAGTTTTATCTTTCCCGAAATGACATGTAATTGGAATCGTGTATAGCTTTTTCAGACTAGCTTCTTTCACTTAGCAAAACACATTCAATTTTCCTCCACGTCCTTTCATAGAGTGATCTTTTTAAAATGAAAAGCATATCATGTCACTACCCTGTTTAGAATGCCTTGATGGGTTTCCATTGTTCTAAAATAGAGCCTAAAACCCTTAAGAATGTCTCAAACTCTATTACTCAAAGTGTGGTTTGTAGAAAAGAAAACACATCTTCACCTAAGAGTTTATTTTAAATATAGATTCTCAGGAGGCACTCTGGTAATACTGAGTCATCATCAACATATTGGCAGGATCCCAGGGGGACTCAGATGCTCACAGACATTTGAAAGTAATGGTTTTATAGGCACTCAATGATCTTTTTCTTCTCCTTCTTTCTAGCCCTGCTGTGAACCACCTTTCCATCTGTAGCTACTGAATCACAAAGAATTCCAGGGTTTTAAAAATAAAAACCTTTATTTTTCTTCAGATAAATTAAAAAAATTATAAAGGGTTTTTATTTCAATAATAATGATGAAGATAATAAAATAGTAATAATAAAGAGTTCTATTTTTAAAGTCATACAAACTTCCTTGTGGCAAATTTCTTTGACTTTTATTTTTTAAAGCACTTGAACGTTTTAACTATTTTTATTATAATAAAAATTTATGCAAAATGTATGAGTGTTTAATGAAAATTTTCACTTTCTTTTTTCTTTTAAAAGTAATCTAAAATATTTGAATCTGTATAGACGTTTAGTCCTATATTTACATTTTTAAATACAGACTTCATATTTATTTGCTACACAGTTATTCCACCTAAAAAACAAAAACCAGAAAGCCATATATGTTTCAATAAGAACAAAAGGCATAACAACTTAGTCACTTCAAAGCTCATCTGGCTAACTTCTATCTACCTAACAGATAACAGCTAAAAGATAATTTCCTCAGGGAAGCCTACTTTGAACTCATCAGCCAAGGTTAGAACCTGCCATTATATCCTTTATTGCTCCATAGTATCCTTTGTAATAAAATACTTGATATTTTTGTGTATGTCAATGTCCCTGCTAGACTGTAAATCTTATTGGGAATTTAGAATAGAGACTATCTCTGTCATATTTTCTGCAGCATCCTCAGGATCTGGGACACTGCTTAACTCACACGTAATGTAACAGATAAATATTTTCTTGGTAAATGAAATGCAATTGCTGTGTGATGTCAGTGCATATTATTACTCAACCCTTAGAACTTTAACATCTATATCCACTATCTTGTACAAAGAACATCGATTTCTAGAATTAAATATTTCCCATTGCTTTGAAAGGAAGAATATAAATATGTTTCTTCCTAAAAAGATTATAATATATAATGCAATTTCATTTTTTTGTGGGTGTTTAGCCTAAAACATAAATATTCCTTCTTTTGCCAAAGTTGAGTATAACGCACAAATTGTTCTGTTTCATTTACAAAGCAGGTGTATTCTTAGCAGACATATTCATTGTTTTTGGTCCTTCTCTTTAGGTATAATCTGTTTTGGCACAAGGACTGAGGATTTGGGTTTGTTATTCTTTATTTTGCTTGATGGCTTGACATTTCACAGCAAGCACACATCTATTGCTCAATAAAAATGAACTTAATTTCCCCTATATATCTCAGATCTCCTTTTAGAATTTATTTTGCAAGCTTTATAACAGCTTTTGGTTCTAGAGAAATGTGTGTCCTTTTTCTTCTATATATAAGTTTTCTGGAATAAAATGGCAGGTTCCATATCCCACACTAGTACAAAGATGAAATAAAATATATGTCTTCTTCATCCCAGTTCACTACACCCATCACAGCACCAAATTTCTGTATGGAATAATAATGAGAAACTATATTCTAACTTGCAAGGCAACAATAACCAAAATCACAATAGGGTGCATAGCTGCAAAGAAAAACGCCGAGTGCATCCGCAGTACAGACAGGATAGAGTCCTGAAATACTGCTTTCCTTGTGATTCAGAATTTATATTCAAAACATTGCAATTGCTGTGAGACACCACAATAACACTTCTACAGCACAGTTTCAAAGGTCTAATAAATTAGATTTTTCCTTGGCTCCGTCAAATATACTGTGTTCAGCAGTTTCAACAATGGAAGCTTCATCTAATTGAATTAAGTGCTGTGGAGGCTCATGCCAGCAATGCTACCTCGAGCTGATAGACTCAGGTTTGCAATATTGCTCATCTGGCACGCAGCCACCAGGATGATCATAGACACTGAGCCAACAATTTGATCTCAAGTAAAGGCAAGAAAGGGGCAATTTTCCTTTTAATGGTGCAGCAGTCCTAACATGAAAATTTATATCTCACCACTACCATATATCTAGAACATTTTTTGGAAGGCCACTTATTATTAAATTTAAATGTTTAATTCTAAAAAAGACTGCAAGCTCATCACTATTTTAATAGGATAGCTAATTTTCCTCTAAAGCTATCTCTACTGAAAATGGTAAATGTTGTTGGAAATGCAGTTTTAACACTGCAAGTTCTCACAGTATATGGAAGCTTTAGTTCTTTTCTTTTTGTGGGTTTCTTTTTCTTTTTCTTTGTTTTGGTAGTTTAAAAAAATGAAATTCAAAGAAAGCTTGCCAAAAAGAAAATTTAAAATTAAAAAGTTAATTTAATTATTGTAATTTGTTAAAGCTGGAGTAACATATTTTTACAATTTAGAGCACTGATTTTTTTTTCAGTGAACTTATACACTGGGGGTGCCAAAAATAGGTATACAAGTGGACACTTTGGTCAACGTTGCTCAAGCAGTAGTTCGCCATAATCAGAAGTGCCTGGACACTGATAGTAAGTAACCACTTTGAGCACCTCTTGTAATTGCAGAAGTCAAACATGACTTGTATTCATCTTTTTTTATTGGTATATATTGAGTATTACAATTTTAATTCAGTTTTCCTTTCTTAAAATGTGTATACATTTTGTTGATACCCTCCGTATTTATGGTTTTATTTATTAAAATCATATCACATTCCCATGATTTAATTATCAAAATATTGATTTGATTCATAATTTAATTAAGACTGATTATAGAGTAATTTTAAAATCACAAATAACTACATTATTATATTTATTCGTTTCAGTCATGGTCTCACAAGCTGCCAGAGTATATAATTAGAAGTAAACAAAAGGCATAGTGCATATTAGTGTCAGCAGGCATATTGATCATTTTTGGTCCTTTCTTTTAGACATAATCTCTTTTCAAGAAACTCTTACAAGAAACTGAATAAGAATATTAAATTTTAAATATATCAATAAAGGAAAGTTGAGTAAAATATAATTACCACTGCAGTAGTGTTATGTCTTACTGTGGCTTTTGAAGCACATTTAAATAATGTAAGGTTTATGGTGGAGCCGTAAGGTTCCCAGACAATCTGGGAACATAGTCATGGAAAGAAATGTCTACTGTATGGAGGACTTTACGTGTCAGGGCAAAAGAGTACAGCTTTAACCATAGGGCTAGCTAGCTCTCCTTCAAACCCCAAGATTCAAGGGAATATGTGAAAATTATATTTTGATGTTGCTACAGAGCAATGACTGTAAGAAAAAAACTGAACAATTTAATTTAGTATGAAAATGACTGACCAACAAGGATATTGGGATAAAAATGTCAAATATCAATTAATTTAAGAGACAACAGCAAATAGTATGCAATAATCTCAACAATGTTTACTACAAGATGCATTTTAACAAGATCTACAGGTGATGGGTATGAAAGTTAAAGTTTGGAAAGCACAGATTGGGCAATATTTGTATTATGCAATGCTTCCTTTTAGTAGTTTTTGAAGTCCGTCAGGGTAACATTTCTAATATTTTCACTTTTATGTTTATATATTAATTAAAAATTAACTCAAGAAATCAGCCAAAATTAGTATTATATCTATCAGATATTCTAAAAGGGTACAGGGCAGAGCTTGATAGGAAAAAAACAAGGAGGGGTTATAGTAACTTGTTTAACAGTAATGAATGCATTGACATTCTTCCTCTAATCACAGATTAACACTTCATTATCCCATTTTATTGAATCAGGTGATATAATTATGTAATTTGTATGCACTGCTTTACTGAGCTGAGTCGTTAGGGTGATTTTTAGTTTAATATGTTATCCCCTTCAAATAACATGACTTTAAATGGGTCTTCAGTTATTTACATTGGATGATAGCGAAAATTCCAATCTATGCAGTTTGATGGTTATCAGTTACTATTAATAGTTACTAGAATGCCATATGTTACATTGTTGAAATTTTTCTAAATATTCCATCAGGATTTATGAGTTGAAAACTGGGTCCATGGCCAAGATTACCACTTATGTACTCTAGATAGTCAAGAAAATATCTACTCACTAATACTTTTCTGAATGTAAATATTATTAGGTTAATTCAGTTAATACTTAGCTTATATTACAGACATTTAATAAAGGTGTAGGTATCAAAATATTTTAAATTTTCTTCAGATCATCTACAGATTATCAAGTATAAAGCGGACTCTTCAGATAATCAGGATCAAACATTGATAAACATTAAAATCCATATGTAATTTAAACGTAGGAAACTCTTTTAGACACATGCAATATTGCTTATAAAATCCCCTAAGTCCAACTCTTGTTCCAGCCACAGTTACAGCAAAGCAATGCCAACCAGGCTTTGACTAGAGTAGAACAGAGGCAGCTCTTGTTTAACCCAGAAAAAAGCTTAATTCATGATCCAAGGATCCAATGACTGGTGCAGAACACAAGGAAAACCAGCTCAGCATTCTTGTTCACACACCCCAAATGGCCTGGAGTTTCCATTCAATGGGCCATCTTTATTTAGTAGGGTGATTGAAGCTAAGAGATAAATGCTTTCCATTTTTGCCTCCCAGGCCAACTCTACTAAAATACATTTTACAAGTCTCCTCAGATTGTCTAATCATATCAGGCACCAGTCACAGGGTGCAGCCTCAAAATGGAGAATACATCCTCCTGTGTTGCCTTCCTTTCTTCTCTTTTTGCTTGCCCACGTTTGTTATTCATGCTCTTTGATCACTTTCCAAGTAAACTACCTGTAGGAAACACGTTGTTCTGGGTGCAGCTTTTTTTTTTTTATACATGAAAAACTTAACGTTAAATTACTCCCTTCTTATGAGCTTTTTCTCTCTCAAATATTTGTTTTTATATGGAAGAAATCAAAATACCATCTCAGTCAAAAAAAATTTCAGTTCCCCATTAAGGATCATAAAATACCTAGACTTTCAGTTCCCCATTAAAGATTATAAAATTCCTAGACATATGCCTCTGGAGTTTACTACAAAAGCTGTGTCATTTTCTTATTCAGGTGCTCAGTTTTCCTGGGTACAACTATTTTTTGACAACCCATCAGATAAACCATCAAAGGAATCTTGTGGCTGTCATGAAATTGCCTTCTCTTTCATTACCAAATTTAAACCTTCTCACTTTCAGACCTATTTATATATAGTAGACAGCAGTGGCTAGAATCAATAAACTCCTCAATCAAGCTATGAACTAACACCATATCATCAGACAGATAATAATGGAGTTGAGAAGGGTCAGAAAAGGGCAGCCCGCATGATGAAGGGGATGAAGTAGCTTTCATATGAGTTTAAACTAAATCGTCTGATCATAATGTGACTTAGATTTAACTTTTTCTGGAGTCAAAAGTCAATGTAAAGTCATAAAGAGTTTTGGAGAGGGCCATATGTTCTCCAACTTTCACGATGTTAGAAGTATGATGCACACTTCACCTACTAAAGGATGCATTTCAAAGACACGTTATTAAAACTGATCTTTAAACCTATGAGTTGTGCAGTCATTATTACCCCATGAGAAGCTATCTATAGAACATATCGATAGGATCACCCAAAATTATGGCTGATAAATATTCCTCAGTGGATAATATAGGAATCTGGCAAAAGCTCACAAGCATACCTTTGACACCTATACATAAAATGTAGTTTTATGTTCCTGGCTAAAATGGATAAAAAGGGTATTTGTTGTTGTTCTTTTGTTTGTTTGTTAGTTTTGTTTTCCTTCTCAATGCACCTTTTAAAGTTGACAGCCTAACAGGCTATTCCAAATACGATACATATTGCCATCAAAATAAAAAAAGGGCCTTTTTTCATGATGGGGTGTGCATGATTCATCAATTGTCTCTCATTTGAAAAGTAAAATTGCAACATACTACAAATCACTGGAGCCTTTGCAACTTAATTAATGTGTCAAATTACTGAAATTTCCCAGGGATTATCTCTGATCCTCTGTCAGACATGCTTTTTAGTAAGGCGGTTAGTGTTTTCTACTTCCTGTTCACTGGGATGTAGCATAATCTCAGCAATGAAATGAAGTTGCACCATTTGATGTGGAATATCATGATAATCAAGATTTCTTAGGACTGAGAATCACAGGGAACAGACTTGACATACCCTGGGGGCAAATATATGAAGGTATATTATTGTCATTACTGTATGAATACAAAGCACTTCTGATTTCCTTTGCTAATAGTGATAAAAAAAAATAGACAAACAACTATATTCCAGATTTCAAAGTGTGCTTTAATTTACTCTAGTAAATATACCACCTCCATAACTGCAGGTTAAAATGGTATTACTAAAGAAAAGCAGTTGACAATAGATAATAAACTTTCTTCCACAATGTACCTGGTTTTTGTACTACTAGATAGTCATGTTAAATAGGTATTAAGTAGTGTTGACCCTTCCTGTAGTATTCAAGAATTTCATGATAGTGCTAAACTCTGTGATCACCTCTTTGGATTCCGAATTACTCTTAATTGTTACCTTGAAGGAGGGGGGCTTTGCTTTTGGCTTCCAGTTATGTTTTCAAGCCATTCTTGGGACCAGGGAATTGATGCAGGGATTCTGCCCATTACTAAGTATATTTATTTGATGATATAGTACGTGAATGTTAAATAACCATCAGATAAATCTGTAGTCCCAGCAATAGACAAGGAGACAGATTTAGGTCTGCACTCCCTTTAAAACCTGAATACAAGAAGTTTCCTTTGGTGAACCATAGTGATTTTTCAAGGCAGTCAGTCAAAGCCAGTATCTCAGAACACTCAGAAATTTTAGTTTTTTTCTGTTTCTTTGCAACATTACTCTGGTAACTGGTATGAAGTTCCTCTGGAGTAATCCTGGAATGATATCCATGGTTTACTACTGTGGCTGAGATGTAGAATCCTTCCTCAAAGGAACTGTGAACTATCTGTGAATTGTCATATGCCTAGAAACTGAGCAACAGGCTGTGAATAGTTTTCTGCCCAACTAACCAAGAACTTTTGTTTCTGCCTAAATATGATAAGTTACATCTGAGTACTCTGCCAAACAGTTTCACTCCCAAAGACTCCTTGATCAATGAGATATACCAAATATTCCTGTTTTTCTTTAACTAACCTTTTGTTTTGAGATAATTATACATTCACATGTAACTGAAAAAAATAATACAGAGTTCCTGTGTGTATCTCCTTCACCTACATTCATGCAGTGCTAACATTGCCCGAAACTATACTGCAACATCACACCCTGGGTATTGACATTGATGAAGATACAGAACAAACACTGTCATCACCACCAAGATCCCTCAAGTGGCCCTTTTATAGCCTCAGCCAATTCTCCCCCAGCTCACCCCCTCCCCTTAATATTGTCATTCCATGAATGTTACCTAAAGGATACCACATAGTATGTAAACTGTTGGGAAAAGGCTTGTTTTATTCAACCTAATTTCCTGAGAATTCTTTGATGGTTCTGTCAGTAGTGACTTCCTTTATTATTGCTGAGTAGTGTTCCCTGGTATGGATATCCCAGTTTTTTAACCTTTTCATCCATTGAAGGATATTGGTTTGTTTCCCACTTTCGACTATTATGAGTAAAGCTGTTATAACATTTGTGTACAGGTTTCTATGTGAACATAAGTCTTTTGTAATTACTGTACCTATATAATAAGTCCTGGAATCCAATGGATCCACTCTATGAAAGTTCTTTTAGTGATTTTAATTCTTTTGCATTTACATATAAATTTTAGAAATATTGTCATATCTATAAAAATCTTGCTGCGATGGGAATTTCATTTAATTTATATGCCAGTTTGAGAAATGACATCTTCTCTATTGAGTCTTGTAATGTATGAACACATATGTCATTCCATTTATTTAGATCTTTAATTTCTTTTATCAGAATTGTGTAGGTTTTAGCATAAAATTTCTACACCTGTTATATTAGGTCTACACTCAAGTATTTCATTTTGAGTGATTGTAAATGATACTGTATTATAATTTTTATATTCATGTGTTCCTTACTACTATATGGAAATACAATAGATTTTTAAAATATTTATCTTGTATCCTCCAAACTGCTGAACTCACATGTTATCTCTTAAAATTTTTTTTTGTAGATTTCTTGGGATTTTCTACATAGTGAATGAATGATGTCATCTACAAATGGAAGCAGTTTTATCTCTGGCCTTTTCATCTCTGTTCTTTTTATTTCCTTCTCTTGCCTTGTTTTACTGGTTAGAATTTATGGCACTATATTTAATAAATGTAGTGATAGCAGATATTCTTGCTTATTTTTGTATGGAAGATTGAGGGAAATCATTCAGTTTTTTATCATTAAGTATAATGCTATTTGTAGGTTATTTGTGCTCTGTTATGTTGAAGAAATTCCTCTGTATTCCTATTTTTTGAAAGTTTTTATCATAAATAAGTGTTGAATTTTGACAAAAGTTATTTTTTCTGCATCAGTTGACATAATCACATGATTTTTCTCCTTTAAAGTATTAATATGTTAGGTTACATTGATTGACTTTCAAATAATCACAGAGGTTTGCATCTCTGGAATAAACCCCACTTAATCATACTGTATAATTATTTTTATATATTACAGAATTCTGTTTGCTAAGATTTTGTTAACAACTTTATATCTATGTTAATGAGATATTTGTTTATATGTTTCTTTCTTTCTTTCTTTCTTTCTTTCTTTCTTTCTTTCTTTCTTTCTTTGGAACTGCCTTGGGTTTTGGTATCAGAGTAAAACAAGCTTAAAAAAATTAGGGTATCTTCTTATTATTTTCTGTAAGAGGTTATGTAGAATTGATGTGGATTCTTGTTTAAATGTTTGGTAGAATTCTCCAGAGAAACAATGCAGGAATGATTATTTCTTTTTGAGAGTTTTAAAATTAGGAATTCTATTTTCTTAGAAGTTTTAGGTCTATTGGAAATGTTCCAAGTTAGGTGAAACAAAGATAAGCCCTTTTGCCAGTCCTTAAGGGAGACTGGCAGGTAGCACACAACCACAATTCTTTGCAAATATAGTCTGTTTTGCTTCCTCGGGCACCCACAACCTATGCCAGGAGTGCAGGCTGCTATCTTCATGGCTGCTGTTTATTTGCAGAGAGGGAGATGGTAGGCAAGCATTTTTAATGCCACTGTGAGCTCTTACCCCACCATGCAGCAAGTTCTTATTTCCTTAAGCTTCCCCCTGGCTGTTGTAATTTCTGACTAGATTATAGAAATTGCAAGAGTAGATTCTGAGAGTTTTTGCCAGTTTATTAGTAATGTATGTGGGGGGACAGAGCCCTATGTTCATGTCTCCACCATTTGCAGTGATGTCAATCTAATGCTCACTCTCCTATTCTAATTTCAGTAAGCATAGTGCCTGTTTTGATCCTCACAAACATTGTTACTTTTGTTTTTATCATTTTATCATATTAACACTTTTTCTTTTCTTTTTTTTTTCAATAACCATTCATTCACTGTTACTATCCACTTTGGGAAGTAAAATAGAATATTACAATGAAAATTATATTTTTGCCTCAGCTGTCAGGAAATAATGGTAATAAGCATGATATTAACAGACTCTATGATTCAAAATAAGATAAAGTGGAACTAAAGTGCTCTTTGTGGCTTCATCAGCAAAACATAATTCACATATTACAATATATGGTGCATTTAGCATTCAAGCATTCCCTGCATTTGGGTCTTGAATATTTTGTCAAATGTTATAAAAAGTCCCTCAGGTAACTTAATATTAGAAAATGTATTAAAACTTAGTATCAGTTTTTCTGTGACATACTATGCTTCCATGTGCAGAAATTATATGACCTACAAAATCTATTTTACTTGTAATATTAATACCACTGATAGAGTGTGGGAATAAAATGAATTTGATATGAAAGGAAGCTTGCTTTATTAACATTTATTTGTTTGTCTTTTTAATAATCCTTATCAATTGCTTTTGTAACTTTAGCTATTATATGAATGCTATATATTTATGAATTTGGAGAATGTAAAATTTTACTTCAAATCCAATTACTTTCCTTTAAAATGTAAAACTATATGATAACTTCCTTAATTAGAAGTCAAAACCAAAATTCATTTTATTACTGTTGTTTTTCTAAGAAAAAGGCATGTTATGGGGCATGCATATTTTAGTAAGTTAAATCTATTGATATCGGAATACAAAGCTAAAGTTACAGTATCTCAAACTTCAATTAAATGTAAATGCATAACTTCTTATTATTTCAATATATGAAAATAGAATAATTATAGCAAAATTCATAAATAATTTTACCAAAAATATGATATAGTTCATCTAATATATGACAATTTTGATGATAATCTATCTCATGATATTTTTTCTTTCTGAAAAGGGAAATAAATAGTTGAACAGTGGATAAAATCTGCTTAATTTTTCTCTTAGTGGCTTAAAAAAGATCATTATCATATTTTTGTTTGTTTGTTTTGTGTGTGTGTGTGTGTGTGTGTGTGTGTGTGTGTGTGTGTGTACGTGTGATTTAGGTTTTTCTTTTAAAGATTTTATTGGGAAACTGAGGAAGCAGAACAGTGTTGGGGAACTGGGAAAGGGGAACAGCCAAGTTGTTGTCCTTCAGTCTTAGTTGTAGAGTGCACAGCTAGCTCAGCTCCAAGACCAGTCACCATTCAGCCGCCTGATGGCAGCTTGTGGCTGCTCAGCTCAAGGTGCCGTGTTCAAGCTTAGTTGAGGGTGGGTGTAGCCCACCATCCCATGCAGGAGTTGAACCAGCAACCTTGTTGTTAGGAGCACGTGCTCTCACCAGCTGAGCTACCCTGCCATCTGTTGGCAGCTCAGCAGCAGCTCAGCTGGGGTGCAGCTCACTCGCCCATGTAGGAATTGAACTGACAACCCTGTTGTCCAGAGCTCTCATTCTTAACCAACTGTGCCACTCAGCCGACCAAGTTTTTTTGTTTGTTTGTTTTTAATTAAAGTTTATTGAGGTGACAATTGTTAGTAAAGTTACATAGGTTTCAGATGTACAATTCTGTAATACATCATCTATATATCAAATTGTGTAATCTTGACTACTAAGATATAAAGACATACTGATTTAACATACTAAAACTTTCTCTAAGGTGTTATATTTATTTCATTCATATTAGATAGTTAACCCTCAAATATCTCAGCATAACTAAGAAATGGTCAAGGTCCGTTTTCTCTTCCCCTCTTTCTTTCCCTTGTTTCCTTCTCTCAGTTCTTTCTTTTTCTCCTCCTCCTCCTTTGCCTCTTCCTCTTCCTCCTCCTTTATCTCTGCTCTACCTCCCTATTTATCATTGCTTTCTTGCATTTGATGTTATAATTTTCAGGGACATAATTTTGAGACCTTCTCTCTCCAAAATATCTTCTGTCCTATAAAATTAATAGCTTCTCATAATATGTCAATACTCTGTTTACTAATAACTTACTTTCATTCAGATTATGTTCTCATGGTCTTTACAGTCTATAACTGATTATAAATCATGAGACTGTATTGTGTTGATATTTCTTTATTTCAATAATATGCATGGATTTGTCCTTAAGCTTCATTCGGGGATGTTGTCACATAAGGAGCTTGGGTAAAATAACTGAACCATTGCAAATTGGGAATTAACAATAAGGTAAGGATAAAGTGGAAACAGTTATTATCAAATATCAAAGATAAAAACTCAATTTGAATTTAAAAACAAGGGGAAGAAATAACCTGCAGAAGTTTTGCTGCTTTGGAGACTTTTGAAAATATCAGGAAATAAGAAGGTGGGATTTTAAGGGCCAAAAATATAGCCAGTGATACTGCCCTGGAGGGAGTTGAAAATAACACACTAAAGTGGAGGGTTTTGAAGGTCAAATTGTCAGTGAAAGAATGGAAATAAAGTAGAAATAAACAGAACATGACCAAGACATTTATTTGTTTTTGTATTGGAAAACAAAATCTCTGTAGAAAATAAATAGCCAAGGCTTATCCCTGTACTGTTTTGGAATTTAAATTTACATTACATTCAGAACCTAGTAAATTACAAACTGAGACTGTAAAAAAAGTCTTCCTAGATTGGTAGTGCCCCAGAGAAATCTAACAGAAGTAAATACAAACCATGTCTCCAAATTCTCAAAGGGATCCCAGAGATGCTGCCCACAAATGCTCCTTGAAGATGGAGATTTCACCAAGGTTCACCGTGCTAGACAACTGGACTGCACATTGCCTGTGAGGTCACAACTTCAACTCTTGAGCCCACAGCCACGTCACTGGCTCTAGGAAAACTGACAAGCTGATCCTAAAATTCTAATAGAAATTCAAGGCAGCCAGAACAATCATAAGAAAGAACAAAATCATAAGACGTATCCCTGGTATCAAATCTTACTACACTTCCCAACTTACGACAAAGCTAAAAAAATCAATACTGCATTGTACTGGAATCAGCAGAGACATATAGTCAACAGAATTGAGAGTCCAGAGTTAAAAGGAAAAAGTTCCACAGGCAACCTGTACTTGTCACACATACTCACAAAATTCAATATTACAGGTTTTGTTGTTTCTGCTGCTAAGTATGATGAAATAACCACCTCCCTGATGGTAATCCCTGCAGAAAAAACTATAAAACCTGGATGTGACACAAAAAGCAAATAACTATTTGAAAAAACTGAAGAGTGAAGAGAAGCAGATGTACGTTGGTGGGGAGTATGTGCTTATGTGGAGGAGGGGAGATGGGGGTTAGTCAGTATGTTTCCATCTCTGCTGGGTGGTTTACACAACAGGGGTGGAAGCACATGTGGAAAAGCCCTACTTCTGGCCTGGCAACCTGAACATTGAAAGATAAAATAGTTTGCAAATAACTCCCTCTCTTTATCAGGATGCTTGCTCTTGGACCAAGCCATCATGTAAGGAAGCCCAAGCCATAGTTAGAGGCTGTGAGTAGGTGATTCTGCCAACCACTAATACTCTAGCTGATAACCAGCATCAGCCAACAGAAACGTGAGATGAAGAAACTTAGATGATTCGAGCTCTCAGGCTTCCAGTTACCCCAAGTAATACCAAGTGGAGCACAGATGAGCTGTTCCCACTGAAAATTGCCCAAATTGAAGATGTGTGCTCAAAATAAGTGTTGTTTTAAGCCACTGAGTTTTGGGGTAATTTTTTACAAAAGGTAATTGTAATGTTAGGTAAAATAGAATTCAGGAGAAAGTACACTCTGGGGCTCCATAATTCAAACTATGTAACTTTACCAGAAAATTATAAAGTAATATAACCTCTTATAAATCATATAATGTATTTTTGAAATGTAATATATGAAGGAATTGATGAAATGAAAATTATGTCCAAATACACAATTATATTGAGAGATTTTAATACATCATCTTCCTTAGTTGACTGATAAAGAAGATTAAAAAAAACACCAAAAACCTGTAGGTATATAAAAGACTTGATCTACAAAATTAGAAAAATTAGTAAGATGAAAGAAAATCTGGCCTACAAACTTTAAGTTCATGGATATATATAGACTTATATCAAACCAATATAAAATACATTTTACCCCCAAGCACACATGAAATACTTACCAAAAATGATCATGTACAACCTTATAATTATTCTCAGTAAGCTTAAATGAATTATATTATACAGACCACAATCTCCAAATTAATGAAATAATTTAAAAATCATTTGCAAAACAAATTTTAACAAATCACATTTTTCTAAAAATTTAAAATCAGAAGAGTACAATTTAAATACTCAAAAGTAAAGGTGAAATCATTATGTAAATTAGGACACAATTTAGAACTGAACAATAAGGAAAATGTTATACTATTGCTCATTTGTGGGTTACAGGTCAATAGGTGCTTACAGGAAAACATAAAACCTCAGTTGCTAACCTAGAAAATCACATTCCTAATATTTCTTAAAAAAAAAAACCTCTGCATAACCAGTTCCAATTATAATAGAAGAAAGGAATTAATAAAAATGACAAAAATTAATAAAATATGAAAAATACTACAAATAAGTCAGCAATGTTCAAAGTTTAGTCCTTGATGAAGACTAAAATAAATCAAATTCCAAGTGGATTTATCAATAATAGAGAAGGGAAAATGTAACTATCAATGTATTCAGAATGAAAAAGTGAATATAATTGGAGATATGGCAGATACCGCAATAAAAACAAGAATAATGGGAATCTTTTTTGCCAGTAATTTGAAAAATCACATAAAATGGATGTTTTTTAGGACACTATAACCAGGAAATATAAATAAATCCTAATTTTTTAAGTATTTGAGTAAGCATTTAGTAAAAAATCTACTCGTATTTATACATGACACATGGTCCAGATAACTTTATATACAAATTTTGCCAAAGAAATAAGAATCATGAAATTAAGCAAGATATGTTGGAAAAGGAAGTCTCATCGCATGTAGTCTTTCTGTCCCAACCCAGCTCGTAAAAATGAATCTTGGGTAGCCTTGAAACACTGACTTACAAATAGATAAAGAGCTCACCAGCCTATGCAGCGTTTACCACCATGTCTGGGAATACCTTACCCTGTTTCAGAATCAATGGCGCTCTTCTGTCCTGGCTTGAAGCGAGCGGGTTATATGGCACCTGGCCAGCCCCACTGTTATGTCTGCGTTTGGCAGGGGGTGGACTGGGTCCTGCACTAAGGAGTCGTGTGTAGGCAAATTGCCCTGCAATGGACAATGGCTGCTAGGAGATACACACTGGCCACGCACACTACTGAATCGGATCTTGCTTTGTCTTTTCTCCATGTAACTGAAAAATTGTTCCATCCAGGCGTGACTACCCTGTGTTTTCCTTGGTGACTCTAATACCAAGATGCAATGGGAAGAAGTGTTCAGAGTCCTGCCTTGGGATGGATAAATGGTGCACAGTGTTCTGCTTGACAAAATAAAACTCTACAGATAAAATTTAATAGTATTTTTATTGATTTGAACATCGTGGCAGTTGTCATTCTCCCATAAGTAGTCTTACTTTCACAACTGGATATATAACTCTTAAGTAGTTCCCCCAAAATATCATGGCTTCCAGGATCACTTGTAATCTAAATACATTCAGGTTGCACAACATTGTAATCTAAATCTTTTAACTTATAAGTGGTGTTATAATATTCCGGATTTTAGCTTCACAGTTTATGGTGTACATATTATATTCTGTAGAACAGCTAAACATATTTTTTAAAGTGAAGCTTTCTTCCATTACCACACAAGTCCAACTTGTAGAAAAACTAATATTTCTTTCACACAGCAAGAGAATTAAACCTAGCATCTCTAGGAAATGGAAAACTGATTGCCAGAGGAAAGAGCTCTAAATCTTCTTTCTGTGGTTATTTTGTATTGTTGGCCTGGATATTTTCCCAAATAGAAAAAAACTGACATGATAGATAGTTAGATAGATAGATAGATAGATAATAGATAGATGATATAGATATAGATTAGATATAGATATAGATGATATAGATATAGATATATAGTTATATTTTTTAATAAAAACATGACTTTGGACACTCATGAATTTAGCATGTTCACTCAGTAATAAAACACTCTTTTAATTTTGTTTTATTTCAGAACCAAATGAGAGTTTTGTTTTGCTGTTTTATTTTTTTAGAAATAACAGAGGAAACTAAATTACTCTTCTAATATTTTCATGGGCATGAAAGAAACTGCACGCTTATGATGCTCTCTTTATATTAACAGTGTGTAAATAAGATATTCTCATGTTTCAAACTGAATGGCTAGCAGGAGACTTAAGGCAACTAAGTAAACAATGAGGGAAATTACCAACAAGTTTTTGGGAAGAAAAATTTACTAATACATTTCTCTATGTCATTTGACTGTAAATGAAATTAGGGTTATTTTCATCACTGCTGATGTAGTGTCTTTTTTTATTAGTGGCCTTTTAAAAAAAAATCCTGTGATTGTAGTTACCTGCCCTTTCTCCTGACTCTTTACAAATGAAATAATTGCCATAGGAAATAATTGACTTAATATAACTGTATCCAGCATAGATAAGTTTATCTTCATGCATACAAGGACATATGGACAGAATTCTATGTTATTTATTTCTTGAACCCTATTGTGCAGTCGAATTCATAAAAATTATAAAATCCCTTGATATTAAATTAAAGGGATTGTTTTTTGACTCAGAGGAGTAAATTATTATTTCCAAAACTAAACAAAACAGGTCAGGTGATGAATACCAAGCTTTTGAGACCTGTTAAACATGTCAGGTTAGATATAACTTAAGATAATTCATACCAGCTATACAAGTTTGCAGATGGCTTGGTGGGGTTTGCTATATAATGATTTTGTGCATGTGACACAATTGTTACCTCATTCATCATTCATAGGGGAGGATGGATTCCTCATAACTTGTTTTAGTGTAACTTCTTGTTAGATAAAATGAGAATAAATAGAAAGCGTATATTCACATTTGTATTTGAGTGTGTATTTATAAAATTGTGTTTATATATACAAAACCCCAATATATAATTAATCAAGATATGCTTTGAAGAAATGAGAATTTTCAGTAGAAAATACCAGAAAGGTTTACAAGTCAGTTGAAAGGAACTATGCAAGTTGTCCAAGACCTTTTTCAACTGTTTGAATAATTTTCATTTTTCAAGCTTGTTTTCAATATTTGGATTATTTACTTGTTATTTCTCCTCACATTTTATGCCATATCCTTTAGTATTTTGGATCTAATTTACACAAAGCATTAATATTGTTCTTTAAAAAATCTGTAATTTGTAGCACTTCTCAGTATGCGTCATTTAGAAATCATTGAAATAAAATATCAAACTACATTTTTGAGTACCCATCATGTTAAAAGATCTGAATTAATTTCTGTACAGTTGCTAAATATGAATATATGAATCTTTGGCATAATTTTATTACATATTCTAACACACAGATTTCTGATCATCCAATTTGAAAATAAATTTGCTTTTGAATAATACATAAAGTAAGAATTTCTCAGATTTAAAAATCTGAAAAATCAACAGTTAAAATGATCATATTGCCCAAAGCAATATACAGATTTAATGCATTCCCCATCAAAATCACAATGGCATTTTTTTCAAGAAATAGAACAAAACCCATCAGATTTGAATGGAATCACTGAAGACCTCAAATAGCCAATGCAATCTTAAGAAAAAAGAACAAAGCAGGAGGTATCATACTCCCTGATTTCAATTTATACTACACAGCAACAATAATCAAAACAGGATATTAAAAACAAACAAACAAACAAACAAACAAACAAACAAACAAACAAAAGACACCAGACACACAGACCAATGGAATAGAATTGAGAACCCCCAAATAAACCCACATATGTATGGACACATACTTTTTGACCAAGGAGCCAAAAACTTACAATGGAGAAAAGAAAGCCTCTTTAATAAATGACACTGGGAAAATTGGAAAGCCATGTGCAAAGGAATGAAAGTAAACTGCTATCTGTCACCATGTAACAAAATAAACTCAAAATGGATCAAAAACCTAAACATAAGGCTTGAAATATTAATTGCAGAGAAGAAAGCATATGAACCTTAAGCTCAGAGAAGATTTTATGAATTTGACCTCAAAGGCAAGGGAAGTAAAAGCTAAAATAAATGAATGGGACTTTCTTAAATTAAAAAGCTCCTGCACAAAAAAGGAACCATCATCAAAACAAGGAGGCAACCAGCAGAATGGAAGAAAATATTTTCAAACAACACTTGCGATAAGGGGCTAATGTCCAAAATATATAAAGAACTCATACAACTCAACAAGAAAAAAACAAACAATCCAACTAAAAAATGGACAGAAGACCTGAGCAGACACTTCTCCCAAGAAGGCATACAAACAGCCAAAAGATATATGAAAAAATTCTCAACATCACTGCTATTAAGGAAATGCAAATTAAAACCACAAAGAGATAGCACCTCACACCTGTTACAATGGCTATTATCAACAAGACAAATAATAATAAGTGTTGGAAAGGCTGTGTGGAAAAAGGAACCTTTATACACTGCTGGTGGGAATGTAAGTTGGTACAGCCACTATGGAAAACAATATGGAGGTTCCTCAAAAAAAAAAAAAAAAAAGAATAGAAGTACTCTACAACTTAGCAATCCCTCTTCTGTGTATCTACCCAAAAAATCTGAAAACATGTATCCATAAAGATATATATACCCCCATGTTCAGTTCAGCATTATTCATGGTGGTCAAGATATGGAAAAACCAAAGTGTCATTCAATAGATGATTAGATAAAGAAGATGTAGTAAATATATACAAAAGAATATTACTTGGCCATAAGAAAATATGAAATACTACTATTTGCGACAACATGGATGGATCTTGAGATCATCATGCTAAGTGAAATAAGTCATACAGAAAGTGTTGAAAACCATATGACTTTATTCATTTGCAGGATATAAAACAGAAAGCAAAAAACAAACAAGACAAAAAAACAAAAACTTATATAGACACAGACAACAGTTTAGT
>NW_017732369.1:37362-59862 GCF_001890085.2 Hipposideros armiger | reverse complement strand
AATAGAAAATTTTGAAAAAATATGTTGTATTTTATCTACCTACCTGAAACCTTGAAGCTCCCTATACGTAGCCTAAAATAATTCTTCTCTGTCCTCTTTAACTACAGCTCACACTAAGCCCTAATAAATTTACAATGTTCAAATAAAATGCTTAATTATTAGTCTTCATTGAATTATTTTTGTTTTTCTGTTTTTGACATGCAAAAAAAATATATATATACATATTTAATTTACACAATCCAATTAATTTCAGGATAAATATGCACCTCTGTAATCATCACCATTTAAACCATAGACGTAGCCATCACCTCCCAAAGTTTTCCCCCACTCTATTATTATCGTTGTTGTTATTACTATCATTTTGTGGTAAGAACACGTCACATAAGATCTACCCTCTTTGAAAAATTTAAGTATAAAACATAGTATTGTTAGTTATAGACATTACACAGTAGATCCCCACAACTAATTTATCTTGAATAACTGAAACTTTGTGCCCTTTGACCATTGCCTCCCTATTTCCCCCTCTGCCAATTACCCGGCATTCTCTGTGCCACCCATTGCTTCTATGAGTTTGACTATTTTAGATTCCATATATAAGTGAAATTACACAGTATTTACATTTTTGTTTTTGCCTTATTTCATTTAGCATAATGTCCTCCAGTTCCATTTATGTTGTCACAAATGTCAGGATTTCCTTCTGTTTTAAGGCTGAATAATATTCCAATGTATGTATATACTGTTTTTCATAATGGCCATACAAATTTATATTACTACAAACAAGGTACCAGGGCTCCCTTTTTTTCTCCACATCCCCACCAACACTTATCCTCTTTTTTTTTTTAATAGCCATCCTAACAGGTGTGAGGTAATACCTCATTGTGGTTTTGATTTGCATTTCCCTGATGATTAGTGATGTTGAGTACCTTTTCATATAACTGTCAGCCATTTATATGTCTTTGGAAAAATGTCTATTTAGGTCTTTTGCCCATTTTTAAATAGATTATTATTATTATTATTGCTATTGAGTTGTGGAACTTCCTTATATATTTTGAATATTAATTTTTTATCAGATATGGTTTGCAAATATGTTCTTCAATTCCATAGACTGTCTTTTCATTTTATTAATTTTTTCTTTGCTGTGCAGAAGCTTTTTAAGCTTGATGTAGTCCTATTTGTTTATTTTTGCTTTTGTTGCCTGTGCTTTTGATGTTATATCCAAACAATTGTTGCTAAGATCAATGTCAAGGAGTTTTTTCCCCCCGAGTTTTCTTCTAGATGATTTTATGGTGTTACATTTAAGTCTTAATCCAATTTGAGTTGGCTTTTGTATGTGGTATAAGACATGGTCTGAATTTCATTCTTTTGCATGTGGATATCCAGTTTTCCCAAAACCATTTATTGATGAGACTATTCTTCACCCATTCTTGTATTGTTGGTGCCTTGTCAAAGGTTAATTAACAGTATATGTGTGGGATCATTTCTGTTCTCTCTATTCTGTTACACTGGTCTATTTATAGCTTTGCAATATAATTTGAAATCAGGAAGTGTGACACCTACAATTTTGTTCTTCTTTCTCAATTATTGCTTTGGTTGTTTGGGGTCTTTTGTGGTTCTATGTTAATTTAAGAATTTTTTTCTTATTTCTGTAAAAAATGCCTTTGGAGCTCAACTTCCTATGTTATCTTGACCCTCTTTTGTCTGAATTGCAACATATTTTATCCCCTTGAATGTCACTACATTTTCAGTTATCATCCTAAATAGCATTTCAATTTAATTTTTTAATTTAATGTGATTGAGTATAAATATATAACAACATTATGAGAGGTACTAACAAAAACAAGAAAAAAGGAATCTACAAGGGTAAATAAAACATAGTTTCAGCAAACAGAAAAGCTGAACCACTAAAGTAAAAATTTAATAAGATGTATGATAAATGTGGAAGCAAACATCTTTGAAAACAAGAAACAATTTAAACAACATTTTGTTTTGTTTTAGTTTTATTTACCTTTTTATTTACAGAATTGTAGGAAAATCTATGCCAATAAACATTTTTTGCAATGAGTGTAAAATGCTCTCAATTTAGGAAATTCTGATAATGTATTAAAACTGGACCATAAAGTAGAAAAATTAGAATTGAAGATGAGACTGGGAAGGCATTTTATGATAGGAATATATAATAGAGATTCCTGGACATCATCATAAAGTATTTATCTAATATTTTATTTTCACAAACACACACACACACATACACACACACACATCATAAACAAGTAGACAATCATATACATATTACTTTTGTATTATTTATACAATATTTACATATTACATATAATGCATTTATATATTATGCACACACATAGACAATTATATATTTTATGTAAATTTTGTCATTTATATATGCATATGTGTGTATATGAGTATATATATGATTTTTCTACCCCTTATTACATGAGGTCTGACAATTTTGTTCACAAACTTGTTGCAATGATGTTGCTAACCTTTTTTGATATGAGAGGGATCATTCACTATGAATTTTGTACCAACTGGACAGTTAAGCAACTTTACTATTTGGAAGTGCTGAAAAGGCTGTGTAAAAAAGTTAGATAACCTGAACTTTTTGCCAGCAATTCATGGCTCTTGCATCACAACAATGCACCAGCTCACATGGCACTGTCTGTGAGGGAGTTTTTAGCCAGTAAACAAATAACTGTATTAGAACACACCCTCCCCACTCACTTGATCTGGCCCCCAGTGACTTCTTTCTTTACCCAAAGATAAAGGAAATTTTGAAAGGAAGGCATTTTGATGGTATTCAGGACATCAAGGGTAATACGACAAGAGCTCTGATGGCAATTCCAGAAAAAGAGTTCCAAAATTGCTTTGAAAGGTGGACTAGGTGCTGGCATTGGTGCATAGCTTCCCAAGGAGAGTACTTCGAAGGTGACTGTAGTGATATTCAATAATGAGGTATGTAGCATTTTCTCTAGGATGAGTTCGTGAACTTAATTTTCAGACCCAATACATCTTTATAAGATTAATATAACAGTTATAGGTTTTTTTTCATACTTCATTTTTGTCCTCAAATTGGATTGCAGTTATGTTTTCCTTTATGTTTAGGATTTATGGATATTTGGATTGATTCACTGTACACAAGAATGACATTTGTAAACCATCAGCAATGAAAGCTTTTTACCCCCACCCCAAAAGAAGTATGAATAATATTTTATTTTGCAGAATGATTGTTCTAATATCTGGAAAACTGGGAGTTTTTTGGTGCATATTATATCTTCATTGAATAGCTTTACATTGTGAACTTAATCAATTCAACCCATCACTTTGCCTTCCCTCACATTATATGCAATCTCACTCCCTTCCTATCACAGCCCATTGCTCATCCACTTCTGTGTTATATTCAGAATTCCCACATTTCAGTATATTGTTATTTTTGAAATAAAATCACAAGTTTCATTTTAATTTTTTAGTAATTATTCAGAAAAATACAATGGTACATAGAAAAGAAAGGCGAATGACTTTGTTTATGTGGTGCATTTCTATGTAAGATAATATTTTGAACTTATACAATCTTAAAATTAAAGGCAAGTTATTCTTTTTTTTAGTCTTTTTAAGACATTGTTCTTGAATAAAACAGACAAGTATATTTTTAGTGTTGTGTTTGAGTCTAATTATATTTATTACTTTGTAAGGAAATAGCAAATTAACTTCGAATCTGTTGAAGGAATTAATGACTGTCAGCAATTCTAGTTTCTCCACACAATTACATGATGGATAGAAAAAGGGAATTAAAACCTGATATCTAATTAAACAAAACAAAAAGTAATTTAGGTTGATATATGGAGAGTTGAAATATCCCCTGAGAGATAAATAAATTAGCAGTTAATTGTGTACCCATTGCCTTAGGTTGCAATCTCTTGATTAAAAAAAATGAAATAAAGATATACTATAAATGAATTATAATTAATATTCCAAAATTCTTTAGGTAATTAATACAATCAGTAGTTTACCACATTCTTCCTTTACTTTTGAAAAACAGCAGTCTATTTCTGAAATTATTATTATGATTTTTTGTATGAAAAATCAATATTCCAGTAAAGCAATAGATTAAAAAATGTAAGAGATAACATTATTTGATTCGTTTTGTTTCCCTTTGCTATGAAAAAACTTGAAAATGTTTCTTTTAGTAATTAAGATTTTATATCAAAACTATAATGGAAAGTATGTAACATTTTTAAAAGTTTTGCATGAAAAATATTTCTGAAATGCTTGTTCACCTTTCTTCTCAGTCTATTAAGGTGTTAATAACCAAACCAAATATCAAAACATAGCAAAACTCTATTTTTATCCTTAAGTCTTGTCACATATTATAAACTGCCTTAGAGGTCTTGTTTTTTATCGTAACCATTTGATTCTCCCAAGTTCTAGAGTATTCATAACTCTCAATCTCTGCCTTCTCAGTTGAATTTTTCTATGATCACCAAATTAATATCCATAAAATATAATCTAGATCACATTCTTCACCTCGGTTAAAACTTACTTGAGCAATATATTGAGATACAAAAGAGCCCCCCAACTTAAATTTCTTCAATAAATGAGCATTATCATTTGTGACAACATGGATGGACCTAGAGGGTATTATTCTAAGTGAAATAAGTCAGAATTAGAAAGAGAAATATGTGGAATCTAAAGAACACAATAAACTAACAAAACAGAAACAGATTCACAGATACTGAGAACAAACTGATGGTTGTCACAGGAAGGGGATTGGATTGGGTGGCTAAGTGAAAAAGATGAAGGGATTTAGAAATTCAAATTGGTAGTTACAAAATAGTCATGGGGATGTAAAGTACAGCATAGAGAATCTAGTTGATAATATTGCAACAACTAAATATAGTGTCAGGCGAGTACTAGATTAATCAGGGAGATCGTTGCATAAATTATATAAATGTCTAACCACTACGCTGTACACCTAAAACTAATACAAAATAATATTGAATGCCAATGTAACTAAAAAAAATAGTTCATTGTAGCTTTATTTACAGTGGCCAAGACATGGAAAGAACCAACGTGTTTTTCCATAGATGATTGGATAAAGAAGATGTGGTACATATATACAATGGAATACTATTCTGCCATAGGAAAAGGTGAAATAGTGCTATTTGGGACAACACGGATGGATCTTGAGATTATAATGCTAAGCGAAATAAGTCAGATAGAAAATGTAGAGAACCATATTTCACTAATACGTGGTATATAAAACAGAAAACAACAAAAGAACAAGAAAAACAAATGAAGAAACAAAACTCATAGACACAGACTAGTTTAGTGGTTACCTGAGGGTAAATGGGGAGGGAGTGGTAGAAGAGGGCACAGGGGATCAAATATATGGTGATGGAAGGAAAAGTGACTCTGGGTAGTGAACACACAATGTGATATATAGACAATGTATTATAGAATTGTACATCTTAAATCTATGTAACGTCGCTAACAATTGTCACCCCAAAAACTTTAATTAAAAAATTATTAATTTGCAGTCATAAACAAAACATTGAGAGTCAAATTTTATTCATAAGGTTGCTTGGTACATCTAAAATTATTTAAAATTATTTTTAAAAGTGTTGGTAATTAAATTATTCATAATACATTTATGCTTTCCTAGGAACTTAGAGTTCAAGTCCTCTGACACGAGCACCTTCTGTCCTGAAAAAACAATGAGATCAAAATTGCCATATATCAGTGCCTCTCGCTTTCTCTTCCAATCCAGAAACTGGCCACAAGCCTCTGTTCTCATATTCCTTCAACAAGCCAATAAATATAACTTCACATTTTACTTTTGCCTCTAGAGGTTTTATCCTAAGAAACAGCTGTTGCTTTATATCTTGAAATGGCATGGTGACAATCTCCTTCTGGCTCATTCTCCTCTTTTTTTTGATTGGCATTGCAATAGTGAAGATAAGGGAGAGAGATGGAGGAATACAGCTAGCGAATAGGAAAGGACAAGATAAATAAAATTGTCTCAGCCCAACCATCACAAATGCTACATTACTATTTTAGCATTGAATGATCAATCAAATAGCTTTTGTCTTCAAAACACCCAGAGAGGGAAGAATAAATATTCTGGTAAGGTAAAAAAAAAATTATATATATATATATATTTATATATATATATCCTTCCCCAAAAATGATACAAAGGAAGGATTACCTTTATATTTTTCACACCATTTATGAGTATATATGCACTGAATTAATAAAGTATATTTTGTCTTCAAACATTAATATATTGATTTACTGTTTCTTTATAATATGAATTTAATCTGATTTTTGCTTCAGTGACAAATGAGAGACAACTGAGTAACATGGAGCACACAGTGCCTGGGTAAAATCATTTCCATTACCCACCTGAAGTTTAATCCTTTTCTATCTTTCAACACTGGTGTTACCAAAAGTGAGACAAGCATAGCTCTTCCTTTAACTTTTGTACCATGCTTAATTTCCCTATAAGTCTACTTATTTTTAAAAATAGTAATTGAAATTATGTATTTAAAATAGAAATAGGTATTATTAAATTAAGTCAATATTGGATCAAATTAATTAGTGGCAAATAATGTCCAGGCTTTTCAAAAATAAACATAAATGGTTTTCAAAGGCTATATTTACTTTTACTAATGAATTAGCTAGGCTAGGTATGTATTATTTACAAGAGAATTCTGAGAGTATTTGTCAGTGACATCATACTTTACAGTAAATCATTTTTCATGTAGTTAAACAGCCATACCACTATATTAAATTCATGTTAATAAAATATTAAACTGCAATTGAATAATTATCACTGTTTACTATCAGGAAGAAAACATACATTTTTTGCTAAGACGTTATAACATTGAGAGAATCCTGTGAGTAGCAGTGGAACCATGTGTGTGGGCAAGTGAACCACATCACAATTGGCGTTCACAAAGAGGGATGAACGGACTCAATTTCTACAATGCCCTGGCCTGCTTTACTTAAGTCTTCCATGAGCATATGCTTTGAACATCACTCCCTGCAAAGAAGTGCCCTAAGTCACACTTAGCCTGAACAGATACCGGTATTCTCTGATTACACGGCTTTAGAAAGGCATCTCCTATTTTCATTACACAGTTTCTTCATATAAAGAGAATTAATTAAAAAGAAAATATTAAAGGAATATGCAAATCCAATCTAATCATGTATTGTTATGTATCTCATCTAAGTAATATGACATCCAAGTAATTTTGAGAATTATTTCTTTTAATTTATTTGGATAAAAAAATAAATGTCCACTTGAGACAGTACTGAATATTTTTATTACTCTGGTTGAAACTCAGAAATATCTATAGTAATACTACCTTATCTAACAAATAAAAATTAGTTATAAAGCTGCACAACATTTTTCTGCAATTTTTACTGTTTTCTAAGAAAAAGAAGAAAGTTCTGGGTAACATTTCTGTTTTGTAATATTATAGTAGCAGTGTGAATCCTGTGAATTTGTTGGTTTAAGACACTTAAAAATGTAAGAACAAACATAAAAAGAAGAGATGCTTCATAGATTTTGCAATTTTTAAATTGGTACAAATTGCTTTAAAAATGGTGACATTTACCTTTAAAGACTTGTTATTCGAATTTAATTATTTTGAGATACTAAAGAATCAAAGATAAGAGAGGTGTAGCTTTTTAAAAAAAAGTCTAAGAAATATATTTATATGTTGTACTCATATCAAAAGTCCAGAAAAAAATTAAAAAGCCATCATCTTCAAGACACAGTAGTAAAAACAAAACAACGTGTCTTCACTATTGTGTTAGTCACCTGCACAGCTCTTTGTCTGCACAATGATTTGGGTCATGGAGAAGAATATATTCTAGCAAGTTACTGTCCCTGTAATAAGAAGTTAGCAGACACATACCATTGTAGAACTCATATTCTAGAATGTCCATTGGAAAGAAGCTTCTTAATAGCAAGTGTCAAAAACTGGATTTTTTTTTTAAAGACATAAGAGAAAATGTTTTTTAAAAGGTTCCTCTTGGATGTTAGCCCTCCTTGTCAACCACACTTTATAGAATATATTTCCTCTCTGGATGCCATCTGATGATCTTATTTGGGTTCTTGTATCTGCTCATTACATTTCATCTCATAGCAAGTAAAATGACATGTGCTCTTTCTTCTGTTTTAAAATAAATTGGTAAGGATGACCTAGAGTAGACTATGGTTAATGCACTGTCATCATAGAGTGCATGGAGCTTCAGTGACTTCTGTCTTCCAAATTTCTATTGATGGGACTTTTGGTTTGAGTAGTTGAATCATTACAGAGAAACTGAGCTGGAATGTAACAGCTATAATGATTTATTCTGCTGTATTTTGGTTATACTGTGCTCAGAAGTGTTTTTAATATAATCACAGAATTATAGCACGTTGGACTTGAGCCTCCAAATCCTCTGTTAGGCATGGTCTCTGAAAGGAGAGGAAGTGTTAAGAGAAGCCTAATGGGGATGAAATCTCATTTTGTATGCTGCCTTCTTTTAAGGGTGTGAAGGAAAGGAGCCAGTAGAGATGGCTTTCCACCACTGATCAGGGGGCTTCCTAGAAGCCAAAGCAATGTGCAGGTGAAGGAAGAACATGCATTTAGGGAGAATTTGGTAAAGTGTTCTTTACCAAATTACAGAGACGTGGAGTAGATTTATTTTTAGTGGGTGAGTCACTATTTTCTTTTGAATGACAAGAATCAGAGGGATTGAAGTGAGGATTAGGGCACCCACAGATGGTAAGAAAAATGGAAATAGCCAGTCTTTTGAAAAATTCGGCTTTGAGGAATTGAGGGATATGAGGAAGATAGAATATTCAGAAAGGAAGAAGTGTGTGAGCATGGGTGTCTGTGTGTTTGCATAGACATGACACTCCTAAGGAAAATGAGAGCTCACATTTTCAACTGTTGGACAACAGCCAGAGAAGACTGAAGAGAAAGAGTAATAAACAAAATGAGTACTACTAAGAGAGAATAAGTGAGTATAGATGGGGCCATCCTAGGTAGTGTATGGGGCCAGGGAAACCTGAACACGACAGCGGCCCTATTGAAAATCTTTGTGTGAAGCACTCATTTTCAACTGCCTTTATATTTCTTAGGAATATCCTTAAAAACAGAAATTTTAACAATTTCCTTACCATGTAGGGTCTCAAGACAGAGTGTCTTGAGAAATTCTGCCTTGCCCTTTAAGATTAGCAATGTTGGGAAGTGGAAACTCTCCATTAAAATCTTAATGCAAATTCCACTTGCTTTCCTCCTCTGTATAATTTTTGTCTATCATAATCTTGGTGAAGATGGAAAACAGTAGGTTAACACCTTCAATATAATTGAAGACCAAACAATTTTCATTCCTCTTTTTGTTCCTACCTATCCGGCATGTTCATGAATGCTGCACCAAATTCCTCAGTATTCGTAAACATGCTGTGCCCTTTAACTCTTCTTTCTCTTTCTAGAGAGTTCTTCTCTCTATCCATTGGTAAAAAGTTTGCTCCACATTAATGACCAAAATTAAAGGTCATCTCTGTGAAAATTTTGCTACCTTATCTTGAGCCTTTCCCTTGTTCTTGTTCATACAACAGAGTATCCTGTTTTATCAGAATTGCTTGCTTATATGCCAATCTTCCCTATTGGTTATGGGATATTTTATGACAAGGGCATATTTCTCTACCCAGAATCTAGCATACAGCCTCCCACATTTGTAAGTGCTTAATAACTGAGTGAATATACAAATACTTTCTCCCTAAACAATGGGTTTTCAGCTCCAGCTACACCTATAACTTTTTTCTACATGCATAAGTACTGTAAGATTTAAATAAAAAGTGTATTCTGAACCTTCCATTGAAGTATAACCAGGGAATATAAAATATAAAGAAAGTAGAGAATCCTGTGAATTTTTAAATTTCATGTCTTTGTTAGTTTAATTAATCACTAATAAGCATTATTTGCAACATGCATTCTTCTGGGCTCTCGGTGACCAGCAGTGAACAAAACGATACTCCTGAATTTAAGAAGCTTAGAATCTAGTAGTGAAGGCATACCAGAGAGAAGTGAGCAGCGATTATAAATTGTGAAGCATAATAAGAGAATCAAACAGTGAATTGAAATAAAGATTCATGGAGTATGACTTACTTAGATTCAGTGTTTGCAGATTTCATTGATGAGGTTGCTTTCTAGTGGAGTCCCTTATTATTTTACATTTTAAAAGCATTTACACACACACACACACACACACACACACCAAAATTATGATAAAAGCACTGCACATTTGCTAATATGCTCCCTAAGAATTCTCTAACTGCATTTTTGCCATGATAATTTATTTCCTTTGGTGAAAGATCATTTCTTTTACTTCTTTCAATTCTCATTTGACGTCTGAAAGGTGGTGTTTAGTCACATAAATAACTTTAAACTGTTGTTTAAAAAATGAATGAAAATTGCATGAGAGGGAGTCTGTGGCTGAGGATATGATTAAGTTGGGAAAATACGCTGTGTCCTCTTGTGGCTGAATGGATTAAATGGTACATTTTCTGCACGTGTCCTTTCTCCTCTGTTCGCTTTTAATATTCCTGATGGTTGTTATTATTCCCTTGACAAGGCTGTACCGGCTCAAAGAAGCTACTGAACAGGGATACATAAGCAGAAGGATTCAAAAGCAATATTTGGAGCATCAGTCTCCAAAATTTAGATTAGTCTTTAAATGAGGAAGGTGGGACAAGTAAAAAGATCATTTAAAATGGAAAGAATGCTGAGGAGGGGTTTAGTTCTCAAAGTGTGAGCTGAAGAAAAGGATTTCCTTTCAAGAGGAGCAGAGAATAGAGATGAGATTTTCAATTTTAACGCTTTCATTTCAGTTCTTAATTATGAACAATCTATATTGGACAAGCCTAGACATTTAGGCGCGTGTGTGTGTGTGTGTGTGTGTGTGTGTGTGTGTGTGTGTGTGTTTGTGTTGGGAAGAGAGGTACCTTTGGTCTGAATAAATCCATGGAAAAAAAAACTAAGCAAAATGGAATTGAACATCACCAGTTGCCCATGAGCCAAGGCAGCAGTGTACACACCCTACTGTGATTCTGTCCTTCACTAGAAATAACCCCTGTGTTCTGGAATATGGAGTAACAACAACCATTCTACTGAGATGCCACAATTCAGTCCTTTCTGCAGAGGGCCTAAATCTCATTCTCCCTGCTCAGTTAGAGAATCTTAAATAAAGCATTCCTTGGCTATTTTGGACCTGTGGACTTTATGTTTACTACTGGCTCTGCTGAGGCTACAAGGTCAGAAAATTAAGTTTGCGAACTCATCCTAGAAAAAGTGCTACATGCTTTACTGTTGAATAACACTACAGTTACCTTTGAAGTACTCCCCTTGGGAAGCTCTGCACTGATGCCAGTGCTTAGTCCACCCTTCACAGCAATTTTGGAACCCTTTTTCTGGAATGGCCATCAGTGCTGTCATTGTATTACCCTTGATGTCCTGAATGTCATCAAACTATCTTCCTTTCACTATTTCCTTTATCTTCAGGTAAAGAAAGGAGTCATTGGGGGCCAGATCAGGAGAGTAGGGAGGGTGTTCCAATACAGCTGTTTGTTTACTGGCTAAAAACTCCCTCACAGACAGTGCCGTGTGAGCTGGTATGTTGTCATGATGCAAGAACTATGAATTGCTGGCAAAAAGCTCAGGTTGTCTAACTTTTTCACACAACCTTTTCAGCACTTTCAAATAGTAAAGTTAACTGTTTGTCCAGTTGGTATAAATTAATAAGGAATAATCCCTCTGATATCAAAAAGGTTACCAACATCGTTGCAACAAGTTAGCAAACTTAATTGTCAGATCTCATATATGCAGAGCTTCTCAAAACTCTAGTAGAAGAAGAACTGTATGTGTACTATCAGAATACCATGCTACTGTAACCTGGGAGTGTGTTCACAAGAAAATGAATTAAATTCTGACTTAGCAGCCTCCATGGCATGCACTCTTAGAGTGGAATTCCGTTACCTATATTTCTTGGCTACAATGGCACGTTTGTGAAGTCTAAAGTATTCTGCCTATTTATCTATGACATATTTCTCCTGTGAAACATTATTAATGCAGATTATGTAATTGTAAATGAATGAAGAAATAATTTCAGAATGTCTCATAATTGCCATTTGATGACATTAATTCTCTTATCTAGTCAGGTATACAAATAAAGATTTTTCTACGTATCTAGAATGGTGTCCATGCAAAGAAATCAATAAAATGAACTGTTATACAGAACCTAGCACTTATTTTAAAATACAAACTGGATAGGCCTGTCTTGATTTATTCCTTGCAAGATATATCATCCTGCAATTATTTCTCCATATGTGTAACTGAACATTTACAAACACTCACTTTAATAGCCATGTTTTTCTCTTTTTTCAATAATGTCAGTCTTTATGACATTATTTCTCCTACATATGGTTCAGGAATAATATTAAATGATTTGTTGATAGCTTAACAATAAATATTATCTGAGATTCTGCAGATAACTTCTATAGATCCCTTGGAGAAAGAAAATCCATCAAGTATTTATAATCATGACAGAGTGAGAGGAATGGAAGGAAACCAGATAACATACTCATTTCTTTTGTTTTTTTGGTTTTTTTTTTTTTGCTTTTCTGTTTCTGCTCTTTTTCCTCTTCCACTGAAGCTTACCCCATCTTTGCATTGACTGTATAAAGCTGTTGACTCAAATACAAATGAATTATAGGTTAAACCATCTTAAAGGAATTTTCAACCCAAGGAAAAAGTTCTGTTATCTAAAATGAATCTCTGATAAACTATATAAACAGCCTTTATAGGGAGTGTCAGTCAAACTGCTTGCCTAATCCACAGAATGTATTTTTTTCTCATTTTCTTTAGCCACTATCTAGTCAGAGTAAATTAAAAATAAATAAATAAAAATTAAAAAATCAGGTTTGATAATATCCTGCAATTACTTTCATTTATTAAACACTTATTTTTGTTAGGCCCTTCTCTCGTCAAGTTTTCAACAAATATTTATTGAGCACCTACTATATACTACTGTGCATGAGAACTACTCTGGGGACACAGATTTCAACAGAGATTATTCCCTTTTTTCATTCTCTCTTATACAAATCCTGAATATTTCATTCTATCATCACAGAACCCCTGTGAGGTACTTATGTCATTTTACCCTATGCTCAGTTAGAGCTTCACAAATGTATACTTAAGTCATATAAATATAAAGTAAGGAAGTGAGGAATTTCAGTTAAGTTTTGTATTTGGTTGAACAGTCACTGTTACAGGCTGAATGCATCCTCCCAAAATTAATATATATGTATGCATTCTAAACTCAAGTGCATCAGAATTTAGCTACATTAGGAGATAGGGTCTAGGGTCTTAAAAGAGGCAATTAAGGAAAAATACAGTCATATTGGCGGACCCTGATCCAATATGACTGGTGCACTTACATATTATAGAAAGGAAATTTAGACACACACAGGCAACAAGGAGAACACCGTATCTATAAGACAAGGAGAGACCTCAGAAAAAAAAAAATCTTGTTGATACCTTGATCTCTGATTTCTAGCCTCCAGAGCTGTGAGAGAATAAATTTGTTATGTAAGCCACCAGTCTGTTAGGGCAGGCTTAGCAAAGTATTATAGTGCTCACTTACCCCCAAAGATATTTCCATGTCCTAACCTACAGAACCTGTGAATGTGGCCTAATTTGGAAAAAAGACCTTGGCATATATCATTTCATTAAAGATCTAAACGTGAAATCATCGCAGTTCATCCATGTAGGCCCTAAATTCATTAAGTACCCTTAAAAGAGGAGAGACACAGAGGGGGGAAGGAGGAGAAAGCCCCATGAAGAAGGAGACAGATTAGAGTTTTGTGGCCACAAGCCAAGGAACGCCTTGAACTAGCGGAAGCTGGAAGAGACAGGATTTTTTCCCCTAGATACTTTAGAGCAGCAGTTCTCAACCTGTGGGTCGCGACCCCTTTGGGGGTTCAATGACCTTTTCACAAGGGTCGCTGGGTACTCGTATGTGGGCGTATCTGCATGTGGGCCTGGAGACAGATAGAGGAGCAGTGTCTCGGTTCCTAAGACCATCGAAAATATGTGTTTTCCGATAGTCTTAGGCGACCCCTGTGAAAAGTTGAGAACCGCTGCTTCAGAGGGAGATTTGCCCTGCGGATACCTTGATGGGGGGCTTTTGGCCTCCAGAAATGTGGAAGACAATTTTTTCGTTGTTTTACGCCACCTAGTGGGTGGTGATGTGTTATGGCAGTCCTAGGATTAACAAAACTTGGACTCTTCCTCTGAAGAATGCTTCTTCTGGATTCTCAGATTCAAACTCCTTTCACTCCATTGCACCACGCTCATTGAAATTTCTGGAGTAGAGACCAGAATTAAATGTTAAATTACAAATGTGATTGTTGATTTTACATATTCCTTCAGACTTGGCCAACAAAAGGGACTTTTTAAATAATAACTTGTGGACATTTTCTTCTTTAATCTATTCTGTTATTTTAATGAAATTTTTGTACTGCCATCCCTCCCACTGCTAAAACCTCTAATTTAGTCTGCACCTGTTGCAAAAATTGATAAAAAGTAAATGTTTAAGAACATTTTTGACTGCACCAACAGTCATTTCCTCAGTATTCCCAATTCTTTCCATAACTTTGCCATGATAAGCCAAATTCATTATATTGTAGTTCATTATAATTAAATGTATTAAAATTTGCTATAATTATTTTTTACTCTGATAGTGATTGCAATCAGTTATAGAACAGAATATTTCTAATAGATCCTAAATCTAGAGAGGAGACTCTAGAAGGAGCAAAGACACAGGATGAGAGAGATGTGAGGAGGCAATCAAATTATGTTCTTTGATCACTTTTCATGGTGTTCTAAAGAGAAATATGACAGCAATATGGGAAAGAAAGCAGTCACAATAATAATCTAGCCCTTTCCCTGCATCGTGAATGCCTAGAGAGATTAAACAATTTGATCTTGATTGTATAGCTCTAAGTGGAAGAGCAGCTGATGCACGCAATTCTTTTCTGGGTAGGAAAGCAGGAAGTCAGAAGTTGGAGATTAGCAGGTAGATAGAGGCTCTGGGCACACTGGCTGGTGGGAGTTTTGTGGAAGTGCCTCATGGGATTCAGAGAGGACAGTCAGCTTGAAGACCCTGCTTGCGGGGTTGCCCCCTATGAGGTCGCCTCGGCACAGGCTACTTTAGTCAAGATCTTGTCTTACTGAAATGAGTAAGGTAAAAATGAAACAAATCACAGGCTTTAACATAATAGTAGAATTACCCATAATGTCAGGACCAAGGAAGAGTTAGCTGGCAGCAGAGAGCTACCATGAAAAGAAAAAAAATAATTAGAAAAAAAAAAAAAGATTTGTGGTAGATTATTTTAGCTGCAGTTTTCCAGAGAAAGCAAGGGATTTTTTTTAAACAAAATAGGTAGAAAATGGGTAGTAAAAACACAAATTTTATAGACAAAATGATACAGACTGTAATGTCAGCTTAGCCACTGACTAGCTTTGTAGCTAAGGTCTGTTTAATTTATTTCTGAGCCTCAAATGACTTAATAATACTCACTTTGAAAGACTTATGTAAGGATTAGAGATGTTCTAAAAGCCAGTCAGAACATCTATACATACGAGGTGTTATATTATTATTTTTTGCTATGTAATCTAATTAAGGATTTGCTAAGAAAATAAAAAGACACACTGTCACACTCCAAAACTCACATGAGAAACCAACAGGTGGCAGTGTCCAGGTTTGCATTTTGCCACTTCGTTTTTAAATAGGCAAAATATGGATGGTGATAAAAAGTTGCCCAATTCCCACTGTTCCTTTCATAATCACATCTTATACTTCATGAGATTTTCTTACATAAGGTAAAGCACACATAATCAGGACCAAACTCGACCGCCATAATTTCAATTCACTGGCTACCAACTATAATACCAATGAATAGAAAGTTCAGTAAGAGTACATGCAACCCATGTTTCTCTCCTTAACTATGTGAGATGAGTTTACTGATAAGTTTTATATCAGAACATAATAAATGATATCTCTGGAAACTGACAGCACTGAGGCAAGGAAGCAGGCCCTAGCAAGGTTCCTGGAGTATAAGTGAGGATGGAGAGAGAGTAGAGCTGAGCAGAAAGCAGGTCAGGTAACAATCCAGCGTACTCATGAGCTTAAACTGGGATGCCACCCAGGAATAGTGCAGAATTGTCAGCCGCCATCATCTTAAGGCATAGGTCAGTATGTTTGCTCCCATTCTCGATTGATTAGTTTTCAAACACCCTGACAACTTTTGGTATTCTGTGATTGTGATTTCTGATTCATTTATGATTTAGTAGACCAACATGGTGCTCTGTGTATTCTCTGTGGGCTCATGTAGAACACACGATAGGAAATGGTCTGGAAATGTATCTGGTGGGAAATAAATACATATAATATTGATGTGATGTAAAACCTGCCTTCATTTTAATCCTTCACTTTTGTTGGCTGATGAAATGGGATTTAGGGAGATGAAATGGCAGAGCCATTACCAGCACACCATGATTTTGACATCAGGTTCAGAGTTTGCTGCCTCAGCCGACAGCTCTCCCATAACCACATTTATTCCACCGAAGCACTCAGCTAGTTACAGAGAATGTAATTCCTTCTTCTATTTTGAGTCATGTCTTAAAGCTGTTATTTATGCCTGTTTCTATGAATTTTGGGAACTCTTCAGAAATGAACATTATTTAAAATCCAGTGTGTAAGACAACAATCTTTCGTAGTTTTACCAAGTAAAATGACTATAACATGAAATAATTTATGCTTAAATGAAATGTTTTTCTTCTTTTCTATTGTCTTTTCATATTTGAAACATAAACCCCAAGCGCTTTCAATTTATATTTTTTAATGTAAATATATGTTTTTGTAAGAAAATTGGTAAAATTATTTACAGAGTGAAACTCAAGTTTAATCTTATTAAATTTCAAAGGTTGATAGGATCTATTTTCTGTTTTTGTATTGTTGCCTGGGTACAAAAGAGATAACAAACAAGCAAACCATTATTTGAACAAAACTATAACAGTCAAAGCTGTTACAGGGTTAGAAAAATGTTATACTTAATTTCATATTTATCTTTGGTCAAAAGCAGCAGTCATTAGAATGCTGATATTTGTGCTGAAATTTCAGCAGTTGTTTATGTTAAAATGGAAAATATAAATAAGTAAAACTGCCACATGAACATGCATCAAATTTTTTTGCAATTTGTCAAAAAAAGAAATTTTAATTTGTTATATGTTGTCTTTAATACTCAAAACTAATTTTAAATGTAAACAAAATTTGAAAGCTGAACATTTTTCTCCTGTAACTACTTTGTTTATATTAGTGATGCCAACTAATCAGAATCACAGGGAAAGTTGAAAATGATCATGACATAAAGAAAATATTACACTTATATTTTCTGTTTATAAACATAGGAATAAATCTTAGTAAAATGTCAAGACAGAAAGAGAAAAAGACGTCACAATGTAAAATTAAATCTATCTTTTCTGTTGAAAATAAATTAGCAAGCCGAGAAATGCTTGAGCAAGGATTGCAAAAAATACAAATGAAAGTCTGTAGTTTATTTTTACATTTTTGATGTTCCAGGGTTCCCTGGTCCTTGTAGTTTTTATTGATGTGTTTTTGCTACAAGATGTTTCAGCCTCATTTGTGATTTCCTTATTGACAGACATCTGTGAGACATTGAGAGAACACCACACAACACGAGAGAATTAGGGAATTCCATGAGCAGGTGTTAAACCTATTACAGAGAATATTTTTCTTTATCAACCTCCAACCTTCCGACTTCAGAATTTTTAAACAGATGTTTTAGACAGATTTTCCCTACCTTTTGTGTTTCGATGGGGTTGTCTCTCACCTTCTTAATTGCTTCTTTGCCAAATAAAGGAAAAAAAAACACAAAATACACATTCTCACTTCTCCGGTGTGAAGGAAGTTTCCTATTTGATTTTCTACACTATTGTTCACTTTCCTTTGAAGGATGGAAAGTTAGTAATAGAGCTGAAATGAACTTCTCTACTAGAGTTTAAGGCTCTTGAACAAATGGACTACCTCCTTCACCCCTCAATTTGGCATTTTCTCAGTGTTTACAGAGCTTCTTGAATATCAAAGCTCTTCAACCAATACCTTTTCTTTGTTTAGACCAATGACTAAAAGGTTTCTTTGTGATTCCAGTTTGGAAAAAGGCTGAAAACAAGAATAGTGAGTATAATTATAGGCATGATGAAAACCTGAATTTCAGAAGTAGATAGGAAAAAGAAATATAATACTTAGGACAAAGGGACCTATATATGTCACATGTATTTGTGCTGTTGGTTTGATATTAAATAAAAATCACATTTCTGTTAATGTCTGGCAAACTGGTAGGATAAACTTGACAGAACTTTATAAATGTTCAATAACTCTGATGTACCTTCTAGGGCCATTATTTTAAGGCAAGAAGTAGCCATATATAATGAGCCTGACTCAGAGGATGGCCTTAGAGAAGTTGAGTAAGGATGCTGAAGGCAGCATAGCATCATCATCCACCTACATTGCTGGCTTAATTACAAGAAAACAGGTTCCTATATTTCTCAGCGGGAACCTAAAAAGAGATATCTGAAAAAAATCTGTTCAGATGCCAAATAATGGGAACAATCGTATTTCTTTACTGCAAAGTTTTGTTACCATAAAGCTTTTATGTATGGTGCCACCATCAAGCTGACCAATTTAATCTGTAGATGAGACTCCATCACTTCCTAAAAGTTGTCAAGGGAACAAAAAATTAGATTCCATGTAGTGCAGGGAAAGCAAAGTGGATTGAACTGTCACAATGAGAAGAGTATACAAATAAAAAGGAAAAATGCAGTTGAGCACAGTACAGGCACAACGCGAGCCTGCACGCACACCACATAGGCCACGTCAGTTTTCTGAATGGATGGAATATTGCCTTCAAATATTTCTCCCAGACTCACTGGAGGACATTGAAATCCCCAGCATTTATCTTTGGTAATGTCAACAGGCACAGCATGACCTCCCTGATAGACTCAGCTCCTCACTCATCTGACTTCAAGGACCTCTCTCTAAGCTGCATTAGCCCATTATAAGTATGCAACTACAAGTATGCAACGAGCAGTTCTCATCATCCACCAGAAACACATCAATTTAAAACTTGGAGTTTCTCTCATTTTCTCAGAATCCCTCACATATATTGAGACTTCCCTTTAACGACAACGCTGTTTTGTTTTTTCCCCCTCCCTCTTCCTAAACTCACAGGCTACTATGCCTCCCTGACCTTACTTGTCTTGCTATTCAGTGTACATCAGATAATCAGTTATTTTGACCATACCTTTTCCTGTAACGGACTATAGAATAATTTTGATCATGAAACTGAGGCTATATTATGATATTTTAATTAAAAGGGTGATAAAGCTATATTCAATTTGCTCAGGACAAATTGGCCTATCAAATATTGAATGAGCCCTTATTATAACTTGGCAATAATTTTATTAATAGGTATTTGACTTCACTTATATTTGATATATACTGCAGTAGTCTATGTTACTCTTTGCAAATCAATAATAATCTTCTACTACTCTTTTCACTCTTAACAGATCATTTGCCTCTCTATCTCCCTAAGATCGAGAATATCTTATGTTAGTTGTACACCTGAAATTAATATAATATTGCATGCTAACTACACTTTAATAAAAAAAACTTAAAATGAAAGAATATCTTTTGTGAGTTTCTCCCCTTCCTTTCTATGATAAATCAATATCATACATTCTTTTCTACCTAAAGCTATTTTCCCATTAGAGTACATGATTATTTCTTCTTCCACTTCTTCTGGGATCTTCTTGGATTTTCACCTTTTTTATTTATACTTTCAATTGCACTAATGCTATTGGCTTTCTCCTCTTAGTATACTCATATATAAAAAAGCCCAAGCCCTCATTTTTTTTAAAAAACGAAGTTTAAAAAAATAAAAATAAATTAAAAAAAGATATTTGCCCCTCTCAGTTTTCATTTTTATTTATTTTTATTTGAAAATTATAACAAAGAATGCCACTCTTTAGAAAATCATATTTCTCACAATCCCCTAGCCCCAGCAATGTTCTCTCCAATCCAGTCTCTCTCTTAATTGCCCTAACCACGTGCCTTGCTCCTTCTTGTCTGCATTGCTCTCTTAGCTGTTTTTTCTCTCCCATTTGAAGTACCCTTCACCTCCTTGACATTTAAGCAATTTATCCTCCAAAGCACAGATTAAATTCTACGTCCTTCTTGAAATTGAATTCGTACTCATTTTCAATATTGTGAAGGCACAATATTGTCTACAACAATCCCTTATTTGTTATGATCATTATAAATATTGTTTAGCTTTCCAGAATGGTGTCCTAGTTATTTAACATTTAATACAAATAGAAATATCATATTATGCAGCCTATTTGTTGTCAGAGGCTAACTGCCACTCTCATTTAGCTATATTGTAAATACCTCCCCATGTCTTATATAAAACAATATTTTTATGAATATATAATTTCATTTTGTTTATGGATGTCTGTAATTTATTTAAATCACTCTCCCATTTTTGGGTAGTTAGATTATTTCTAATCTTCCTTAATTATGAGTGCTTCTTACATTTAGCAAAGTAATATTTAACCTGTATGTAGAAATATTGTTATCCAGTTCCTAGTTTGCTTTTGAACTTTATTGTGGGTTTGTCTTCAAAAGTTTGTTTTTAATTTTTTTTTTTTAACTTTCGACCCACTTTACTCATTTCTCCCACCCAACTCCCTGCCTCTAGCAACCACTAATCTGTTCTCTGTTTGTATGAGCCTGGTTTTGTTTGTTTGTCCGTCTGTTTGTTTATTTGTTTAGATTCCACATAAGAAATATCATGCAGGCTTTCTCTGTCTTATTTATTTCACTAAGAATAATACCCTCAAGGTCTGACACTCATGTTGTTTGTAATGGCAAGATTTCATTCTTTTTTATGGTTGAACTATATATAGCCATAATTTCTTTATCCATTCATCCATCAATGGGCACAGGTTGTTTTCATGTCTTGACTATTATAAATAATGCTGCAATGAATATATAGTGTTTTTATTTATTTATTTATTTTTGATTAATACCCAGAAATAGAATTGATTGATCATAACAAGGTAGTTCTATTTATAATTTTTTGAGGAACCTCCGCAGCATTTTCCATAGTGGCTGCACCAATTTACAATCCCACCTACAGTGCATGAGGGTTCCCTTTTCTCCACATGCTTATAGACACTTGTTATTTCTTGTTTTTTTGATAATAATCATTGTAACTGGTGTGAGATGATATCTATCTCATTGTGGTTTTCATTTGCATTTAATTAGTGATGTTGAGCATCTTTTCAGGTACCTGTTGGCATCTGTATGCCTTCTTTGAAAAAATGTCTGTTAACATCTTCTACCCATTCTTTCATTGGAGTGGTTGTTTTTGCTAATGAGTTGTATGATTTCTTTATATACTTTGGATGTTAGTTCTTTAACCTACACATTGTTTGAAAATACTTTCTCCCATTCAGCTGATTGCCTTTTCATTTTGTTGATGGGTTTCCTTTGCTGTGCGGAAGCTTTTTTAGTTTGATGTAGTCCCACCTTTTTTTTTTTTTTTTGCTTTTGTTGCTTTTAGATTTTTATTGAATATATTTGACATACAACATTGTGTAAATTTAAGATGTACAATGTGTTAACTTGATACATTTATGTATAGTATTATGATTGTCATTGTAGTGATATTTAGCATCTCTATCTCATTACATAATTATCCTTTATTTTTATTGGATAATTAAGTTTTAGTTTTTAGCAAGTGTGATGATTATAGTACAATATTGTTGTCTATATTCATTATATTCTGCATTGGATTTCAATGGCATCTTTAATACTTGTTGCAAGTTTGTATCCTTAAACAACATCAATCTTATCCATCCACCGCTATCCCATGGTAACCACCATTTTACTCTGTTTTTATGAGTTTGACTTTTTTAGGTTCTAAATATAAGTGATATCAGACAGTACTTGTCTTTCTCTGACTCATCTCACTTAGCATAATATATTAAAGGTTTATCCACCGACAGGGCCCGGGCCAGTTCAGGCACGCACAAGCAGTGGCCCTGGCCATGGGGCCAGGCTGTCCAGATGTGTGCAGGCTGACATGCGGACCCTGACCCCGTACATACAACCTTGATTCTAGTTACATAAGCCTTTTATGTAAGCATGACTTGCAATTGCGGGAGGGAGCATGCGCACTTTCATGTGCTCTCCTGCCCCAAAACCTCTATATAATGGCGGCAATTGCTGATTAAAGACGCTGGTTCCTCCTCATGTCAGCTTTGAGTGCTTTTTTTACCCTGGCCATCT
>NW_017732369.1:20740-32990 GCF_001890085.2 Hipposideros armiger | reverse complement strand
GGACCACCAACAAAAAGTACAGGAGGCCCTGCAAGAGATTGACACCGAGGTTTCGGTGATCCAGGCCCTGCAGGACAACCCCCTTTCACGTTGGTGGAACCCCCTTGGCCCTTCATGGTGGTGGGCAGGCCTAATCTTGGCAGGTATTACCATCAGCCTCGTGGTCCTCTGTTGCTCTATGTATTACTGTCATGGCCTTTGTGCACAGGGACAAGCTCTTTGGGTCAAGTCCCGAACTGCCACCCTGCAGGGGGTGGACACGCACAAGTGGCGGCCCTGGGCACAGGGCCTGGGCTGTCCAGATGTGTACAGGCGGATGTACAGACCCTGAACAAGGACATACAAACCTTGACTCCAGAGCCTGCTGTGTAGGCACCAGGCTTCGGCTACCTAAGCCCTTTATGTAAGCATGACTTGCATTTGCAGGAGGGAGCATGCACACTCCCATGTGCTCTCTTCCCCCAAAACCTCTATGTAATGGTTGGTATTTCTGATTAAAGATGCTGGTTCCTCCTTATGTTGGCTTTGTGTGCTTTCTTTACCCTGGGCATCTGACCGACAAAAGCTCCCCTGCAGCCCCCCCACAGCGATGTCATCCATGTTATTACAAATGACAAGATATCTTCCTTTGTCATGGCCGAATAATGTTTCATTACACACACACACACACACACACACACATGCTCGTATACACACATATTTATGTATACCATATCATTTTTTCCATTCATCTGTTGATGGGCATTTAGGTTATTTCCATATCTTGGCTAGTGTAAATAATGCTGCAGTAAACATGTCAGTACATCTATCTTTTCAAAATCCTCTTTTCATGTCCTTTGGGTATATACCCAGAATTAGAATTGCTAGATAGTATGGTAGACTTTCAATTTTATAGTAAGAATGTGACAACCCTGAAAGATTACTCTGTAAACAACAAGGACAGTAGATGAAAGAGAGTTGTCAATAATACCTGAAAAATGTTTAGGAGCCCAATAAAGGGCAAATGGAACAGGGCCAGGGGCCAGGGTGTGTAGGCAAATGTGAATAGAAAGAAAATAAGGAAAAAGTGAAACACTATAGCAGAAAGGCAACAAGATAATAGAGCTAGAGCATGTAGACAGGCTGGGTTTGATGCTATGTGAAGCAAATCTTGGGAGAAAGAGAGAGTGAAAGAGAGAGTTCTTTCTTTTTTTTTTTAAAGAAATATTACTATGGTTTTGGGAGATCACTTTCTTATAATTAAACATTGACATAAAGCCACAATAAATATTTATCTATATTGTTTTCTACTGTACATGGCATATATTACATGGCTAGTTCTTTTATATTTGAGTTTCAAATACATTATATTCAACACAAACACAGGGATTCTTATATAACAATGACTTGGGAAGACAGGCTTGATCGTCTCTTAGAAATTAGTGTAATTCTAACAAAATTAAAAGCAATTGTTTTTCTTGTTAAATAAATAATACATTCTTAGAAAAAAATTAAACAATACAGGTAGGCATATAGACAGTAGAGGTATCATAATTTAGGTGAATATCAGTATACAGATGATACATGAATGTACCGCTTGACTTATTACTTGATTATAAATGGTGTGCTTTTGCAGGAACATTTGTGCAAAGCTGCTGCATCGGTATGGCTGCTTTGTGTCACAATTTATCAGTTATCTGATTTAGAAATAAATCCGTAAGACTCTAGTACCATAAGCATGGCCAATCCTGAATAAAATTTAATGACTCAAAAAAATAACATAATTTAGGTTGTGAAACTGGGGCTATATTATGTAATTTTAATTAAAGGGGCAATTTGAGTAGACAAATATTTATATAAGTTAAAATTTATCAAGCCATTAAGTTCAGTGGAAGTACCAACCTTAATGTTTATACATTAATATTTAGAAATAAATATATATTTACAAATCAAAGTAACAAGTGACTTTGTTTTCAGAATACCCAAAATAGCATGTTTAAATTCACATTTGTATGAACAATGTGTAAAGAAATGAGAATCAGGTGAGCTCTATTTCTCAGAAAGTCTTCCAATTTNACGGTTCCTGAAGAATGACAGTGGACTACTGGGAGCTGAACAAGGTGACACCCCTCCCCCCATCCCCGCATGTCACTGTTCCAAACATCATGGAGTTGATAGACTGCCTCTCACCAGAACTAGGACAGTTCTACTATGTGGTAGACTTGGCTAAGGCCTTTTTCTCCATTTACATTGACACTGCCAGCCAAGAGCAGTTTGCCTTCACCTGGGAAGTCAGAAAATGAACCTTCCAGGTGTTACCACAAGGCTACCTGCACAGCCCAACCCTGTGCCATGGGCTGGTAGTGCAGGATTTCACTACATGGACCAAACCCCTGATCGTGCACTTGTTTCACTATATAGATGATATAACATTAACTCTGATTCTCTTGCAGATTTGGAAACTGCCACCTGCAGTCTCCAAGATGCCCTAACGGGTTGGGGGTGGGCCGTTAACGAGGACAAGGTCCAGGGCCCTGGCTACTCTATCAAGTTCTTGAAGTTATTTGGTTGGATAAGACAAAAGTAATCCCCAAGGCAGTTATAGATGAGATTCAAGCACATCCCCGTCCAGAGATGGTGAAGCAGTTACAGACTTATCTGGGGCTACTGGTGTTCTGGTGAACCTTCATACCACATATGGCAATGTTAATGCGACCCTTGCACCGGTTGGTTTGCAAAGAGGAGCCCTGGGATTGGTCCCCTGAAGCCGAGCAGGCATTCAAGGCAACAAAACGCACCATAGCCCAGGCCCAGACCATAAGGGTTGTTGACCCAACCCTGCCATTCATCCTGACTGTCCAGGTGGAGGACTCTGGGTTTGGCTGGGATCTCTGGCAGAAACAGGGCGCACAGAAGACTCCTATCAGGTTTTGGTCCCAGCTCTGGAAGGGAGCCGAGGAACAGTACTCTGTAGTGGAAAAGCAGTTGGCAGCAGTGTACGCCACCCTATTGGCCTGTGAAAGCATCACAGGTCCTCACCCAGTCACAGTAAAAATGACCTACCCAGTGGAAGGCTGCCTCCTGTCCTGGGCCACAAGACTGCGAACCGGTGTGGTGCAGATGCCAATGTTAATGAAGTGGGGAGCCTATTTAGAACAACGGGCTCAGTTCTCCACTAGTCCATTGACCCAGGAGCTGTGCACTCTTTTGGGGCCCATTGCTTTCTGCTCTGAGTGAGCAGAGGACCCTGTGGAAATGGGCGAGACTCCCAGCCCCTTTGAGGAGGGCAAGCCCCCAGTGCTGGCTGACACCTGGTACACAGACGGGTCTTGCCGAGGGCAGCCCCCCACATGGGCAGCTGTAGACCTTCAACCCCCTCACTGACACCTTTTGGTATGACACAGGTACTGGACGCTCTAGCCAATGGGCTGAGTTACGGGTGGTCTAGATGGTTTTGACCAAGGAACCTGGCCCGGTACATGTTTGCACTGATAGCTGGGCCATATATCGGGGCCTGATGCTGTGGTTGCCCCGATGGGAAGCCCAAGAATAGCTGATCAACCACTGCCCGTTATGGGGCAGGGACCTCTGGGAGGACATTTGGAGATGAGGCCAGAGCACAGGCGCCACTGTGTACCGTGTCTCAGGCCATCAGCTTTGCAGGCGCCCGGCAATAACGTGGCTGATGCCTTAGTGTGAGTATGCTCGCTTGCGGTGCCCCCAGAGTCCACCAACACTATGGCTGCTTGGCTTCACAAGAAGCTAGGCCATGTGGGTGCCTGGACTATAGGGCTGGTGGCTACCCGCTGGGGCTTATAGCTGACAAGAGCCGAGAACATCAAGCTGTCCATCAATGCCCTTGGTGTGCAGAGAACCACCCCCAGAGACTGTGTCTCCCCACCTCCATTAGGTCCGTACAATGGGGGGGCGTGGCCTGTGCAAGAATAGCAGGTGGACTATATTAGGCCACTCCCTGCAGACCAGGGAGCCCGTTATGCCCTGACAGCAGTAGACACTGCCACCGGAAAGGGCTTTACTTACCCTGTGGCACAGGTGGACCAACGACTAGTCTTGGAGCACTTGTCGGGTGCCTACAGCTGGCCCTTACTTATTGCCAGTGATTGAGGCACCCACTTTACAGGTTCACAGATTCAAACCTGGGTGAAGGACAATGATGTCCAATGGCAACTACATGTTCCTTACCGACCTCAAGCTGCCAGTATGGTTGAACACTTTAACGCAGCGGTTCTCAACCTGTGGGTCACAACCCCTTTGGGGGTCGAACAACCCTTTCACATAGGTCGCCGAGTACTCATATATGGGCGTATGTGCATCTGGGCCTGGAGACGGATAGAGGATCAGTGTCTCAGTTCCTAAGACCATAGAAAATATGTGTTTTCTGATGGTCTTAGGCGACCCCTGTGAAAGGTTGAGAACCACTGCTTTAACAAGTTATTGAAGGACAAGTTAAGGGTATTGGCCCCCAGGTGGAAACACTGGAAAAAAACAGGTACCTATAGCTGTTTGCCTGTTGAACAAGCAGCCACGGAAAACTGGTAAGGCCCCCTTGGACATGGTAACTGAGGGGCTCCCACAATGCCTACGGGTCACAGGAACCAGGGACCCAGAGGTACAGCCCAGGCTAAATGAGGGGATGGCAATCCTGCCTACTCCATCCATGGTGGCCCCCGGTTGGATGCAGGAATGGATCTGGCCTTGGCAGACTCAAGTCACCCAAGAACGCTGGGTCGTCCTGCTTGAGCCCTGGGAACAAGGTCTAGAGAAGGGCCTGGAGGTTATGCCCTGGCTGGGGGTCCTGGCCCTTCACGGTACAAGTGACTTTACCAGCCAAGGCAAGCAGGTCCCTCTTATGAGGGACCCCCACGCTACATCTTTGGCCCATACCCCTGTACTCAGTGGACCTAACCCCTGGCCCCCTAACGACAACCCACAGAGCACAGGTGTGGTACCACCAACCAGGAGCTGCCCCCCATACTGGCTACGGTGCTGTCACAGGATGAGCACATAGCCTGTATTTGGCCGGAGGGTCATGGCTTACCCATGATGGCCCCTTTATCTGCTGTGTCGTATTGCCCAGGTTAGCCACAGGAAACAGCATTCTATCCAGGGCGCACACCTTTGCCTGGGTGCATAACTCCTTGCACTGCTGGGTGTGCACAGAGCTGCCAGCGGAGACTGTTGAAGGACTGTCCTGGCGAGTCACCCCTGCCACTGGTACCAACTGGACAGACCTCCAGCCTGGGACCAGAACAGTCCAGAAGGGAACGCTCTCTGCCACGCTGTTGAAGCCCTCTTGCAGAAACAGCACCACAACAACCCCCCTCTCCTCAGCAAGGCTGTGGACAATGGCTGGGGGTGGTTAGTGGTGATTCAAGTGACATTGTCTAACCGTGCTCCTATATGTGTCGAACAATAACACCCCTCAGTTCCCAACCGTATGGTGGGCTGGTTACCTGAGGAGCTCTGCCTCAATGTTACTGTTGTAACGGACCCNTATTACAAGAGTATAGTTTTCTAGGGATTATGAAAGAATAAAACACTTCCATTAGGAGTAAAACTGATACTTTAGCTCTATTTTCTACAACATTTTAAAAAATATTCATCTATTATTAATACATGAATATTTAACAGCAATACACAGTGACTAGACATGGTATAAAACCCAAAGTCAATCTCCAACACCTATGTTTACATTTGTGTAAATGCAGAAACTGCCAAATAGTCAACAGAATAACAAAATCATTCATATTAGGAATCAAATTATGATGGAGCTAAGTAAAATTAAAATGCATATCCTCAGTAAACATATTAATTCAAATATAACCATGTAATTAGAATGCTAAATTATTAGATGAAGATCAGATGAGTTTTTCTTGGGTGAATGAATATTCACTATATATCCCAAGACACATTCCAATTTCATCAACATTCTAAGTGTGCTCTTCTGTTATCACTGTGCTTTCCTGATTTGTAGTATTTTCCTTACCCACACTTCCTGTATTTTAACAAATTTTATATCTATCATTCAGAATACTGAAAGTGACAAATTAAGCTCAACTTTTTTCTCGTTAATTTTAGTCTACATAACACCCTTTGCTTTAATAACTAGTAAGGGAGTTGTTATCCAAATGTTTTAAATATATGAATATGTTGGAATGCAACTAAAATCACTATGTAGTTACTTCCTTTCAAATGGCTCAGGAGATTTCTAACAAACTCTTCAGAATATTTAAATAGAATAACAGAATGATTTAAATTAAAATACATAAAGCAACCCTATTAAACAGTGAAGAGAACCCTGCATAGATGACACATTTGCAAACATGTTTAGACATGCAATTAACACTTGCTTAAAATCACTCAAATGATTCACACAATTTACTAATTTTAGTTTGAATGATACAGTCTATAACTGTGTGCATGTNACTGCCAAAAGCTCCCCCACAACCCCTCCCCCCCGCAACTACACCTTGTGTAGTTGGCAGGATAATGAGGTGAGTGCCCCTTCCACCCTGGTAGAGGAACCACCCCGGGTAGATGGAATGTGGCCCCAGACATCCTTCTGGTATCTGGTCACGTGGACTCCACCAGAGGACTGGGATGTCATGCACCCCTGACCGGAAGATATCCGGAAAGCCCTGGAGACGTTGGAGCCCAACGTCCCACTGACACACCGGGAGGTGGCCGGCAGGTTGGCCTGGATGTTCCTAGCAGTCTTGCTACATGCTAACCAAGACTTTCAGGAGCACATGAACTGGATGCAGTGCTTACAGTGCTGGGAGGAGGACTTGGAGCAATGCCTAGTGGCAGCTGAACACATGCTCCAAGGGTCCCCCAAGTCGGAGGTGCCCTCCCAGATAGCAGCCCACTGGGGCCAGTATGGCAAGCCTGACCAGTGGTGCTACAAAGGGTGGAAGTCCAGAAGCCACTGGCTCCTGGGGGTGGAGCCGCTGGACCATGGCAGCCTGTCTGCCATATTTCCTACACCACTTATAAGGACATGGAATTGTGGGAGCTTGTGAAGCAGTGCAAGCAGCGCCTGGGTAAGTCAGTCTCCTCTTGGTTGTTGCACTTGTGGGATAATGGCGTGGGCAACATGGAGTTAAGCCCCACCAAGATGGCACAGCTGGCCAGCATCACCATGGTGCCCTTCTTGCAGCAGAATTTGCAAAACTTGCCCCAGACCAACCCCCAAGCCAGTAATCAGGCCCTGATTAACTGGCTCATGGTTGCTGCCCACACAGTCTGGGACAATGCAGGGGACTTGCTGGAACATGTGAGTAAGTGAACCACTTACTTGGACTTGGTGCAAGTCATACGGGAGATGGGCATGCAGCAGATGATGTTTGCTTTACAGTATAACAGTCCTGATGAAGAGATATTTACAGCCCGCATGAAAGACCTTATCCTTGCTAACGGCCCACCAGGAAGTTTTGGGGCTATGGCTGCCTTGTTAGCTCCCTATAGAGACCAGCCCATCCATGAGGTCACAGACTGGAGGATGTGGAAGACCGTTGGCAAGGCCGGACTGTGCAGGCATGGGCTGTGGCTGAAAAGGGCATGAACAACCCCATCCCCAGAAATGGGCAACGAAAGCTTCACCCAAGGACCAGGGGGAAGGCGGGAGTCCTGTTAAGGTGAGCCGCTGGCAAATGTGGTTTGACCTGGTGGCCGCTGGGCTGGCCAAGGAAAAGTTACATGGCCAGCCCCTCGAGGTCCTCTTGGCCCTCTGGTGGTAGCCATGGCTGGAGCAGAAGTTCACTGCAATACCCCCAAAGGAACAGAATGGGGTTTCCCGGGAGTTGTGCCTAGCTGACTTTCTCCCTGGCTAGGGAGTGGGCCAGGGCACCTGGTTGACAGGGGAACTGGATGACCTGAGGCCACGCATTGAACTCACCATATGTTGGTACCCCCTGAATGTGCAGCAGGTGCTGGCCCTCATAGACACTGGGGCAGACAGCACCCTCATATATGGCAATTTGGACTGTTTTCAGGGCCCGAAAGCCACTATTGAGGGGTATGGTGGCTGACATGTCACAGCGTGTAGAGTCTCCCTCCCAGGTTCTGTGAGGTCTATGTATCTCNGCATCAGTGCATAGCTTCCCAAGGGGAGTACTTTGAAGGTGACTGTAGTGATATTCAGCAATGAGGTATGTAGCACTTTTTCTAGGATGAGTTCACAAATTTAATTGCCAGACCAATATTGCAACTGTTCTCTCTTTTTATAAAAAAAAATGTAGTTGACATTCAATATTATATTAGTTTTAGGTGTAAACCATAGTGCTTAGATATTCATACAACTCATAAGGTGATCCCCCTAATAACTCCAGCGGCAGTCTGACATCATAAATAATTACAATAATATTGACTATATTTCCTATGCTGTATTTTACATCCCCTTGGCTACTTTTGTAACTGCCAATTTGTGCTTCTTAATCTCAATCACTTTTATCACCCAAACCCCCAACCTTGCTCCCATCTGGTAATCATCAATTTGTTTTCTGTATCTATTAGTTTTTTTCTATTTTTTTCGTCTATTTTTTTGTTTTGTTTTTTAGTTTCCACATATAAGTGAAATCATATGGTATTTGTCTTTCTCTGTTTGATGTATGTCACTTAACATAATGTCCTCTATATTCATCCTTGTTGTCACAAATGGTAAGATTTCATTCTTTTCTATGGCTGAAAAATATTCCATTGTATATTTGTACCACATCTTCTTTATCCAATCATCTACTGATGGGCACTTAGGTTGCTTCCATACCTTGGCTATTGTAAATAATAATGTAATGAACATAAGAGTGCATTTATCTTTTTTTATTTTTAAGTTAAATGCATTGATATGACAATGGTTAGTACAGTTACATAGGTTTCAAGTGTGCATTTCTATAATACATCATCTATATATCACATTGTGTGCTCACCACAGAGTCAGTTGTCCATTGCCATATCTTTTTTAATTAGTGTTTTCAGATTCTTCAGGTAAATACCCAGAAGTGGAATTGCTGGGTCATAAGGTAGTTCTATTTTTAATTTTTTGAGGCACCTCCATACTGTTTTCCATAGCAGCTGCACCAATTTGCAATCCCACCAACAGTGCACAAGTGTTCCCTTTTCTCCACATCCTCACCAGTACTTATCTGTTGGTTTGTTGGTGATAGCCATTCTGACAGATGTGAGGTGATATCTCATTGTGGTTTTTATTTGCATTTCTCTGATGATTAGTGATGTGTGAGCATTTTTTCATATGTGATTGGGCATCTGCATGTCCACTTGGAGAAATATCTTTCAGGTCATCTGTTCATTTTTTAATTGGATTGTTTGTCTTTTTGGTGACAAATTGTATGAGCTTTATATATTTTTTGGATATTAAATTCTTATCAGGTATATTATTGGTAAATATCTTCCTCTACTCAGTAGGTTGTTTTTTCATTTTGTTGATGTACAAAATTTGCTGTACAAACACTTTTAGTTGGATGTAGCCTCATTTGTCTATTTTTTCTTTTGTTTCCCTTGCCCAAGGAGACATATTCAAAAAAATATTACTAAGAGCAATGTCAAAGACTTTACTGCCTGTGTTTTCTTCCAGTTTTATGATTTGGAGTTGTACATTCCATTTGGAGTTTATTATTGTATAATTGTATAAGAAGGTTGTCGTTTCATTGTTTGCATGTATCTGTCCAGTTTCTCCAACACCATATTGAAGAGACTGCCTTTAACCCATAGTATATTTTTGCCTCTTTTGTCATAGATTAATTGATGATATAGGTATGGGTTTATTTATGGGCTTTGTATTGTGTTCCATTGATGAGTCTGTTTTTATGCTAGTACCATGCTGTTTAGATTACCATGGTCTTGTAGTATAGTTTGATATCAGGTAATGTGGTCTTTTAGGGTTCTATATAAATTTTAGGATTTTTTGTTCTAGTTCTGTGAAAAATGTCATTGGTGTTTTGATTGAGATTGCATCAAATCTACAGATTGCTTTGGGTAGTATGGACATTTTAATGATGTTTATTTGTCCTATCTATTAGCATAATGTATGTTTTCATTTATTTGTATCTTCTTCAATCACTTTATTCAGTGTCTTATAATTTTCTGAAAAGACCTGAATATAGGTCTTTTACCTCCTTCGTTAAATCCATTCCTCAATATTTTAAAAGTGCAATTATAAATGGGATTGTTGTCTTAATTTCTCTTTCTAATAATTTCTTATTTTTGTATATGAATGCAACCAATATCTGAATATTAATTTCATATCCTGCTACTTTACTCAATTTATGAGTTCTAATAGTTTTTGGTGGAATATTTAGGATTTTCTACATATAATATTATGTCATCTGCAAATAATGATAGTTTTACTTCTTGTTTTTCAATGTGGATGCCTTTTAGTTCTTTTTTTCTTTTCTGATTGCTGTGGCTAGGAGATCCAATACTATGTTGAATANAAAAAAATAAAAAAGGCCTGGCAAAAGGAGTTGTAAGTAAGTCACTTTGATTACATGAGAACCTGTTGAAGGACAAGAGATAGGTGGTGAAAGATACATAATTTGTTATTTGTGCCTAGTAATTAAAGTATTTTACCCTTGCAACAAAAGAATTGATGACACATCTTAAAAAGGCTGTTATCACGTAAAATCTTAAAAGCCTTGGAACTGTTTTACTCACATTTTGCTTTGTATAGAATGAGTATCAATGAGCTCAAAATGAATTTATATGTCAGCATTGGGTAAGCTTAAGAATGGGTTAGTGGAGGTTAGAAGGCAAAATTCAGTTCTAATTTCATGTAAGTAAATAAAGATTTTCTTAATCTAAAGCCTTTTTAACCTAGAATGATGAGCACAGCAGTTGAGATGGGTTACAAATGAAAATGTAATCAACTGGCAGCTGAGTTCAGGATATAATTATGTTCCTTGTATAAACATGTTAGGATGGCCAGTGTAAACCAGGGATCTGACAAGATAGTTTATCCAAAAAGGAATCCAAGATTAAATGTCATAACATTTTAAAAAATAATTACATGAGAACTGACACTATCCTTAATTGCAAAGGAAAATTTTTCTAGAATATCATTTGAACTTAGAATTGATCTTAAACGTATAGCTTTGTTAAATTATTGACAGTGAAAATGCCTACATAATCTCAATGGGCTGCCTGCACCAGTATGAAGGGTACAATAGAGTCACAACAGTATTAATAAAATTGAATCTTTCTAAATTGCTCCTGTCACCAGCAACATTGGTTTCAAGGTCAGAGACAGAAAGTTGCCATTATTTCTTTAAAATTTTAAGCATACATGAAGGAAACAAATCTTGGAAATAAGTTGAAAAATGATGATCAATTAAAATTTAAAGATATTTCCACCATTCTATAAACTATTGAACAGTATCTTCAAGTCATTCATTGAACTAATAGAAAGAATAATATCCCCAGGTGGCAACCTTTAAGTCCTAGTCCACTTTTGCTGTTTAATCATAGCTACTCCTCTGTTCTGTTGGACAACCTTAGTTTACTGTGTGGGGATTTTTCAATGGGCCGTGAAACAGTGTTATTTTGTGCTTTATTTCCTTTAGTGATTTTAGTCTTATACATACTTAATTTTATTTTTTTCTTTTATTTTTTTCCTACTGAATACTTGGCAGAAAAGCACTCTAATGACCCCTAATATGTCATGCCCCGTGTTATCCTTATGGTTTGCTCACTGACCCTTCTGCCAGGAGCAAGTGAACAACTCCCCCACCCTGCTGCCTAGAAAGTGAAAGGCCATGCTTGCTCTGTGTTTTGACGTTTTAGGCAGAATTAGTCCTAAATTCCCAACTACTAATGCATCCTCTCCTTTTCCTACCCTGATGCACATCCTCTTTCACACTCTGAGCCTGGCCCACCATACTGATGGGTCCCCTGGACCCTAGATTCTCATAATTTGATATTGAATAGAAAAAAAGTTACAGCGCAAACTGCCATTGGGCATCCAGAATACAGTAAAAACTTTCCCCTCACTGTTTTTCCCATACATGTTAGCAGTGGAATTCTTACTCTCTTTGAAGAGTAAAAATTGTTTATTTCTTTCAGTCAGTCAATAGCATTGTCTGGCATCTGAGAAACATAATAGATTGCATTTTAGCTTCAAGGTAATGCATATAAAAAATTCTCAAGGATTTTTCTAAAAAAGGTTAATTTATTGTCTTATGGTATTTACAATAATTATAATTAGTTTCCAAAAATTCTCTGATTTTATATATTTCACCAT
>NW_017732369.1:14143-15485 GCF_001890085.2 Hipposideros armiger | reverse complement strand
GGAGGATTTCTATCTCTATCTCATCTATCTATCTATCTTTATCTATCTATCTATCTATCTATCTATCTATCTATCTATCTATGAGGTGTGATTAAAAAAATACAGGTGAATGCTTCGCCAAGTACCATCCAACAGAAAGGCAGGAATCTTCAATACGGGAAGTGGGGGGCGTAGAAACTTAGTAACAGTGTGTGACAAGTTTCAACTCATTCAGTGCCGTCAGTCGGGTGTGAGCTATTGTTGATAAAGGTGTGTTTTACAGTGTGCCGTAAATTATAGATCACCAACAACACATTAACGTGAAATGGACAAATGGTTTCATCCTCCACTGTGTTCAATTTATGAACACCAAATACCTTAATCAACTTATGTAATAACTTATTAGGAGTAAAACAGAATAACTAACGTGATCAAAATGGAGACCAATATTTCAAATTTCCTTTCAAATCTCCAAGGTGATATCAATCTATTTTTAATAGTTTACTTTTCTCTGATGGGAATCCAGGCTATATATTCTATTTTGGTATGCTTCTATATTAGTGATTTTTGATGCAATAGATATTAATAAAATATAATAGATTAGATTAGAATAGAAAAAATAAAATGGAATATTAGAATAGAGTGGAGTAGAATGAAATTTTCGAACTACATAACAGTAGCAAGATACCACAGTGCTCAGATTCTTGAATAAGGCAGCCTAGGTTCAAATGCACACTTTGTCATGCTTAAAACTATAAGAATCTTGGTCACATACTTAGCATTTCTATGCCTCAGTTTCCTTACACGCAGAACAAGGATAATACTGATGCATCCACTTCAGAAAGCTCTTGTTGAGATTCAAATAGTCATAGCAAATAAAGCGCTTATAACAGAACCTCACAGCACCCTTTAAATGGAGGCTATTACTATACAACTTTATGTGACTTTCAAATCATACACTTAAAACTTTTGCAGTATATATTACCTGTAGGAGAAAATTTTTTCTTATTGCTTTTATGCTGAGAAAGAGTAACTGTTGGAAACATATTCAGGATAAAAAGTAATTTTAACCTCAGGAAAGAAATTAGTGACACCTTCAGAATAGGAGGCTCAGTGTAAAAGACGTTTAATTTTAATATGTGAGTTCAAATCCTTGTTATGTCACAATGTTATCTAGCAATCAAATCAAGTAAAATACAAGATTTTAAAATATAAGGTGAACAATGTTAAGTATAACTAAAAGCAAAAAAATAAATGTGTTTATCTCAGCTGGAATATATTATGGTGACAGAATACCCCTTAGTATATCGAAATTTTACACTTTAGTGTATTGAAATATAAAGACTGAGGGGAAAGTACACAT
>NW_017732369.1:11892-12988 GCF_001890085.2 Hipposideros armiger | reverse complement strand
CAAATGTTGTTTCTCCTCTATTACTTACATGTTTCTAATGTCAGTTGCCACTGAATACCATGCTTTGGCTATTTGACATTTTGGCCTGTAATTTTTCTCTCACAACACTGGATAATTGGACCTATTGGCAGGTAAGAATAGTTATAGAAGACAATCCTTCACTTGGATGACTGAGATAAATCTAACAATTCATGAGCTTTGTATCAAAACCCCTAAATAAATCTACTAAACGCATACCTGAATCATCTTCTTGCCTAGCCAATCCAAAAACAGCCCAAACCCTCAAATACCATCTCAAATAAGGGGACGCTTTTTTCCTGAGTCACACTGCTAGGTTTACTCTTTCCAAAAGTAAATGGTGGATAAGTTAGTATTAGAAAGAACATGCGTGCAAAATATTAAGGTAAGAAACACAAGAGTATATCTTGTATTTATCCTTTTTATATCCACTAGGCCATAGTCATGGCAGATTTCAGGGTAATTAAAAAGATGAATATGTAGATGTTTATGTGACAGTGACAGTATACCAACCATTGAGTATCAAGGCTATAGAAAGGTGATATTCCCCAAAAACCATATATGGGAAATAAAGGGGAAAAAAAGGTGCTATTTGTGGAGAATAATAAAACAATGAGACTGAAAGTCCTTACAGTGAAAGTCTATCTCAGATTTTAGAATATAAAAAGAATATTTTAACTTTGTTAATTTTAGAATCATATAATAATAACCCACTTGTGAAATCCTACCTAAATTGTGTAAGACACATTAAACTGCTCATGCAAATGATGCTAAATCTCTTCTTTACTGTAAATCTGGTAGTGGTTACATGTCTGTATGCATTTATCAAAATTTACAGAATTTTACACTAAATAAGGTTAATTTAATTGTAGATAAATGATATTCTAATAAAAATATTTAAAAACCCTTATGGTGATGATAATAATAATAATAATAATAATAATAATAACAAAGTAAATAAAAAACACAAGAAAAATTATTTGCAGTTTAGATCACAAAGGGATAAAAATGATAATCCAAAGTGATTCTAAAACTTGAAAAGAAAAAATACAAAAATAATTAAACAAAAACTATAAAA
>NW_017732369.1:5709-8879 GCF_001890085.2 Hipposideros armiger | reverse complement strand
TGTTTATGCTAGGTTTATACCAGTTTTCTTTGGGAGGGGGCAGGGCGAGGAGGGGAGTCTTGTTTTATACAATCACTGAGGACTCCATTCTTGGTTCATCTAGTGAGACTGCCATTACCTAGGTTCTCAGAACCCCCCACTGTTCTCTACATCTAAGCAGGGAGATGAAGAAAGAGTGAGCATGGAGGACTGTCATCAAATTAAATGGGTTGGGCTGGCAATTTTTCAAACTTACTTCTTACCACATTCCCATGGCCCAAAATCAGTCACATGGTGTTCTCAGGGGAATAAGAAAACTTTGGGAAACAACTAGCTGGTATAAGTTACAACATTTTTTTTTAAATAGGGTAAATAACGCAATTTTGTCTACGCTGTTATCCTCACTTGCACATAGCTCAGACAGAAGGACCCACAAGCATAAGATTATTGAAACTGGAATCAGAAACCATGACTTTTACATCCAGGGCATACAGTGAGAAAATACATAGGGGAGGATAAGGGCTTGATAAAAAATTTAGTGAACTAAGTGCATCTTCAAAATGTGAATCTTCAAAGTTAGGAAGGAAAGGTAATTTAGGATCATAGTTTCAGTCTTGCTAGGAAGTGACTTTTTCATATAGTGATTGATAGCTCTTGAGTGATTTTTACATGGGAGTAAATGATTACATGCATATGTTATGAAGATGATTTTTAGTTTAGGAGGGAAACTAGAGAANCTAGGCCATAAGAATATAATAGTGAACTAAATAGACAAGACTTTTCAGATTATAGAGCTTGCATTATACTGAGAACATTCAATCAATAAACAGAGTAAAGTAAATAAATATGTAAATACGTGAATACATTTGCATGTCCAGATAATAATTGCTGCCATGAGGAAAATAAAACAATGTAATGTGAAGGGAAGTATATCAGTTATGCATTGCTATGCACCTAACCTTACAACTTAGTGGTTTAAAGTTATTTTCATTTACTTGCTCATGATTTGCTGGATTGATAATTTCGACTGGGTTGTTTGTTTTGGTCTCACTGGGGGTCACTTATGCAGCTGTTCTCATCTAGTAGCTTGTCTGAGGCTGGAAGTTTGAGATGGCTTTATTCACATGTCTAGAACTTAGTGCTGGCTTTTGAATAAGCTTCTCCAGTAGGTTTACATGATGGTCACAAAGCAAAAAGAGCACAAGCCCCAGTGTACAGTGCTTATTAAATCTCTCCTTGTATCAGATCTGCTGATGTACCATTGGCCTATGCCAGTCACAAGACAAAGGTCAGAATCAACATGGGAGAGGGCTATACAAGGGCGTAACTATTGGGAATTGTGTTCATTGGGGGCCATTAATGTAGCAATCTCCTCAGAGAGTTACTGGTAGACATGTCTATATCTGTAAGTGTTTGTGGAGCTGGGGGGTGGCGGTGGGAGTAGGTTAGGAGCATCCACCAACTTCAGTAATCCTGGAAGCTTTCAAATAAGAAGTAACCTTTAAGCTCAGATCTGAATGTTGAGATCAACTAGGCTTGCATTATAATCTAGTAATATATGAATGAAGTTTTCTATATATTATAATTTATCTTTTCTCTTATTTTGAAACAATTGAGATATACTGAAAAGCAAAGAGAAAAAAAACATACACTTCTGATACTAAAACTTGACTTTAAATATAATTGTAACATCCTTTATTAAATTTATTCCTAAATCTTTATTTTGATGTGAGTATAAATGATTTTATTTAATAGATTCATTTTGAAGTATTTGTTGCTAGCATTTATAATGCATTTAATTTTAGTACATTGAATGGTTATCCTGCAATCTTAATATANAAGGAAGACATTTTGATGACATTCCGGACATCAAGGGTAATACAATGACAGCTCTGATGGTCATTCCAGAAAAAAGTTCCAAAATTGCTTTGAAGGGTGGACTATGTGCTGGCATCGGTGCATAGCTTCCCAAGGGGAGTACTTCAAAGATGACCATAGTGATATTCAACAATGAGGTATGCAGCACTTTTTCTAAAATGAGTTCTCAAATTTAATTGTAATACCTTGTAGATACAGAAAACATTTTTTATGTTTGTCAGATGGGTGGGGGTCATGGGGGTGGGTGAGAAAGTGAAAGGGATTAAGAAGTACAAAATGATTGTTACAAAGTAGTCATGGGGATGTAGGATATAACATAAGGAATACAGTCATTAATATTGTACTATGTGTGGTGTCAAATGGGTGCTAGATTTATTGGCATGATAGGTGGGAGGGAGTTGGGGTGGGGTATAAAAGGTGAAAGGGTTAGGAAGTAGAAATTGGTAGTTACAAAATAGTCATGGGGATGTAAATTACAGCATAAGAAATATAGTTAATGCTGTGGTAATAACTATGTATAGTGCTAGGTGGGTATTAGGCTAGTCAGGGGGGATCACTTTTTAAATTATATAAATGTCTAACCACTATGCTGTATACCTGAAATCAATATAAAATAATATTAAATGTCAACTGTAACTGAAAAATTTAAAAAGGGGGGGGAAGGGTGAAGGGAAATAAGAGGTTCAAATTTCCAGGTATAAAACAAGTAAGTCATGGGGATGTGATATACAGCACAGGGAATATAGTCAATAATATTGTGATAATGTGGTACAGTGTCAGATGGTTGCTGGACTTACCATGGTTATTACTTCTTTAGGTATATAAATGTTGAATAACTATGGTGTACTTCTGAGACTATATAATATTTTGTGTTAACTATAGTTTCAATAAAATCTTTAAAAAAGAGATGAGCTAAAAACAAATTTTAAACAAATATGTTTTTATAAATTAAAAAAGAATGTAAAAAGATATTAATGCTTGTAGAAATGAACCATCAGTTACATTTATTCATTGAGATGGTGATATATTAATATATTTTTAACAGCTTTTTAAAGCTACTTTAAGACTTGAGCATTACAAGTCCCATCCTTTTATTTTTTTTCAGCTTACAAGTATATCATTGGAATAAGCACAAATATTCTTGATCTCGGAGACAAGTTCAATGAATCATTTCAAGTGAACACTACTTGATCTCATTTCAAAGAAAGTCAGCTCTGAGAAAGTCTTTGTGTCTAAACCAGGAAGCATCACTTTGAAAATGGCACGGACCTGTTCATTGCTGCTGTTCAGGCTGTTGATAAGGTCAACCTGAC
>NW_017732369.1:0-914 GCF_001890085.2 Hipposideros armiger | reverse complement strand
GGAAACCAGGTTTTTGAGAGCACTAGCTTATCTATGCCTCTGGGCTTGGTACCAACTCTTTAAAAAAAACCTTTACATTATTTGCTGCAAACTCCTACTCATGTCTTTTTTTGGCTCAGATGAATATAGGCAACTGGGTCCTTTGGAGTTCACGGTAACACATATTCATATTATCATATGAGAATATTGAAATAAGAATGGTTAAATGGAAGCTAAACCAACTTGTAGGTGGTGAAACTTTATTTTGAAACATCATTTTTTAAAATTAATGGATACAGTTGGTGTTTAACAACACATTTATTGTGTTATTAATTTTGCACCATGTTTATGATAAATCTAATGTGTTTATTATTGTCAAAGCTATCTCAGTTGTTCATATACTCATCTTGGAATAGCCACTAGGTTATGTAGTTAAAACAAAGGAAGTTGTTGCACATCAGAAACTAATTACAATAATAGTGACCATTCTTTATATATCTTCTTCAATGTAATAATAATCCTCACCAATTCTACAGTAAGTAAATAATTGTTTTAAAGTTCATGAATTTGAGGTACAACAAAATAAAAACAGAAAATTGTGAAATCAAATCTATACCCTTATCACTCTGGCTGCAAACTTTTTTATGTAAATAATAATATGCAGTTCAAGTAAAGAGATAAAATATTTGTTCTGAAATATCATTGCATAAGTATTTATATATCATTATAAATATGATGAAAGTTTGCTTATTCTAAAATACAAATATAACCATTAAGAAAATGATGGTTATCCTAAAAATATATAGGTATCAGTATAAATATAAAATAAATGAGAAAATGGGCTTCTATCTTTTATTTTTACTTAGTTGTTTCAACAATATTTACAACTTCATAAAGAGGTATAATAAAATATGTGTGTTTAGTAGCATGTTTAT
>NW_017732368.1:562497-566870 GCF_001890085.2 Hipposideros armiger | reverse complement strand
ATATTCCATTGTGTATTGATTTTAATCTGTTTACCTGTTGGTAGGTATCTGAGGTTTTTCTTCTTTTTGACTGTTCTGAACAGAGCTGCTGTGAACATTCCAGTACATGACTTTTGTAACCCATTTCCATTCAGTTACATATATTTAAGAGTAGGATCCCTGGGTCAATTAATTTTAACATTATTTTTAATGGAAACTGCCAGTCAGGTTCTCCCAAAGAGCTCATGCATTTCTCACTTCCTATAGCACAGGTGAGTGTACCTATATGCTCCATATCGTCGCCAACACTTGTCTTTGTAATCATGGCCTTTTGGTGGTTGTGGGGTTGTGACTCATTGTAACCTTAGTCTGCATTTCTCTAGTGAGTATGAAAGCTAGACACCTTTTTATCTTATTTATTGGTTTATTCCATTATTTATTTAGGTCTCCTTTAATTTTCCCCAGTAATATTCTGTAGTTTTCAGTAAAGATATCTGGCACGTTATTGTTAAGTTGGTTCCTAAGGTTTAGAATTTTTTGATACAATTGAAAATGTTATTTGAAATTTAGAAATTGTGTTAGTTTTTCCATTGTTTATTGCTGAACTGCAAACTACACATTATTTTTGTCTATTGGCCTTGTATTTTACAGCCTTGCTAAATTTACTTATTGGTTCTAGTTTTGTTTTTAGGTTATTTTGGATTTTTTGTGCACAGTCATGTTATCTGAAAATAAAAATTATTTTGGATTTTATGTGCACAGTCATGCTATCTGAAAATAAAAAGAGTTTGACTTCTTTCTAATATTTATACATTTTATTCATTTTTTCATATTTCATTGCACTGGCTAAGGCCTCCCATACAATGCTGAAGAAACCATGCTAGCGAACAATCTCATCTTCTCTACACCTTAAGGAGAAATTATACAATATTTTATAATTCACTGTGATGTTAGCTCTAGATTTGAGTAACTTTCTTATTCTTTTGCTGAGACGTTTTATTATGATTAGGCATTCAATTCTATCAACTTCCTTTTCTGTATGTATATATTGAGATAAATATGTCTCTCTTATCTGTCCATGGGTAAATTCATTGACTGAATTTCACATGTAAAGCCAACATTCTGTTCATGGAACAAGGCCCGCTTGACCATGAAGTGTTATCCTTTTAATTTATCTCTGGATTTGATTTGCTAATATTTTATCAAGGATTATTGCATCTGTTTGTAGAATATTAACCTGTAATTTTCTTTATTTGCAATGTTCTTGTCATCATAACAGAGTCTACAGATGGTAAAATGATAGAATAAACGCTGTCTGCCTATAAATTCATCAATCTAGATAAAACACACAAGTTCTTTCTTTAGAAGATAAACTGCAGAAGTTTTNGAATGTTGGTATGCTTGATATTGTCCCAGAAGCCCCTTAAACTCTCCTCAATTTTTTGGATTCTTTTTTCCTTTTGCTGTCCTGGTTGGATGTTTTCTGCTACCTTATCTTCTACATCACTGGTTGGATTCTCTGCCTCTTCTAATCTGTTGATTCCCTGTAATATATTCTTCATTTCCATTATTGTATCCTTTATTTCTGACTGGTTAGTTTTCATGGTTTCCATCTCATTTTTATGTTTCCTATCTTTCTGTTGAAGTTCTCCCTGGATCATTGAGCATTCTTATAACCAGTGTTTGGATAGATTGCTTATCTCCATTTCACTTATTCTTTTTTCTGGAGCTTTGTTCTGTTGTTTTATTTGGGATGTGTTTCTTTGTCTCCCCATTTTGGCTGTCTCCCCATGTTTGTTTCTATGTATTAGGTAGGACTGCTATGTCTTCTTGTCTTAGTAGCCTTATGTAGTAGGTGTGCTGTGGGATTCAGTGGCACAGTCTTTCTGGTCACCTGAGTCACACACTCCAGGTGAGTCCCTTGTGTGGGTTGTGTGTGCTCCTCTTGTAGTTGAGCCTTGGTTGATAATGACACATCAATGTGAGGGACTGACCCTTGGGCTCACTGGTTGTGAGGACTGGCCTTGACTACAGTGGAAGAAGAGTTGTTGTGCAGCAGCTGACCCTACGGAGCAGGATCTGTTTCAGCAGGACTCTGTCCCTGACCAATCCTCCCCTTGGGTGTGTTGTACTTGGAAGCAGCTGGCTAATGCTCCAGCTCATTTTGAAGTTTGCCACTGGGGGTGCCAACCTCAGGACCACCCTGGAGGGGATCCACTGTAGGTCAAGTTCAGCCACAGCCTGTGCCCCACCCAGAACCTCCTGGCAGGAGCCACCAAGAAATCCACAGATGGCTGCTGCCCGTGCTGTGTTTGGAAGCACCTTGAGAGGCCAAACCACACCAAGGCCGGCTGCCACTAGTGCCATGCTTAGGGGCTGCTCAACACAAGACATGCTCAAGCCAGATGCTGCTTTTCTGGGTTCTGTGAACCTTGGAGAGACCGTAGGAAAGTCTGCAGCTTAAACCAAGGCAGGTGGTCTGCGTGAAAAAGCAGCCTGGCTGTGCCTGGAAATTGGGTGGGGCCAGGTCTCTAATTGCCAGGGCTGGGCAAACGAACGGTGGAGACTCAGACATGGTGGCCACCTGGTTTGCATGCTGGGAAGGGGGAGGGCTCAACAAAGGAACAATGGCCTCCATCAGCTCCCCCATCCAGGCGAAAGCCGCCTCTTCAGCCCACATCCCAAGCCAGCCAACTGAGTTCCCCACCATATGTCTCTGCCACCTTTCCAGTTGCTGCCCCAACACAGGAGCTCAGAGTGAGTGATTCCGTCGGTGGGAAAGTCCGCATGCAGTCCATTTAAGAGAAGCGCCTGGGAGTGCAGCCGCCCTCAGTCTCACTCAGTCACAATCGCTGCTGGTTTTCACAGCCAGAAATTATGGGGACTTCTCTCCCCGGCGCTGGAACCCTAGGCTGGGGTGGGGCTGGCCCCTCTTGCTGCGCCAGGGGATGAAATAGCCCTTCCAATCTTTAATGGTAACAACCTGTTCCAGGTCTCTGTCCTTCCTACCTGTCTCGAGGTGGCTTCTTCTGCACGTTCTCAGTTGAAAGGTTTCAATTTAGCTTGATTTTAAGCAATTCTCAATAACGGTTGTTTTATAGATTAGTTGTAATTTTGATGTGGTTGTGAGGGAAGATAAGCACAGCTTTTACCTATGGCACCATCTTGGTTGTTTGAGTCTTACCAGGTTCTTTTTAAGGTCTTAATGTGGTTACTACAATAGGAAATGAAAATACAAAATGACTTACGTGGTTCATGTTATCTTCTGAAATGTCAGTGAGGGTTCAAGAGGTTCTAGATTTCCAGGTCATAGAGACGGGCTTCTACCCACAATGCAATGGCCTTTCGTCGTGTTAAAAATATCAGATTGGCTACTGTTATACACTGTATTTTAATCTGAAGATCTGTTTTTCTGAANTTTTAAAGATAAGAAGGAAGAAAACATGATGGTCTCAGACCCTTAGGTCTAACAAAAAAAGTGAACGCCTTATCCGCCCTTGAGTTAAAGACGTCAATTTGAATATCAGTACCCATGGTGACCAGTTCTGATGAAAAGCTTTAAGAGGTTAAATACTGTTATTCTACAAGAGATACAATAAAACTCTGAAATCCAGATACCCAAAATGGGCTCTTATAAACCTTACCTTATCAAGTAATTATATTCAGAACAGAGCTTTTGTGGTTATTAGCTACAGAAAGTTGAATTCTTGTAATTTTTTTTTCTGAATTCAGCTTTTAAAATAAAGTCTCCTGAATGGCTTTACTTCTTAGAATTTGATCTCGACAGACCTGCCCTTGCCTGCCCAGGGTTCCTCTCACCAAACTGGGAAGATTAATTTTTTTCAAGACAGAGAGCAGACTTTCTACATAGGTTAGACTTATATCACAGTGTATGACCTAGTAAACATAGTACTTTCAACAATAATAATGATGAAAATAAAGTTAAAGACAGGGCTATGGATATGAAGCCAGTGATATTCTACTTCTAAAAGTGCAAGTTGTTTGATAAAAAAAAAAAAAGTTCATTTTGAATGTGCCGTGTTACTGAGCCTAGACTTGCCGACTCGATGACACAAGCTAGACCTCACAGGAGATGTCTGCTCATCTCCAATTTTCATAGAATTTGTAGCGAAGATTACAGAAGCTGTAGAGATCCAGGAACAAGGATGAATGATCCAAACTCATCTTCCAGGAAGTTTAATTCCCAACATGATGATGATAAAAGGCTTTGTGAAACATATTAAAATCATAAGCCTCGTTTCTCTCTGTGTTTGGGGTAAAATAAGAGGAAAGCGGAGATGAAAGCCTAGTTTGTAGTAGATGATTTAATTTTAACAGATGACTGAAGAGGAAGTAGAACTATTTCACAATGGTTCTGATTTTCCATCCTTTCC
>NW_017732368.1:542398-553267 GCF_001890085.2 Hipposideros armiger | reverse complement strand
AAAAAGTATAAAATGAACTTTAAAATGCTGTTTACAATAATGTTGAAAATATGAAATACCTAGGAATAAATTTGACTAAAGTTGCATAAAACTTGTGCAATGAAACTACAAAATGTTGTTGAGAGAAGTTACAGAAATCCTAACAAAAAGGAGAGATATACCATATGCACGGGTGGACAACTGTAGGTGTTGGAAGGAGGTGGGTGCTGACCAAGGAAAAATATATGACCATGAGAGGGCAGTAACACACAATGAGCTTTATTGTGTGGTCTTGGGACAGGGTTGTGTGATGGGAAGTCCTTCTTAACATGAGAGCATCCACAGGCTTGAGGTTACTGGGACCACCGTCCAGAATTCGGGGAGGACAAGGGAACTCTCAGGAGAGAGAGACCAGAGGGGTAGCTAACTCCTCGGGTGACACTACCCAGCAGGACAGCAGAGCTCCTGGTTCTCAGATTCCTGAGGGCTCCTAGGCACGTGTGATCTTCTAACCACAAGGCTCTTCTCATCAGCGGCCAAAGATGGGATGTGAGGCTTCACTGGAAATACAAAACAAGCAGGCTCTAAGTTTGCTGTTTCAGGCTATTTTCAAACCATAGGCTGTATGAAATTTGAGCCTGGTGCCGGAGGGTTTTTGAGCTAATTAGTCTCAGCCTGAGGTGAAGAAATAAACAGCTGAGGGGCCAATACCCAGAGGTCATTTCGGGTGTTTATAGAACACAGACTCAATATGATGAAGACGTCTGTTCTCCCAAATTATTCTACAGATTTGGCACAATCCCTATGGAAATTCCAGCAGGCTTACTGTAGGTGTAAAATTCATAGAGAAACGGCAAGTGACCTAGAACAGTCTGAAAAATGTGAAAAAGGAGAACTAAATGAGAAGATTTGAATCACTTGACTTCAAGTCTTAAGATAAAGCTAAGGTAATCAGGATACTAGGGTATTTGTGTAAATATTGATAAAAAGATCAATGGAAGAGATTGAAGTTCAGAAATAGACCCATATATATGCATAGTGTATACATAAAATACATGCAAAATATATTTTATGTATATTATATGTATACTTGATTCTCAAAAAATGTGCAGTAATTGCATAGAGAAAAGTAAAAGCCTTTTTAAGAAATGTTGGTGGAATAATTGGCTATCCATAGGTAAAACAATTGATTTCAATACATTCCTCACAACACACACAAAAATTAACTCAAATTAGATTATACACTTCCCTAAAAATGTAAAATCTTAAACTCTAAAACTTCTAGAAGAAAACATTAGAGAAAATCCCTGTGATCCTGTGTTCAGAAGAGATTTCTTAGATTCAACACCGAAAGTATGATCATTAAAAGAAAAAAATAACTGAGCAACTTCTGTCTTTGACAGACATTCTAAAGAGAAAAGAATCAAATAGAAAGAAAATAGTTACACATCACAGATCTGAAAAAGGTTTATATCCACAATACATAAAGGACTCTCAAAATTCAATATAATACAAATGGGCCAAAATATTGAATAAACACTTCACCAAAGAAAACATACAGATGGAAAACAAGTACATGAAGAGATGCTTAACATCATTAGTCATTAGGGAAATGCCAATTAAAATCACAACATACAATTATAAACTTTTAGTTGCAATGGCTAAATACTGACTACTCCAAAAGTGTAACTAAGGAAATGGAAGAATTTAAATTCCCAAATGTTGCTGTTTGGCATATAAGATGGTACAACCACTTTAGAAAACAGTTTGTTGGTTCCTTAAAATGTTAAATATATACCTATCATGGGATCCAGGAATTCCACTCCTAGGTATTTGTTCAAAGAAAATGAAAGTACATGCCCATAAAAACTTATACCTGAATGCTTGTAGCAGCTTTGTGTGTAATAGCCCCAAATTGCAAACAATCAAAGTGTTCACTAGCAGGTGAATGGATAAACAAATTGTGAGACATCCATAAAATGGAATACTATTCATCAAATTTTAAAAATTGACTTTGATTGATACATGTAATATATCGATGAATCTCACAATAATTATGCTGAATGAAAGCTGGCAAAAAAGTTACATAATGTGATAACCCCCCACTTTGAGGGGTAACTATTGCACTGTGTTGTACAGCTGAAACTAATTTTAAAAATGTTTCTTTCACAATAAAAAAACTCAACAAAAAGTTACATAATGGATCATTCAACTTGTATAAAATTCTAGAAAAAATATGGTGAATGGTTAAATAAAAAAAATTATTACAGTAAAAGATACATTGCCATTAATTCTCTCAAAATACTCCCCCTCAGTTCCAACACACTTATCCCACCGTTCTTGCCACTTTCTGAAGCAGCTCTGGAAGCCCTCTTTCATAAGTGTCTTTAGTTGCGCTGTTGTGGCTTCCTCAATGTCCTGAATTGATTCAAAACGTTTACCTTTCTGGTCATTTTGGCTTTGGGGAAGAGCCAGAAGTCGCATGATGCCAGATCCAGAGAATATGGTGGATGAGGACACACCGTAATATTTTTATGTGACAGAAATTGCTGTACCAGAAGCGATGTGTGACATGGAGCGTTGTCATGATGAAGGATGAAGTGAAGATACTCATGAAAGAGGACTTCCAGAGCTGCTTCAGAAAGTGGCCAGAACAATGGATAAGTGTGTTTGAAGAGAGGGGGAGTATTTTGAGAGGGATTAACTTTATAGCAATATGTCTTTTACTGTAATAAATTTTTTATTTAAACATTCACCACATTTTTTTATCACACCTCATAAATAAATATATCTGTAGGTAGTATGTTAAAATTTTCAACTATGACTATTTACTTTCCTATCTTTTCATTCTACTACCATTTGCTTATATACTTTGAAGCTATGCATAAAATACATGCATATTTAGGATTATTATATCTTCCAGGTGACTGCACTGTTTTCTCATAAAAAACGTTCCTCGTTTATACTCCTTATCTTAAAGTCTTTGTTTGATAATAATATAGCCCGAGTAGTTCGCTAAGTGTACTTTCAATTCCTTTAAATTTCAGCCTAATCATGTTCTTATATATAAAGTATCTGTCTTGTGAATACCATATAGTGGGATCAACATTTTTTTTATCCAGTCTAAAATCTGCCTTTTAATTGGAGCATTAGCCCATTTGCATTAAACTTAATTCCTTCTTAATAATGTTAGGTTTCATTTTGCTATCTTGCTAGTTATTTCCTAACTGTCACATCTTTTTTGTTCTTTTGATTTTTTTCATTCCAATTAATAAACTATCTTTTAAACTCCATTTTATCTCTTTTGCCTTTTAGTTATATATTTTTGTATTGTTGTTTTAGTGTCTCTCAGTGTTTTGTTTTGTTTTTACATGCACGTATTCACTAGCATACTTTCTAAAATTAGCCATTACAATTTACTACCATCTGGGTTGCTTCTCCTCCCCCAAATACTGATTCTCTACAGTTAAGTATAACTCCAAAGACATAACTGTAGAGAGTGTTAAAGATAACAAAGATGTATGCGTGCTTAAAGAAAACAGATTTCTGAATGGCTGATTTACCAAGGAGGAACGAAGTATTGTAATAGATGAGATTCATTCTGCTGTGCAATTCTTCTGTTGCTTCCATCAACCCTTCCCCTTTCTTTCCCTTCCTTTTATTGCTCCACATCCTTCCTGAATCATTTGTCTTCCCATGGACTCCAGTTTCCCACCCCACTTTATTTATTTATTTTCTGCTCCATGCGGCTCAAGTCCGGCCTTACTCAGGGCATGGGTCACCCCCGCCCCCCTCAAGGGAAGACAGAGCTACTAGCTAACAATCTTACTACGATTAGATAAGCATCTTACTAAGAGAGCAGCCAAAGGAAAACGAAGGTGCTGTGATCAGAGAGGGATGGATGTATCTCTCAGCTTTGAATTATCTGATAATGTCTCTGTTATGCCTTAATGTCTAAGGATATTTTATCATCGTAAGGAAGTGTAGAACCTTTTTCTTAATCATTAAAGGTGCTTTCTGACTTCCACTGTTTCTGTTGGAAATACATCTATCAATCTGAGCCCTATTCCCTGAGAGTGATGTAGCTTTTACCCTGTCTCCTTTTAAGGCTTTCTCTTTAATTTCATTTTTTATCTGTCTACGATGTGCCTTGGTGAGGTTTTCTTTGCCTTCGTTTTCCCTGTTTTTGGTTTTTTTTTTTTTGAGTTTTTAAATACATGGATTAGTATCTGAACAGTTTTATATAATTCCCATCTTTATCTCTTCAAAAGTTGCATCTGCTCCCTTCTTCTATTCTCTTTTTATGGGACCCCAATTATACATGTAATTGTTAATAATTATACAATGTGTAATCTTAAAGACATTTGTATAAATGTCTTTAAGATGTATTTATATGATTTTGTAACATATATGTTTTCTTTTACTCATGATGGGAAAAATGGTCAGCCACTGTCATTTGGTTATTTTGCGCCATAACTAAAAGTGAAATCCTTTTTACATAAAATTGAAATAGTCTCTTATTTACTTTCCTAATGCCCAACTGAGCAGACTAGATTGGCTAATCTCTTTAAAATGTCAACTTTAGGGTGGTTTAATGGTACTTTGAGGAATTTTCTAAAATCAGTCAAATAATACCAAGTGTCTTACCATCAATGCTGAATGTATTGAAAAAAACCAGCATTAAATTTCTTTGAACGTATTTTTCAAGATTAGGAGTGTTCAAATCATTCTAAAATTAACTTCAAAATTCTAAGAAGGGAGTAAAACATTGTTAATTATAAGTTTCACAGCCACTAAGGTTGGCATGTTAGTAATACACTGTAATGTATAGAATTATTAAACAATAGCACATGTTTTTGACACAACTTGAATGCTGTAAAGTGAGCATGGCCTGCAAATACTTCAAATACGCTCTGGTTATACTGTTTCTGGAGATATCATTGACTCTATATTCTTTGTAGCAAATAGCTCATTATGTCATTGTTGTTGAACTTCTTAGAAAAAAAAAAAGTCTTTTGAAAACAGAATATTCAAGCAACACTACCAAGGCAGAAAACATAATACATACTGCAAAGCCTCATTTTTTAGGAAATAGTACTGTAAAATCTTGTCCATTTCTCTTTGTGTTTTAATGTGTTTTTCCCTATAATTACCCATTGCTTCTATAGGCAGGGAACAATAGCACAGTTTTTTTCTAGTGAATTTAGTAACTGTGTTTCTCCCCCAATCACATATAAAAGTTGTAGTCTCATGCTGTAAAAGCTAAGGGTTCAAAAGTTCTCTTTACTTTAAATTATTACTTTTGGGTTATTGGTGGGATTAGCTTGAACATCCTTTTGAACTGTGTGCAGGTCGGGTGTGATTTGCAGGAATATAATGGTGATTTTAGTCACATGGTTTCAGAAGTAAGTAGATACTGGATACAAAGTACAAGAAGTTCTTCAAATTGGATACATTTAAAGAACAACATTTATGGTTTGCTTTTTAGAATTCTCATCCCCCAAATAATATACTCTCATGCAAGAATGTTGGAAAACACGGAGAGGCACAAAGGAAATATAAATGACAAAAATCATAGGTAATGCCACTATTCAAAGGTAATCTCCATTAATATTGTAGTATATACATCTGCAGGGTATACAAATAGAGGTGCATGTATATTTTTGATGTCATTCTCTACATATCACTTTCTAGCTGCTTTTTCCTCCCTTTGCAATTTACTTGGAGTCTTTCCACCTCTCAACAGGTCTTTTTATTATAATACTGGTAATCGCTATTTTGAAATTCACCATATGCACATATAGCACAATTGTTGAACTGATGCTTTATTTTGGAATGTTAATGTTTTTGCTATTATAGAATCAAACATTCCTCCATTGAGGTAACAAAACTAAAATTGTTGATTAGAGAAAGTTAATAGTTTATTGTTAATAATTAAACATAAAATGAACAATCTCCTTTGTCAAAATTCTCAATAAAAACCAGAACAAAGACCTAAACAATACAATAGAAAGTTAAGTTTAAAATCTAAACCAGATTCTCAATCAGGGCCAATTTTGACTTCCAGGGGACATTTGGCGGTAATTGAGGACATTTTTGATTGTCACAACTGGAGGGGTGTCACTGCAGCTAAGGGGTGGAGAGCAGGAATTCTAACCATTGACAATGCACAGAGTGGAGCCCACAAGCAAGAGAGGCCTTTTGCATACTGTCCATAGGCTGTGAAACCAAACCTTGTTCACAGCTAGAGACAGTTGTTCATGTGAAATGACATGAAACTTACGACACATGCTGGTCTTGAGCAGAAAGCACTGCTGGGAATTCTCCACCTATTTAATCAACTCTGGTCCATACCAGTAGGGGTGGAGGGTTGTGAATAGTGGTGGAGAAAAGGGGTGAATTTCTAAAAAGAGAGATGTGCTGGTAGAGGCAGTTTAGCAGATTGAGGCTGAGAGAGAGTCGCGTCTTGAAGGAATCCACCCCGAGTAGTTGCTGTGGGAGACGTGGCCCTCACTTAGCACAGCACTGGAAAGGAAATGAGACAGAAAGACACAGTCAATTCTTTCAGTTGTAGCTCTAATTTAGGCTCAACAAGATTTTATTACTGGGGCTTTGGAACTTAAGGTGTAAGTATTTGCAATCTCCATTATATATCACTGTATTTGCTAAGTGAAATAAGGCAGAGAGAGAAAGACAAATACCATATGATCTCACTTACATGTGGCATCTAAAGCACAAAATAAATGAACAAACAAAATGGAAACAGGCTCATAGATACAGAGAACAAACTTATGGTTGTCAGATGGGAGGGGTTTGGGAGTATGTGTGAGAAAGGTGAAAGATTAAGAAGTACAAATTGGTAATTAGAAAATTGTCACAGGGATGTAAAGTACAGTGTGGGGAACATAGTCAATAATATTGTAAAAATTATGTATAATGTCAAATGGGTACCAGATTTATTGGGGGGATCACTTCATAAATCATATAATGTCCAACCATTTCACTGTACACTTGAGACTAATATAAAATCATATTGAATGTCAGCTGTAATTAAAAAAAATAGCTATGGGGATATAAAGTACAGCAAAGCACAGTCAATAATATTGTAATAACTATGTAGAGTGTCAGACTATTGGGGTTATCACTTTGTGAGTTATATAAGTGTCTAATCACTACGTTGTTTTGTAAACCTGAAACTAATAAAATAAATAAATACATAAAAAGTTGAGGGGTAAAAAAATAAAGAAAAAATAAAATGACTTTTTAATGAAAAAAAAATACAAATATGTTGAAAGTAAAGAATAGAAAAAGATATACCATGCAAACAGCAACCATATGAAATCCGGAGTATTGGACAAAGTAAATATTAAAACAAACAAACATGTTACTAGAGATAAAAGACTTGCTGATAAGAGTCAAATCCAACAGGAAGACATAACCAGGGTTAACACATGTGCAAAAAGCAGCAAAGCTGCCAAAATACATGAAGCAAAAACTGAAAAATTGAAGTCAGAAATAGACAATTCAACAATAGTTGGAAACTTTAATACATCGCTTTCAATGATAGTTAGGAAAAAATAGGCAGAAGATCAACAAGGAAACAGAAGAGCAGCATTATAAGCCAAATGCATCTAACAAACATGGATGGAATAGTCCACCCAAATACAGAAAAATATATATTTATTTCAAAGACACATGGAAAATTCTCCAAGACAGAACATTTTTAAGCCATAAAAAAAGCTAAATAAATTTACAAGAGTGAAGTCATACAGAATATATTCTCCAAACACAACTAAATGATATTAGAAATCAATAACAGAAAGATATTTGGGAAATTCATAATTATGTGGAAATTTAAACAACACACAGTTCACCAATGGATCAAAGAAGAAATCACAGGATAAATTAGAAAGTACTTTTAATATGAATGAAAATGAGGACACGACATACCAAAATGTATGAAGTGCTGCTAAAGCCATTTTTAGAAAGAAATTTATAGTTGGAAACCTCTATATTTTAAAAAAAAAGAAAGATCTCAAATGAATAACAATTATTCCACCTATGACATTAAAAAAAGAAGAGAAACTATACCTAAAGTGAACAATAGAGAGGAAATAAAGATTAGAGTGGAAATGTGTGAAACAGAGATTATAAGTCAAATAAAATTAATGGAAGAAAAAGTTGACTTTTTGAAAAAAATCAACAAAGTGACAAGCCTTCAGTTAAATTGACCAGGAAATAAAAAGAGAGAAGGTGCACATACTAAAATCAGGGGTGAAAGATGGGAAATCATTACTGGCCTTACAGAAATAAAAATATTTGAAAGAAAGAACTATGATCAACTGAATGCTAACAAATTAGATTAACTGGATGAAATTGACAAATTACGAGAAAGACACAAACTACCTAAACTGACCCCAAAAAGCATTTTACATGTGAATAGATTTATGAAAAGAGATTGAATTAATAATTCTTTAGTACCACATTTTCCAACGCTCAGTCACTCTTTACTATGCCTCTTATTTACTTCACTTTGTTTTTTTTGTAACCAAACTTCATTTGGTTTTTTTGTAAATTGACCACCTTGTTTTAATAAATGTATGTTTCAATGAAACTTGATATCACTACCAAAAACAGAAAGCCAGTCTCATTTGTCGTATAAATACAGTAAAGGTAAAACTAAGTAAGACAGAAGAAGTGTGATTACATTCTCTCAGACGCCCCTGGCTGCTGGAGACAGGGCTGGGATCTGCTTTGTATCACAACACACAAAGGTGCCATGTTCTCTGGACAATCCCTTCCAGCCAACGGCGGGGGCCTGCGTGTCAGGGTCTGAACAGATACGGGGCTGCTCCCTTTTCAACCACATAACTTGAAGAAAGCATCTCAGATCGGAAGGGGCTCTTCCCTGAACAGTGAGGCATGAGGAGAAGGTAAATCTTATGATGTCCATTAGGAAACACTAAACCCTCGACAGATAAAGGATTCGGCCATTATAATTCCTTGTTTGGTGACTGCTCGGCTTCCTCGTGGCGGCCCTGCTCCCATAAGCTCTGAACCCAGACGTGGTGGTGGTGGTGGGGGGTGGGGGGAGTCACTGCTATTGTTGAGCTTGGCAGGTTTAGGGACAGACGCCGCCGTTGCTGGGCAGCAGAGAATAGTTGGCTATTCATGGCTGAGTCAAGAGCGGAAGATCTCATCTGTCTCCAGGTGACGCAATTAGATAAGAATAATGAAGGAAGTTCCTAGGGAAAAAGAGATTGTGCTGTGAGCAATCTCCTCATTTATTGATAATGCAGAGTAGGAAGTGAGTGAGGAGATGCTAAAAGAATATTAGGCCAATCTGATGGAAACTAGGACACGCAACTGACACATTAGTTCCTGTCTGGCTGATGGAGACATCTCCTCTGGTGCAGCTTTATTTTCCATTCAGTTAATGGATTCTAGGTTCTTCATTGGTACCTATGCTAGGTGAAAGGGGGTTTCCAATACATTCCCAACTGTTCCGCTTGGTAAAAGCAGAGTTCCCTTTATTGACACTCAGTTAGGGGTTGAACTGTATCCCTCCAAAAAGATATTTTGAAGTTCTAACCTCTAGTACCTATTAATATGATCTGATGTGTATGTAGGATCTTTATAGATAGAATCAAATTAAGATTCAGCCATTAGGGTAGACCCTAAACCAATATGACTGATGTCGTTATAAGAAGAGGGAAATTTAAACACACAAACACACAGAGCAGAATGCCATGTGAAGATACAGACACACAGGGAAGATGGCCGTGTGAAGATGGCAGCAGAGACGAGCGATGCTGCCACCCACCAAGGATCACCTGGGCTACCAGAGCTGGAACAGGCAAGGAAGGGTCCTCCCCCGACCTGCGAGGAAACCTGCTCCTTCAACACATTGATTTGGGATTTCTTGCCTCCAGAACTATAAGAGAATAATTTTTTTTTAGTATAATTTTTGTTGTTGTAGTTTTAAACCACTCAGTTTGTGGTACTTTTTTATGAACACCAGGAAACTATCCAGATCCCATGTCCAATTTCTCCTTGTCTCAAACTCATTTGGGGGCCTGACGACTTCCAGAAGAGTGTTTCCTTGGGATAGGCTTAAAGGTGAGAACCAGTTTTTGGCATTCAGGCTAGGTAATAAGTTTCCTCCTAGATTCAGTTGCTAGATCTACACATATTTCATTCTCTTGTACATGGCACTGTTGTCTAACACACTTCCATTTACCCTTGAGGGCAACCTTATTGCATACTTCCTGCCCAGTGTTTGCAGAACCATGCTCTCTATTCTGGGGCACACATTTTGGCTACATGCCCCAGCTTCTTTTGCAGTTGGGTTTGGCCTGACAACAGGGTTTTGGAGCAAAAGTGACATGTACCACTTCCAGCCCTGGCCCACAAGAGCCTCCCAGATATGCTGCTAGTCATGTTCTTCACTCCTCTGCTGATGGGGATGGAGACAACAAAATCGCCCTTGGAAGCCTTATGTGCAATACGGCAGGACTCCGGGGAAGAGCTGTCCTTGCTGACCAGCGGAACCTGCTTTGTGGGCATCATATGAGGGACAATTAAACTCTTATTGCGATAGAGCATTATATGTGTTTGAGGGTATTTGTTAAAGCAGCTGGCAGCACTCTAGCCAAAGCTAGAGTAGTTGCTGCCTCGACGTGGAGTGCTAAACCACAGCAAACTTGAAGTAGATGGCATTGGTTTAGTGACTTGGTGGAGGAAACGGGTATCAAAGGCTGGGGGGACATGAAGGACCCTGTTTTTCTGCAGCAAAACATTTGTTAAAACTGCTGAGTATGATGACTCGACAGGCAGTCAAAGTACCTATTGGGGCTACAGCTCTGGGAGAAGAGGTTGGAAAAAGCCAGA
>NW_017732368.1:537316-539492 GCF_001890085.2 Hipposideros armiger | reverse complement strand
GAGAATATATTAAATGTTTTCAAGCCAAGAAATTAAAAAGAGCAATAAAATAACACTCAAAAAGCTAACAAGGAATTAATGAAGATAAAAGCTGAAATTAATAAAAATGAAAACCAATTAAAAAACAGTTTTTTTGATCAATCAAGGAAAGCTTTCATTTGAGACTAAGAAAGTAGACAAAACTTTGTTGCCTATGATCAAGTGAAAGAGAGAGAAGGAAGAAGGTCACAGAGTCTTAAATTTAGTATGACACTGACAGTTTTGTTTTATGTTAGATCCATCTGGTCTTTTAAACACCTTTGTAAAAGAGACCACTTGTTAGTGCCTGAAATTTGTGAAAACTCAATCAGCTGGAAAGGGACCTACATGGATAAGAATGGAAAATAAGATACACTCGAGAGAGGAAAAAAACAAAAACAAAAACAAAAAACCACACTGGTAAAATACAATGTTTTCTGTTTACACCACACTGATTCCACTTCATTCAATGAACTGGTTTTTGTAGTTTATGAAACATTGCGCACCAGTGAAAATATGACCAAGTCTCTGATGGTGGAAACATCTCAACACCCACCAGAATCCCTCAGCGCCTTTCAACAGTAACCAAGGTTGTAGATGGGACGTGCTGGGTCTGTCCTCAAACTTCTCTTGCAGCAAAGTGTGGTCGTGGCCTGTGTGCATCCAGCGGTAGGTGAGCACAGGCATGTGTGTTCCTTAGCTCAGCGTGTGGAGACCAGGTCAGGCCTCTTCCATTCGTTTGCTTCACTGTTTGAATCAGGCCGATGAAGGCCTCATCATGCGATCAGAGTTTGGCTAAAATACCAATGACAGAGCAAAATTGGGTAATTCATATTTTGAGTGGCAAGGCCTTTACTGGCCTGATCCTTGAAGGACTGTGTGGAATAGATTCCCCCCGACAGCCCGGAGCACACATCTTTGGATTGTTCTGTGAGACAAATAAAGCTACGCCTTTTTAAGACACCGAGGGAGTCTATCTATCATGGCAACTTAACATATCTTAATAAATACACATCATAAAAATATATGTGTATTTAAGAACAGAAAAAAGACTTTGTATAAGGATCATTCTCACCAAATATATTAGAACGGTTTTTTGATGATGTATTTACAGGTGATTATTTGCTTTTGTATTATTGATTTTTCTTTGTATTTTTTTTCATAATATNTTTTCATTGCAAAAATGCGTCATGACTTCTCTGACAACCCAATATATGACAAAGGGGATGGGGCGAACTTCCCATGCATTTATACCATTATACATTTCACTTCCTGTTCATTACAGCTGATTCAGTGTGCTATGCACACGTGGGTGTTCAAAATACCTGATGATTGATGTGGGAGGTGGAGACACGTTCTTCGTGACCACCTCATTGATTCTTCTGTCAGCTGGAACTGCATTACTCCTGAATAATCATGTCATAAACTTAGTAATGATTTGAGACACCAAAACTTCAATCTTCTTTGGCCAATCTTAATTATTTCTTTCTATGTGAACAACAGCTATGTCCCAAAGGACAAAAATTTCTAAATCTAAATAAGGTCAAAGCAGGTACTCCTTAAGTTTTTCGGTCTTTGTCTCTCAGTTATTTTATGTGTTAAAATTCCTTTCCGTTAAAAGACACAAAGAAAGGGGGCTCTCCACACCAAGATAGAGCTTCTTATACTCTAAATTTCTAACAATTGGCATTATTTTTAAAAATCCAAAAAATGATGGAAAACAAGAAAGGATCCATTGTCTCTAAAAATGATGAGAAACCCTTCAGTATAAAAACAGACATGAATTGTTTTAAAATAGAAAACCTCAACTCCAAAACACATGAGACTATGGGAAAAACAGCAAATACATGCTGGGGTTAGAGGTGGTGGGTAGGATGGCAGGAGGGGCCCAGAAAACCAGCGAGTTGACTGCTCTTCAACACTCCAGAGGGGCATCCAGGTGGTCCTGCCCCTGCTCAGCGGTCTGGCACACACCTTGGCCAGACAGCTATTAAAGGACCATCTGAATCATGTGCAAGCTTGGGTCCAAAAGCAGGAAAAAGGGGCCTAGGATGGATGGGCAGGAGGCCAATTCGCAAGATGGCACAGCTAGCAGCACATCAAAGATTGCCTCCACTCTCACAGGAAACAAGGTGGGACAACAGGACTCCCTGTCCTC
>NW_017732368.1:526140-530100 GCF_001890085.2 Hipposideros armiger | reverse complement strand
GATCACATACTGCAAAAACTGGGGCGCCCTGGTGATGTGGTCAAATGGCAACACAGATGTCATTCAGGCACCAGCGCTTTCCTGGACGTCCAGGCATCACAGAGGAGTCATCGCCGTGCCATATGTTTTGTAGAACCTGTGTGCGATTGATCGACAGGACAGATTTGGGCAGCGATGGTATAGCGTGTAAGCTTCGAGGCAGAAGCAGGTGCATCCCCCCACACAGCCTCCTTAACTCTCTGCGCTTAATTTCTCACGTTCCGATAAGAACCCCCTTCTGGCATGGGCATGGGAATAGGCCTGCAGAATCTTGATACAGTCGGGGAATTGACCTCACTAAGGAGAGCTTCGTATCCGTCCCCCATCTGACTTTGAAGAAGTCCTGTCTGTGTGCCTCCACCCTGGGATAATGGAGAACATGAAATCCTACAGTCACATGCCAAACCATTAGGCACTTCAGGACGTCCCCAAAAGCTTCTACCAGAGAAAGCGTTGGCTTCCTACAACTAGTTGGGGCATTTCGCACTAGTCAAAAGAGCGTTCTTCTTGATAATGATCTATGTCTATATCTATAATATATATATTATATTATTATATTATATGTATAAATTTCAAAAGAGGAACCAAGAGGAATGTTGGGTTTGAGTTATATTTCCCAAATGAGCCAAAGGAGTTAAGGAGGAAAACTTGCTTTTGTTACGGACAATTTAATTGACTTGTTCTCATAAAAGGAATGCGTAACCTTTTATTGATGAAGTATAGGTTATGCATTGCTTTATCCGGAAATACAGGTTTGGAGAGAGACAAAGGGTGTTAATGGCCATCTGGCCATCCTACTGTCTCAGGGTTATCCATGTCTACATTAGATAATGGGAATTAGTCCTGTTTTTAAAAACAGATGGAAAGGAAGACACTCTACCACTTCTTGTTTTCATGTATTAGTGTAGTATCTGGTCATTCTCAAAATAGGAGGTTTTTACCCTCTAACCTTTACATATAGAACCATATATAGTATAAATAAAATAAATAAATAAATAAATGTATGTATTTGTATATATTGTGTGTATAAAGTATATTATATATATTAGATAGATAGATACAGGTAGAGAAATAAAATGTAATAATTGTACATTACTATCCCTCAGTCTCTGGTTCTTAAGGCTAAATTTATTTTCTCCCTCAAGAATCTTTTTTTTCTAAATCACGAATAATTTTTCATCTCTCTACCAAAATCTTTCAAGCTGCAGAATCCTGATTCACTCCATTCCTCAAAATCTGAGCTCAGAGATGGGATCATGCTACTTGGCAATAATAACGCAAGAGCAGCACCATCTATGGAAAACATCCTGTGTGGTCAGAAGGGATCGTGCCCTTGCACCACAGCCTCCTGGTTTCCATTCCCAAAGACCCTATTTGTGGCTGGCCTAACCCTGGTCTCTCTTTTTAAAAGCACTATCTTATCCCCAGGCATCTCTTTGCTTTCTTTATGCAAAATTGTTTCTTTCTGTGCTGAAATGAGTTCATGCTATCAAGTGCTCAGGGAGCAACTGCTCATGATGAGCGAATGGAGTTCTATCCCAGTTCTCACTGTGCCCATGTGTACAGTAATCGTTCCACATTTTAATATGGGGTTTCTGTTCTTTATCTTTCAATGACTTACTCTTTGGTCATCAATCCCCGTGGTCCCCCCACGCACAATGAAATTCACAAAAATTGGTAAGCTGATTGTGTTATTTATAGTCTATCTTCAAGAAAGATTGCAGTTAAAACCCTCTAGGATTCCAGTTAAATTCCTTACACAACTTTTCAACCAACTATACATTTATCTAATTTGTTTTTGTCATGTTAGATTTTAGAACATTCTGTGTTGTGAGAACAGAGGCTTTGATTCCATATTATCAATGGTTAGTTTTAGGTAACAGAACATATATTATTCACCAACATATAACAACATATATTATTCTGGAAATTATAGAAGCCTAAAATCAGATGAAATTAATAGTGAATAATTTAATTGACTTTCAAATAAATACTTACAATTGTGACATTTTATTTGACAATTTTTCTATTTTTTTTGAGGACATTTTAGAGCTCTTAATTGTAGGAGTCATAACTGTTCATGTTACTCTTGGTGACTCAATCACCTCTGTTTTAAAATTGGATATTTTTAATATCCTTTACACAAGAATAAACACTTGCTATGTCTTTATCCTCCTGTTAGTCCCCGAATGCATTATTTGGAAGAATTTTTTTTCTTAAAAATAAAGTATCTTTCTACAAATACTCAATATATAATGTTCATAGAGCACCAGACATAATTTCCCCAAATATTTTTAACTAATGAATATCAATTGTTTTAAGAGTCATTAATATAATTTTTGTTGCTTCTGCAGACATTTGTCACTTCAATTTGGCTCATGTACTAACAAGTTCAGTTATACTGGTGGGGGAAATGTCTACCAATATTAATGTCATTTTGCAAACCTTCTTTGGATTCACTTTCTGCGGCACTGTACATATTCTGAGGACATTATTGTGACAAGCTGATGGAATTAAGTGTATTTCACCAGCCACAGTAAGATGGGGGTAAGCCCTACTCTCCACTTGGAACTGCAGAAGGGAGCTCTCCCTGGTCCTGGAGTGCATCCCCTGTGTGCATCCTGGGAGCATCTGATAGTGCAGCACAGCGTTCCCTGTAAATGGCTTCAGAATAGCATGGGCATTCTTGTTAAAGAAACCCAAACTCAGAACTCTTGTCTCTACTAGATCGAAGCAGTGTTAAGAAGTAATGATGACAACTAGCTTGCATAAATACTATTAGAGTGACCTAATTTTAAGTCTGAAAAGAGCATAACTCTAGACTGGACAGCTAAGAATGCACTGCAGTTACTGTATGAGCCCTATCACAAGGGAATGGCCATCTTGGCATGATATAGTGTGAAACATGTGTTGAGGAGAAGCTCAGACTGGGAGGTGGCAGAACCAGGATACTGGAATAAGGGGAGCTCTGAGAACCTTGGGAAAGTCTACTTCATGACAGGTGACATAAGAAGCGCAATGTTAGCAGAACACGATTTCAAAAGCACAGGAGCAGAGCCAAGGCAAAATCAGAGGCCGAGCAGGGTCATCAGGTAGCAAGCGGCATTGCAGTCCAAGGACATGACAGTACCAGGTATAGGCAGTGGTGCCAGGGGGCCGTTCATGAGTCACAATCAGTGATCAGCTAGAAAGGGGCCAAGTGCCAGGAATGGAACGAGGGCCAGCTTTGTGGACACAGAAACACTGGTGAGGACGCCTGTGCTGACCAGTCAGGAAGCCTCCACTTAGCAATCCTCCACCGAATGAAAGGCTGCTTCCTGGCCCCAGAATGTTGGTTGCCTTCTGGAAAGCACCCTGAAAAAGTCTTGTGGCCCCAGTGCTAATTCCAGATTAGGAGAGTGAACGTGGTGCTGAGTGCTCCCACATCTCATCTTCACAGCACATTGGTGAGATAGGAAACAGTATTATCCACGGCTCACAGGAGAGGTGCATGCAGCGCAGATAACGCCCCTGCGTTTACACACGCAGCCTCGTGCAAGAGCTCACCCCCAGGACCAGTGAGAGCCCCGGCTATCCCACAGCGGAAGCCGGCCTTCTCTATCAGCAGTGGTTACCCAGCCCCTCCTGTCCACCACCCAGAAACCCAGTGATGAACAAGGCAAAGCCAGTCCTGCCCTCACCAGGCCTTCATTCTGATAGAATAATCAGGTAAATGCCAGAATCACCGTTGCTATGGTTGACTATGTATATTTGTGGTTAGGGATACGGTTATCCAAGTACTATTAGTTCATTGTTGCACGTTCAGTTGCTCCCCTGTAATTCTTTATGCTGTCTTTATTAAACATGATCAGGGATGTCTTAAGGAGTAATTAAGAAGCTCCTGAACACAGGAGACCAATTAGCAACAGTCAGGACTGTGGC
>NW_017732368.1:518133-520455 GCF_001890085.2 Hipposideros armiger | reverse complement strand
GGCCTCATCCAGCAGCTTGGGAGGAGCTGCAGTTTGGTCACACCACGTGAGTGTCTCAGAACAGAGTCCTTCAGTCCTAGTCAAGGCTTGCAGTGACCGGAGCCCTGGCTGACATCTTGGCCGTAACCAGTAAGAGACCTAACAGCCAGGACTGCCCACGGAGCTATGCCACCTCTTGAATTCCTGATTCACAGAAACTGAGATAGTAAATGTTTATTGTTTACATTGCTAGGTTTTGAGGTAATTTGTTAAATAGCAGAAACAACTTACTCAGCGTTTTTCCTAAATCAAGGAAGGAGGGTCTGTTCTCTGTTAATGTAGTTTTGTGTATATCTATGTAGTTATTTTATTTAGGAATGCTATCTCTTTTTTTTTAACCTCAAGTAAGATAACAGAGTCTATTTTTTTCCAGTTGCAATGTTATATCCCCGAAAAAATACCAAAGCCAAAAAGGGCATGTACAAAATGTATAGATCGGTGGTTGTCAACTGGGTGATATTTTGGCTGCCAAGGGCATTTGGCAATGGCAATGCCTGCAGACATTCTTGTTGTCACACTGGAGCTCATTACTGGAATCTAGTGAGTAGAGGACAGGGCTGCTAAGCATTGTATAATGTGCATAACAGCCCCCACCCCCAGCGCACCCACCAAAGAATTATCCACCTAAAATGCAATAGATAGACCTGCAAATGTAATTCAGGGACAGAGAACTCTTAATATATAACTACTTAAATGTATTGAGTCAGAAAATGATTGCATTTACAAAATCGAAGCTTTAAGATATTACATGGAAACTATAAAAGATGAATATGCATTTTCTACAATTGTTAAATTTCTCCTCTTCCTATTAACATTTTTTGTCAAATGGAAATGAAAATCTTTTAATTAAATAGAGCAATTTTCTTTCCATTAACATAACTTGCATTCATTTTAATGTATAAAACAGTGGATAATATAGTGGTACATTCAAGGTGTTGATTGCTGTTGCTGTTACAGGACTGTGTAGACTGATATTTTGGAAAGGCAATTGGTGGAACATCATGGATCACCAACACTGACGGGTGAGAACAACACTCAGCACCCCAGTGTGTGAGTGACTCAGATATTTATAGAGAGCCTGGGGATGAAACACATTTATTATGGGCAAGTTGCTCCTGTCATCCTTTCCTAAATGATGGATTTCCCTTGAGGACTGAGGCTGTAAAGAAGGTGGAGAAATCACACTTTTTTCCACAACNTGCTACTGAAAATTTTGTCAGCTAGTAACTGAAAACCATTCAACTTGGTCCTGGCCCAATAAACCCTAAATTTAAAAAAATCTCCTAAATTCTTGAACTTCTGAAATGAAATAAGTTATGGACATGAGAGATAATACTAGAAGTTGCCATTTAAAGAAATTAGAGATTGCAAAACTTAATTTTACATATAGCTGGAAAATACACACTTTCGGTGAAATGCTGTGTGCTGGAGGAAAGTTCCTGGAGGCGGAAGCTGGCCTGACAGGTCTGGGTCTAAGTTCTGACTCGGCCGTGTCCTGGTGGGTGACCTCCACTACATGACACTGTCTCACCTGTACAGGGAGGGTAATGACACTTTCTTTAGAAATGTGTGAGGATTACCCATAAACCACAACTGAACTTAAGGTGTCTTACCTGTCATAGTGAGAATAGCTATGGAAACACGGTAGGTTTTAAATTCTCTTAATAACACTTTCAACAAACAGAATTTCTCTCCTGATTCTCCAGCCTTGGTTTGGCTCTATCCCAGGGTCTTCTTCTCCCTCATTCTGAATCAAAATTGGACAGTTTGACCCTCTCCAAATTATAAATATTGGAGACTTTTACCACTCCTTTGTGTGTATCATCTCACCAAGACTCTGAAGAAATAGTAAGCGTAGCCTTCAAACCTCTCCCCTAAGGTAGGTCGGAGGTTTTAAATCCATCTTTTGTTTTATGTCAGTTTTCCTTGCCTAAGAAACCCAGTTATTCTCTACACACCCACATGGTATTGGATCCTGAGGCTGACCTTTCACCAAGTAGGGTGTATGTTGGCAGTATTACTTGCTCTGCTGGGGACCAGGAACAGTAAGTCACATTTTATTTAGCCTTTCACTGTCCCCTGCTCGGAGACACAGACGAAGAACAAATGACACATTTCTGCACATTAGCACTTTAACAAGGAGTCCCACCAACTCCAGGGAAAAGGTGACTTTGACTGACTCCCGAGTTTTTCAAAACAATAGACAGGGTTAGACATGGTTTAGAAAATATCTAAAGAGAAAAATTAAACTCCAACATTAAATGGGTAGAAAACAGAAAAAAA
>NW_017732368.1:509495-514198 GCF_001890085.2 Hipposideros armiger | reverse complement strand
TGAGGCAAGTTAGAATGGGCTTTGTCAACACCGTTCATTCTGTGAAAAAGGAGTGAGTGATTGATGGCTGCTAGGGAGAGAGCAGATAATACGATACGAGTGGAAAGGTAATCGAATCTGAAAGCAGGGGTCTCTGAGGATGCGGATATTCAGCTCCAAAAAAGCAGGTTGTGTTCCAGAAAATACGCATTATCAAAGGTGACCCCTGCACAAACTCTAGGGGGGTTTGTGGCTGGTTTGGTGCCCTGGGGCATAAGATGCTAAACACCCTGCCCAGCAAACGCTTGCATTCAAAATGCACTGTGAGCACCTCCCTAATTTAGGCTGAACATCAGAGGCTCCATAGTAAGTAGTCAATGTGCTTCAATGTAGGATATTGGATTTTTCTATGATTATTAGGGGGAAAAGCCATTACTTGTCCAATTATGGAAATTTGCTTTGTGATTTCATCATGATCATTAGTTATGAACCATAATCTAGGAAAAGTGTCCCAAACTCCCAAAAAACATCTATTGTTCTATTTCAGTTGCTTCATAACTGTAGCATGGCCACACCTGTTTCCATTCTTCCTTTTTCAGTCCCTCTGGCATATTTTCTAATGTTCTTTGAGCTCTGTGATTTTTAATAGTTCTCTCTAGCTCAACGACCTTGATAGCTCCCTGTTTCTGAGCCAAGTTCCCCTACGCAGCTCTCACAGCATTTAAGAGCATCAGTCCTTTCAGCCAGCCTCACCTTCCTGTCTTCCCAAAGAGGAGTCAGCCTCTCGGCCGGCCAGGCCAAACTCCTCACTAGCTCATAAATATCCATTTCTTCCTGTGTCTTGCCTTGATAATGCCTCTTTCCCTATTATCCAAAATGGCCTCTCTTTCTCTCTGCTTTCCAAATTATATCAATGGTTCTAGAAGTAATTCCATTCTTCCTCTTCTTTAAAGCAGTGCATGAACTGCTTAAGAGCCTCAGTTTTGAAAGCAGACAATCTAAAATCTAAGCCTTACCTGCTACTGAAAATTACTTCATCTTTGTCATGCTCAGTTTCCTCATCTATAAAATGGGGATAATAATTCTGTCTCAGACTATCATTAGGTTATTAGATAAAATATATATAAATTGTTTAGCGTAGTACCTGGTATATGATAAGTTCCAGGATAATTAATAAATATCCCACTAAATACCTCTCCCTGCCCTCCCTAACCTTCTTGTCCATTGATCTCTCTTGGAACTTATCTAATTAATTAGTATGTAATTGTATGTCATTGATACCATTGTATAACCTACCAGTGGGACATCCCGATTAGACTAAAACACTTTGCAGGGAAAGAAAATATTTATACTTCTGCTGAATCTCCATAGTATCTGGCACAATAATGAGCACACTGAAGATGCTACGTAAATAGAAATCCACCCATTCATCATTCAGCAAGCCAGACATACAGCCACTCTGCGAGTACTGGGCATAGACCGATGGTCGATACATTCACTTGGCTAAGATGCTCACAGATGAGTGGAGGAGATACAGATATACAGGTGTAAAAGAATGGGTTAGTGATAGAGAGACTCACTTCTCTAGTATTTATCTAGTTATTTTTAAGTATTATAACCATATTTTATTAATATTAGAACCAAATGAATGAATCAATGATTCCTTATGTCAATGGTTGCTGGTAAATGATTAATAACTTGGTCCCAGGGGAAACAAAGAAGCCCTGGTTTGTACTATTGGCCAATTTCCGTGGTGTAAATTCTCCCACCGTGACGAATTTCAAGCTACCAGTGTAATATCAGTGAACACAGAGGAGCAAAGAGACATATTACACTACACCCCATTATGTAGCCTTGTCACTATACATACATACATACAACAGATGTAAATAACCATAAAACATAGCTAATAAAAAATACAGTAAAATAATTAAGCAATGAGCTCGGAATCTTTATTATCTTTTAATATATATCGAATTGACTAAATTATAACTTTATACAACTTAATTTTAAGAATGGCTGTGTTTAGCAGCTGAAAAATTTAATAACCAGTTCTTGTGAGCTTACGAGAGCTCACTCCAGCATACCACTGTTTGTATACCACTTCCAACTCTTAGAGCTAGGTGGAAAATTAGCATTTTATTATTGGCTATAAGGCTGAATTTTATAAAGAAAGTCCATTTTGGACTGCATTTACATGTCCAAACAACTTTAATTTTTAATTACTTTCATAAATATGGAGCAGGTTTGAAGATAGAGAGTTCTATTTAGTTGTTTCAATTGGTGGCGTTCACTTTTTTTTTACTGTGAAAAATTCCAAACATATACACAAAATTGTATAATAACTTCCTTGTTTCTGTCACCTACTTTCAACTATTTCAACTCCTAGCCAGTTTAGTATCAGTTATGCCTTCCCCAATTTTACTCCCCCACCTCCACATTATACCATTTCTGCATCTATGTTCCCCTCCATTATCCCCCATCCCTACATTGCTTTGAAGAAAATGTATCATTCTATCTATAAATATGTCAGTCTATCTAAAAGATAAGGATTTCTTTTCTTTAACATAATTACAATATCATTATCACATCTTAAAACTTATAATTTCTTAATTTCATCAAGTACCTCTAGTCAGTATTCAAAACTCTGTCTCATAAACATCACATGTTCTTTATAGTTTTTACAGTTTGTTTCAATTTGGATGCAGAAACCGTTCACATGTTATAATTGATTGATAAACCTCTTACGTCACTTTTCATCAGTAGAGCTTTCTCTCCATATCTTTTTTTCCCTTATATTTGCAAAAAAGAAATAAGATCAATTTGTCTGGTAGAGCTTGCCACATACTGGATTTTGCTGCTTGTACCCACATATTGTTATTTACGTGTTGCATTGTCCTCTATTTTCTTGACATAGATAACTGAGTCTAGATGAGCTTAATCAGATTCAGGTTCGATTTTTATGGCAAGAGTGCTTTAAAAGTGGTACCGTGGACCTAGAAGGAGGCTCACAGGATTTGCCTGTGCCTCTTTGTATGACGTTAGCTGCCGTTGATGCTCATTGACTGGACCCACTAATTACTGGGATGACAAAAAGGTTATATTCTAACTTTGTTATACCTTCTTCATTTATTAGCTGGAATATTTCTATAAGTAAAACCTTCTCTTCATCCACTACTTGGTTAGCTAGTAGCATCATTCATCTAGACCAGGGGTCCGCAAACTGCATCTCGCGAGCCACATGTGGCTCTTTGGGTGCGTACATGTGGCTCTGAAGTAAAATTGAAAATGAAAATAGAACTATCGTAGTTTAATTTATAAAAATTTTAAAGGGTATTATTCATATAATGGTGATTTCATTTGTTTTATGGCTCTCAAATGATTTTTAAATTGTTGTGAGGGACAGGATTGGCTCTTCTGTCTCAAAAGTTTGCCGATCCCTGATCTAGGAAAAGGCAAATAAATGTTTGTTTCTTCTCTACTCACCTCTATTCAAAATAAGGTGATCACTAACATCCTCAGACAGTCATTATTTCCTATTAAAGAAGGCCTTTCTACAACTCCCCACTGTGATTTTCAAGGAGTAGCCAAATAAGATCACTCAATACATTTTCATATACCTATCTCAGTGTAGAAATTAGCAACCCTTTCTAAATGACATGAAGTGTTAGGGACATATTTTAGAAAACCTTGTCTGCCTTAGTGGATGATTTTCCCCATGACATTACTGTTTGCAACAAGACGAATAGCACAGAATTTTATCAGAGGCGGCCTTGGAAATTACCTCATCAATATGCCTCATTCATTATAAACTTAGGGAAATGAGGCCAGTTGAAATGAAGCCACCTGCCCCAAATGTCCCCAATAATTGGTAGAAGGCCTAGTTCCAGAATTCTCATTTTCTATTCCAGGAATCTTTCCCAGACTCTGACTAAAAGAATGGTTCTGTCAGGAATTCTGGTTGAAATCATTAGTAAGTACAAGGAAGCAAATCTAACTCTCACAGGCAATCCTCAAATTAAAATTAGCCATTATTCAAAAGCTCCTTTCAAATCAGACATTTTGGAACTCAGAGAATTTTCCAAAAGCAACTCAGATTTTCCTGCTGGTGAAAACCCAGGCTGGACTATTTAACTGTACTTAGTTATAATTTAACACAAACCCAGAGCGCGATATGTGAGGTACCATTAGCAACTGCTCCTTTAGAGAAATCCATGGATATATGAAAACTTTCATTTAAAACATCCAACCATGTCCAGGGAACTGTCTATGTCTTTCTTCATATCATTTTCACAACAGTCCTGAGAGGTGGGTCGTATCAGTCCCTCCCTACCAGGAAAAGTTTCAGGGTCAGAAAAACAAACCCAAAGAGGCACCATGAGACATGGAGCTTGGACTGGACACTGGATGCCAACTGAAGGCCCTTTCCATGTCCCCTCAGCCTTCAGAGCTCCATAGGGGAGGAGAGGAGCATCTCCTTGGCTACGGCCTCAGTAATAGGAAGGGGGGGGTTCCCCCATTGTGAGGTCACTGACGGTGATCTCTTTGAGTTATTGGGTGCTCTGACAGGGAGAAGTTCAGATGAAGATTGGTGGGGGCAGAGGGTTGGGGGTTGACTCAAAAGCGACTCAGGGGATTCACTGATAAAGTTGCCTATGAGATTGTGGGCCTCCGAAGGAACACCGATTCAGCTGCGGAAAGGGTCCCAAGCTCTGGAATTGGTG
>NW_017732368.1:505432-506620 GCF_001890085.2 Hipposideros armiger | reverse complement strand
TTTTCTTTAGAGGCCTCTTTCATTTTAAAAAATTTGCATAGAAACTGATGTTCCCGTACATGGCTGTTTGGTATGTCATAAAAGGAATTCATGTTCTAGCTACACTGAGAAATGGACAAGACATTAGGGATGTTATACTTGCCATCACTCTCCCCTTTGAAGCTCTATCAGATTACTAGGAGAAATGACCGAATAATAATGTCTCAGGAAATAGTGGAGATCTGTGCCTTAGAGATCACAATATTAGCAGTGTTGAGTGGAAAATATCCTCCCAGCACAGGCAACAAATACGTCCTTATTCAAAAGGAAGACTTAAAGCAACTGGGCTAGGGTGGAAATGTCTACTTAAAGACGAATTAGAGAAATGTCATTATTCTTACACGAATTAAGTATATAATGTAGTAGGCATTCAGTAAACATTTGTTGAGTAAATCAGTTACTCTTCATATCGATATTGATAGGGATGAAAATTCCACACACTTGAGTTTCAGGGACAGATTTAATTTTAAGATTCTCTTTATCACATTTGCAGATAACCCAACTAGTAAAACATAGTTAGGATTAATGCATGTTTGCACTAGGACAGATCATGTATCTACACATAAATGAACTGATGTCATTCAGTTCTTGGTCTAACCCAGGAATTGAGTTGAATCCAAGTGGGAAACATGAGGTGACTGGACCCAAACAAAAGTCAACAGATTGTCTATGCCATTGAGCAGAGATTGGCTGAGGGATCGTCCCAGACCATACTTCAGAGGTTTCCTGATTTTCCTCATATTTTATCCTCTGTGGAATCCTGACTTTCTTGCCAACTCTCTGATTCACTCTAAAATACTTTGTGTAAAACGTCTAGACCAATTTGGGAACTGAGATTGGAAAAGACCCATGTATGTCTGAGTGTCTAGAGTCCAAGAGAGCATGAGGCTCAAGGAGTCCCCTCCCCTTCACACTCAGCATGGTGCCCAATCAAAATGCATGAGGGGAGGGATTAATGCTGAGAGAGCCTCACAACTTGCCAAGTGACCAGTGTTGTGTAGGGATTGTTGTATAAATTGGCCAAATATGGCCCCAGGAGGTTTACTTCTTTACAGTAGGTTGTGACCATTAGCTCAAAGCCAGATGGCACCAAAGTCAAATATTTAAATGTCCAGGTGCTTTCGATAGAACCCAAATAGGAAGATTCTT
>NW_017732368.1:501552-503739 GCF_001890085.2 Hipposideros armiger | reverse complement strand
TGAATATTTCATACGCGTCTTCTCTTGAACGTGCCAGGTGTTCCCGTGGGCAGTGGGATTATGTGTGCTGGGATACTGGGTCTGTGGGCATTCCACCTTAGAGACAGTGCCACATGGTTTTCAGAAATGTTCGCACCAGTGTGCACCTTACTCACTCAACAGGTAAAGCTCTTGTAGGTCTACACTCCCTTAAGCACTGCGTATTTTCAGATTTTTAAACCACTGCCAACTAAATGGACTCAAAATGACAACCTGCCATGGTCTTGATATGTATTTTCCTGGCCACTCATAGCGATTACCATCTCTTCATCTCTACTTCCTCTGTCAAATGCCAGTTTACGTGTTTTGCCTTTTTTAAAATTGGGTGGTTTTGCTTCTCAGTCTTTTTTTCTTTTGAATTTTCATGTATATATAGTCACTAATGCTTGTTAATCTTATGTCACAAATTTCCTCTGTTAGTGTGTAACTCGTATTTCCCTTCTATTAGGGTGTTTCCTCATTAATAAACTTCAGTAATTTCAGCACTGTCAATACATGATATATTTACTCAGCACGACAACCCCATGAGTCAGCTATCACTATCATTTTTAAAAACAGGCTTGAAGAATTGAATGAACTTGCCCGGGGTTACACAGCACGCTCGCTGAGGAGCTCTGTCTGGAACTCAGGTCTTACTCCAATGCCAGCTCTCTTTCACTGTAGGACCCATGTCTCCATACTGAAGAGGTCACGTTTTTTTCTCCCTAAGGGATCAAAACTTTTAGAAGCATATTTAAAAAGCAAAGACTTTTCAAATGTATTTAAGTAACAGATCTTAGAGCTTTATAGGTGAAAGAGGCCTTGTCATTTGAGTACATCACACAGCTTACAAATAAATAAAAACACTGAAACATACGTGCATGAGTGGCTACCCCAAGACCACACAGCTGATTAGATTCAGATGCACAACTAGAAGCCTGCTGCCCGCACCCCCAGCACCACCAGTGCCCCCAGCGCCACCTCCTCCTCTCCCCATTTCACCATCACGAGGGAACTGGCACAAGCCCTAGGTATTTAAAATTTCTGTGTACTTTGAAATTGATCTCCATCCTATAAATACCACAATAATGTCTACCATACTGCTTCAGCTAGATGCAATTACCATAATTAATTATCTCATATGTGTAAAAGCGGCCTCTCCCGTAAGTCCTCTGACTTTCTAAAAGTTAGAAAGTGCATTTTATCAAAAAGGCATTCATTATCTTGACTTTAGAAGGAAGCGTTAAATTGGCCATGAGTTTATTTGCAAAGCACACCCTACCAAGGGCTCCATGTACAATTTGCAGCTGAGATACTCCAGCATCTTTAAACCAGCCTTTGTCATCCACAAAGATCCCAAGGTCACGACATTGACAGGGATATTTCTCCATGTGNTTGAATTAGTTTCTATTAAAGTTTTCTCAAAATATTTACTGGTGGTGTTTAAAGAAAAATAAGTACAAACAGCCTGAGGGACAAACTGATAGTGAAGCCAATGTCACCTTAGCTTCATGGCCCTTGCTTACGAAAAGCCTCTTCCAAGAGTCTGTGGTGGGCCCCAGCAATTTGATATTAATAATGTCATGGTATTTATCTTAAGGGAAAAAAGCTTTCACCCCTCAAAACTTAAATATTCCTCAAATAGCATATTCTAACCAAAGTTTGGATGTTATCTGGCACAGCTGTGACTCTGCGTCGTGTGAGACTGTCCCCAGAAGAAATGGCCCCTGTGTAGTTGTTTCTGTGTCTGGTGTCCAGAAGGCTCAGATGGGTTGGGACCTGAGACCGCACTTGACTTTCATGCCCCAGAGACCAGATGTCATGCAGGAGTCCTCTAAGCTCACATCAAACAGTGGCTAGCAATCCCTGTCTTATTTGATAAGTTAGCATACCTACCTGGGTTTATTTGGGTTAATAGTTTAATTGTGTATGCTGCTTATGTGCTAGGGGGGTCTTCCAAATCTACTCAAAATTTAGGTGAATGTGGGCAACAATTGACCCTTCCAGCTTCCATTTTTCCTCTATGAAGTGGAAATAAGTGCCTATTTCATAAGGATTCAGTAAGAATCAAAGGAGATAACATGTGAGCAGCCAAGAATATGTCTCCAGTTCAACTACCCCTGATTCTTACCTGTGTATTGGAGGAGGGTCTTGATAGATGACAAAAAA
>NW_017732368.1:495173-497617 GCF_001890085.2 Hipposideros armiger | reverse complement strand
CATATCTTCCCATCTTTTCGAATTCATTTCTGGCCAACCCTTCACTTTTGCTCTGGTGAAGGTCTAGCTGCTGGCAGTATTACCCACTCCAGCAGGTTTAAGGAGAAGGGGATTTAACACAAGGCGGTGTCCGTTACAGAGTCGCTGGGGACGTTGGAGCAGCAGCCCTCGCATTTCTCCCAGGAGCACCTCAGAGTCACCAGGCTGTTCTCTTCTGCAGTAAATCAAGGAATTGCTAGCAATGCTGCTTGATTGCACAAACACACCACTTCTGCTTAAATTAGGCACATTTCTGCCACGGCTGCAGAAGCATCTGGAAGCCACTAGAAGCCACTTGCTGAATTCAGAAAACGCAGCTCCATGTTCAGGCTAAAGATCCGTGCTACCTCCATCACCATCTAACACCGGCAGATGGGGACTCAGCACATTGCCTCCCACATGTAACTCAGTTCCAATTCAGAGTCCCCCTTGAGGGCATCAGACTGGCAGAACCGAGGGACAAAGGAGTCAAGGAAATAGTTCCCAATCTCTGGACCCTAGAAGTGTGTAGAAATACCACCCAGAGCATCCGCGGTAACTGTGAACTGCATGCTCTAAGCTGGGAGTTACTTTTCCTCTTCTCTCAGGGCAAGAGGTCCTTTTCTGAGGGGTTAAAGGTATGAACTTACCTCTGACTGGTTCACTGTTGACTCTCATGAAGCACTCCTGCTCAATGTGTAAATTTAGAATCTGTTCAAGCAAAGCAAAAATTCCATTAAAATGAGTACATGGGTGAAATTTAGAACCTACTTAAAAATGAATTCATAAAAGAAAATCTTTAATGTATTGATTCTTTGCTATATTTTCATAGCAGAAAGCACCATAATTTTCTATGTGTGTATTTTACTTGCACATTTCCCATAAAAGTAAAAGCTATATATATCATGTGACTCCTTTCTCTTCCAGTTTTCCAGAGTGGGAGAAATGTTTTCTACTCCTACTCTTCTTAAACGCTTTTAAAAAGTCCTTTCTTTGATTGCCTTTCAGAATAAACTAGAAATACCTTTACCAGGCTAATTATTGTGATTCTACGTCTTTCCATACAAAGGTTCTTGCTATTTTAATGTAAACATATTTTTCAGACTTCTGTTCTCTTGAAAGTTTTGCATTTCATTTGAATCTGAGATTTGGTGATGTTTAATTTCCTCCCTTATAATACCAACGTGCAGTGTGGGTGTTGGCTTTTCTTTAATGGGAGAAATGAGAGACAACTTGTTAATTATGTGAAGCCATTTTTCTTCATTTCTGGGGCAGTATTCACAGAGTAGTGTGCACTCTCTCTCTCTCTGGTGGGCTGATGTCTTCCAAGAGCCCCTGCAGGGTTCTCCCCGAGGCCCTGCCTTGGCCTCAGGCTGCCCTGGGCTGACTTACTGCTGATGGAGATGAAGTGTCTTCAGAGTCATGTTCTGAGGAGGCTGGCTGGCCTCCTGATGAGGCATGATGTGGGCTCACCTTCAAAGTCGTTATGCTTGGTTTCATGGGGACTTTATCACAATGCTTCATCCAAAGACGGAGGGGGAACAGAACTGTGGAGGGTGTGCTGTCACTCCTGATTTCAGATGTTCTCTCCCTTACTTGGTTAATCAGGCATCTCTGTGCAGGAGAAGACTGATTAAATCAAGGCGGCCCCATGAAAAGGCGGACTCGGAAACAGGCCCGAGAAATCAGACTGTGTAATAACATGATTCTTGTTTCCTGATTTTGTAGGACTCAGCATGAGTTAGTCTCAGCTGAGGGGGAAGACCTCTGATATGTCCACGTTAGGGCTAAATTTCTAAAAAATATAATACTCAAAGGAAGCTTTATAAAACAAAATTGTATGCTTTATCAGAGATATATTATCTCAAGTCTATTCATTTGTTCCTCTCTGGCCCCCTCTTTCTCTTAATATATCTTATTTTGCTATCCGTGTTTTTGTTTTTGTTTTTCACTTTTTCCTCAGATGCTGGGTTTATCCCCCACAGCCCTAGAAGAAGAGGGACGTTCCTGTACACACATCTTCAAAGTGGCCATAACCAGCTGGATTCAGCTTGATGAAATGCATCCGGCTTGACAAGCCATCCGATAGGCCCATTTGCCACCTAAACTCTTTCTTGGCAAAGCTACGTTTATTGGTGTCTTTCAACTTATTTCTTCAGGCTCATTGTTTGTCTTGTCTTTCCTGATCGGCCTGCATACAATTCCAAATAAGTCTCATGCTTTCTCAACTTTAGCAGGGCCCAGTGCTTGGTAGACACTCAGCACTTGATAAAATGCTGGTGGGATAAATACTCGCCACACTGGGAAATGAAGGGCTATGAATGGTGGACCCTGGTGTGGAATTGGCAGCAGCAGGATGGGTGGAGGAGGCAGTTGCTGGCCGTCTTGCTTTATGGAAGGAAATGGGTTCTCTCTGGCCCGTGGGT
>NW_017732368.1:483277-493092 GCF_001890085.2 Hipposideros armiger | reverse complement strand
TAAAGCCATGGTCCCCTCCCCCAACTCGGGACAACTTGAACGGCCGTCCTGTCTTTAGAGCATCCTAGGGGTCTGCCGAGGACCTTGTTAGGGCTGCATCACAGCTCAGCGTCTCCCCCTGTCCTGCCTCCCGCCTCTCCCTCCCATAGATGCCAGTCTCGAGAACGGTCCCTCATAACTATTCTATGCACGAATCTCCATCCAAAAGTCCACTTCCAAGAAAACCCAACCAGCAACACATAGCAAATAAATGTTTCTTGCATGAGTCATGAAGCTAGGATTGATTCTTCTCGAATACCCACACCTTTTCTGCTTTAATCCAGTGCTGCCCGATGGCGTCCAATACATCCATTTATACGATAGGATCTTTCTCTTTTACGTGGACGGGAGAGAGGACTTGATGACAGAGAGCCTGGGGTAGACAAGCAATCTGCAATTCAAAGTTCCTCTAGAAAACAGATAACACATCTTCCAGCTCCCCTCTCTGCTGATGAATGTTTGTGGCTTGAAGCCTGGCTCTCCAGCTGATATTAGAATTGTGCTGAATAGACAGCACATGCTGTCAGAAGAGGATCGCTCATCCATCTCGCGCACTCCTCCATTTGCTGGCTGGTGGAAGAATGAGATAGGCTGCAGCAGCTCCCTCACTGGTGGCAGCAAATGACCCCAAGACATATCCATCAGGACAGAGTGGCTTTTGGGAGCTGACAGCCCATTTTTTTAGAAGCTGGAAAATGGCTCTGAAGCCATTTACATTTAAAGAAGTGTCACTTCTAATTCTGCGCTTGTTCTTTGGTGTGACTTCAGTGCACAAAAGGATTGGCTTCAAAGATATAAAACCTTCATCCAGTGCTTAGGAGACAGGATTGATGATTAGTGGTTCATTATGACAGTATTTCCCCCCAGAAGCAGATGCAGGCCTTTCTTTTACTCCACTGGAGGTGATGAGTTCTCAAAGGACCAGACCTTTCCTATCAGGAAATTGAAAGTTTGGGGCTATCTGACCCACCTGTGTTTCTGGGGGCAGAAGCCCTCCCTCCTGGTAGCAGTGAGCTCTGAGGCCTCACCCCTTCCTGTGAATTTGTTGTTGGAAAGTGGGCCCTTTTTGGCGCGAAATCCAGGTCCTTGGCAACTTCAGCAAGGAATTGAACGAGATGCCAGAGTAAAGCACTGAAAAAGTAGTTTATTTGAAAAGATAATACATTTCAAAGAGTAGACGTAGGCCCGTAGGCCTGAGCAGTAGAGAATGGATCAAGGGCCCATTGTTAGAAGAGAAATTACATCCCAAAGAGTTTGGAGCAGGACACTGCAAAGGTGAGGCTCAAAAAAGACTCAAAAAGGAAGAAGTGGTCAAAAGAGCAGGGTGTCCATAAAAGGAAAAAAAGGGTGGACTTCCCAGGACTTGGGGTTTTTATCTCTTCTCAAGAATGGGCTGTTCCCCTAAGGGCGTGGGACCACTTGATTGGCACTTGTGATTGACAGGATGTACTGCACAGGTGCGAGTGACTGGTCTGAACTAGTTGTACCCATTTGTTTTAGGGGTAGATAGTTACAATGAAAAGAAGTTATGGGTGGAGAGGGGAGGTCACCGGGCGGTCACATTCTGTGGGACTTGCAGGAGTGCAGAGGCCCAGTGCCTGCCTCTATCTGCCAGCCCAGTCTCCCCCTTGAGAGACGTGATCCCCATGAAACCTCTATGGGAAGCTGACGGACAGGAGGTCTCTTCTGTATCTGCTTCCTGCTGGGCAGCGGCGTAGAGCCGTCCCTGCCTATTGGGGGATTCACGGAACTCTCGCCCTAGCTGGTCTCAGATGAGAGGAAGAGGTCTCGAGCTCCGCCTGGAAGACTGCGTTGGCTTCTTTGGTTGTGACTAGCAATCTGGTTGGGGTATCCTCTGTATCCTCAAAGTCCCTGAATGAGGAAAAATAGATTTTAATTAATAAATCTGTTAGCTCTCATGAAGCCTGTGGCCATTCAGCCCGTCACTCAGGTGGCGTCAATTGTCTGGGCCCAGAATGGGTTTGGCATTTAGCTTACTGGCCTGGGGGACATTGGGAAGTCACAGGCTTTCAAGTAGTTATCTGAAGCAGGAGACTTCTATTGTTTAGGATTCAGAAACTGATTTACAAAGCAATCAAGAAGCAGGAGGATAGAACTTTAGGATTCAGGCTGGGAGCAATCTTTAGTCTAGGATTTACAAACTGGTTAGAAAAATAATCAAAGCCAAGAGCTAAGGAAATAAGAAACTAGGGAGGAGAGTTAACATTTCTATACTTAACATTTCTATAGGAAAGAAAACTTAAAATCTTTGGGGGGGCCTCTCTTGGCCGGTAACAGATTTGCAGTAATGAGCTGGAGGAGACAGATGCCCCTTCCGGACAGAATGGCCTCAAAGATGCAGGTCTGCCAAGAGGTTGTGCTGACCATCTCGCAGGTAGACAGAACTTTGTCCAAGTCTTGGCTCCCTCGATACCAATAACGTTGTTCTACATTATCGTCAACATGAAAATGTAGGGAGGAACGGGTTTCAGCATTGAACCTTCGGGAAAAACAAATCACCATGGACTAATTATACCAATTCCAGAAGGATCAAAATTGTTCAATGCCCTGAATTTTCTCTCCTGTTCGTGTGTAGATTGACGCTGGCGCTAACTGCTTCCAGGTACTCTGAACGCTGCAGCCCACTGCTGCCTTGCAGGCAGGGGAAGAACCGATAGGAACAGATCAGAATGTCAAGGTTGGCTGGGGTGAACGCGGCTCAACATTTTCTCTGGTTATTGGCTTGCACAGCACCCTATTCAATTCTGAGTGTTCTTTCATGTTAAAAGCTGAACAATGTTTTCTCTTCTCAATGCAATCTTGAGAGTTCCAAAAATTAGGTTGTGATTTTGCAGCCCTTGATAAAGAATCCATTGGAATCAGAAAAAATAAACTAAGCCAGAACTGGCACAGAGTCACCAAAACTGGCATTTCTATTCTACAGAGCTAATAGAATGTGGTTTGAAGATTTATAGCTCCTACCCCATCCATGACAGGCCTGTTAGCCAAATCTTAGGGACAGCAGCTATGGGTTGAATTGTGTCCCTCAAAAAGATATGTTTGAGTCCCAACCCCCGGTACCTGTGGATGTGACCTTTTATGGAAATAGGGTCTTTGCAGATGTCATCAAAGTAAGATGAGGTCATTAGAGTGGCTCAAACCCAATATAACTGGTGTTTTTATAAGAGTTAAAGAAGAGACAGACACAGGGGAGCAGGCCAGGTGAAGCGTGAGGCAGGGCCTGGGGTGACGAAGCCACAGGTCAAGGGACGCCAGGACTGCCAGCACGCCAGAGGCCCCGAGGGAGGCCTCGACCAGATTCTCCCCTGGACACTTCATGGGGAGCAAGGCTCTGCTGACACCTTGACTTTGGACTTCTCACTTCCAGGACTTTGAGAGAATAAGTTTCTGCTGTTATAAGCCGCCCAGCATGTGGCGCTCCGTGAAGGCAGCCCTAGGAGAGTCATACAGCACCCGTCCCTGGTTTCAGTGTCAAAGCTACTCAGAGGAATAATTGGGGTTTCGGTAAAATTTAAATATCTGTCTCAGCTTGATCGTTTTTTAAGGCAACCTACATAATAACAATGCCTCCCACTTATTGCCTACCTTGTGCCATGAACGGTGTGAACGTGTCTCCTGCACTGTTTCGTGTAACCCACGTGCAGTCACAGGGATTATCACAGGTATCTCCCCCGGGGGGTGGGGGCAGATGGGAGGAGCTATTAAATGGGGACTTCCAGGCCTACTCTGAGGCCATTGTGCTATATAAATGCTTTGCTGTGGATAAAATGGAGCTAACTGTTAGAATTCTGTAAGATTATAAGCTAATGGTAAGATGAGAGTAGGCATGGACGTTTCGAGGGCCAGCCTGGATGAGTTCCCACATGTAGGGCCCACAGCAGGCAGGCTTGGGTGCAGGGAGCACCACATGAGGACTGGCTACTGATGTCAGTGGTGTTCTTCTATTTTGATTATAGTCGTCTTTTTAATGCTTCTCTGTGCTCCTGAAATTACAGGCAAGTGGGCACCCAAAGGCTCTGCTTTCGTCCAAAGCCCACCCCTCCGTTTCTCTCCTTGGGTGGTCTCAGTGCAGGGTTCAGGAGACAGGCTCTTACAACCCTAAGAGACAACGAAGGAAAGTCATAGATTTTCCGTTGTTTCTCAACATGACTCATTCAATGAGATGTATTTGCCATCAAACAAATGGCTGAAAAATAATGACCGATAAACCTAACAGAAAGATTATTTCACTTGAAAATAAAATCACCAGTGCTTAATATTCTTGCCTTTCAAATGAAGGCATAACTGCCTTTTGCTGAACCTACTCCAGTGACTTAATCCCTAGCACCAACCTCAAACAAGTAAATGTAACTGTTTACGTTTAGGATCAGGAAATGGCTTTGCGCTGAGGGGGAAGATTGTACAAATGATCCACCTGACATTAGTCGGTTGAAACAGATGCGCAGTCTCGAGCCCAGATGTGGGAGCAGCCCTGATGTGGGAACCCAATGTGGGGTACTTCCATTGGCTCTGGGATGGTTGCTAATTCACTGACCCTCCCCAGGGCCTGAGTTCCCTGATCCCTAACACGTGGATGATAACGTCATCTCCTTTGTTGGGTTTGATGGGCAGATGGTGTGAGTTAATCCATGTAAAGAGCTTAGACTAGCGCCTGCCATGAGGTCAGCAGGCCGTTAAGTGTTGATATTATTGTTATTATTCAGATACTTTGCAAAGTGTAAATTTTGGGTTTTTTTCAAATCCTTGTTTTTATAAGCACGTTTTTGCCTGTATAGTCCTTCATAGGGGGAATTGGGGTGCGAGCTGGGTAAGTCTCTGTGGGGAGCCTGGTGCATGCCCACTTCACCCACACAGCCTCCGGGAGCCCCGGCCCAGCCTGGGAAGGGCAGGCCAGGCATCGCCCTGCCCACTCCGACTTTCTCAGGAAGCCAGCTCCCCGAGGGCTGCAGCCACGCGGCTCCTCAGAGCTCTGTGCTGACTAATTAAATTGAGGGCTCTGAAGACAAAAATCCCAGAACTGGGCACCCAAAGATAAAAAAGGGGATTGGCTGGTGCTGTCCCTTCAATCAACTATCTACATATTGTTGCTTACTCCATTTTCCAAATAAGAATAAAAATAGTACGGTAGGTGTGTACCCATTTTAAGTTAAGGGCACAGATGCTCAGAGTAGTCAAGTAAGTTAACCCATGTAACACAGCAAAATCTGGGAGTCTGGGTGACAGTCCTGAGTGTCCATTGCACCCCATCACAGGCTCTCTTGCCCTCTAAGAAGCCCAGCCCCCACAGCCCATCCCGCTGAGCAGCTGGAGTCCATCCTCAGGACAGGCAGGCCTTCTGCGTAAGCTTCTTGCCTGCTGCTTATATTACCTCTCTTTAAATTACATCAGATTAACAGCCTTTGAGTCTCTCCAGGACCTCCCAGATTCTGAATAGATCCGTCCTTTCAGCAGCTCTGCTGTGTCTGGGGCAGCGCCAACACCCCTGGAGCTGAGTTTCAACATCTTCCTTCTCCTGTGCAATCGAAATTCTCTGCACACCTTAGAAGCGTGTCGGCCTTCTCGCTGACGCCTCTAGAGATGGGGACAAGTGGATAAAACCACATATGAGTTTAGCTGGGTTTTTTCTAAAGCAGGAGGGAGATTGACTCATCTATTCTGTTTGATCCCTTGTTTTTGTGCTGCTTTGCTTTTTTACATTTTAGACAATAAGCTGTTAGCACCTTGTGCTTTATTCTGTGGACCCGGATTTGCTTAGAGCCTCTCCCTCTCCAATGTGAGGAGTCAGATTTCCTCTTCTCCTGTGCAGCCGCCTTCTAAAGCTGGGAGGGTGGGTAGGCCTGCCTTTCTCTCTGCACAGATGCTGAAATCCGCCCAGCTGCATCATGTTTGAAAGCGTCATTATTCCTTTTTGGCATAATAAGGGCCTTAGATTGAAACAGAATATCTAATTACATTGCAAGGGGAAATATGGACTTTCATTTATAAAATATCTTCTTGGTAGCTTCATAGGCACACATCTGTGTAATGAACTAGAGAGTTCCCACATTCACTGCCGTCATCGCAGAAATCATAGAGATAAGACATTAGGGCCACTGAGTTAGGAGGCAGCAGGCAGGCAGCATTTTTGTTCTAGTTTCCTAACATACCCAGGTGATGTTAGAATGAAAAAGACTTTGAGGGCTCAGCCGGCTGCTGCAGGGGCCAGTTCCCAGGAAACATGCCGGAAGGCTCCACAGAGAGCCAGCAGTGAGGGGCCAGGGCGCAACATCACAAGGTAATTGCAAGGCACTGGAGATACTTTATACTTTCTTTTTTTTTTTCTTCCCGAGTTTTAGGATCAAAGACAAAGTATCTGAATTTCTGGAAAAGAAGAACCAAAGCAAGACCAAGCTGAGACGTGGAAGATGACAGATGACTGGAGGAGCAAAGTAAGGGCTGAGCAGGGAACTGTGGGTGCTTTCGCTTCCCCCTGCTTGAGTTTGTGTGGTAGATGAGTCAGGAGCGCGCGTCTCCCCTGGTTTCACATCCAGCCTACCCGGTGGAGGAAAGCGCATTCAACGTCGTGTCCCAGTAGCTCTCAAGGAAAGCTCTTGCTGGCTGCACAATTACCTGATATCCTCGCAGCCTTGGAGGGGCCTCTGGGGGCCACCAGGTAGCAGCTTCTAAGTGGGAAGAACAGGACTTTCGTCAGGGGAACATTATTTTTATTTTTCTTCATGAGATAAAAGAGGGAAGTGTTGATGCTTGTGGAATGGAAGAAATTTGTGTGAATAAACACAGTGATATCATTATTGGGGGCAGGCTTACTCTGCAGTTGTATTGGTCACTGCAGGATACCTTTCAGAGTCTATATTGTAGGACCAAAAAGAAGGATTTTAAAAATTATTGTTATGATGGGCATGTTAAGATTACCCTTGTACTTGTTATGGTTTTAAAAGTACAAAGTACACTCTGATTTTGGGTGAAATTAATGGGCTCGGGCACGCGTGGGTTCTGGAAGATACTTTCAAACTTTTATATATACTTTTCGAAAAAAATTAAGTGTTAATACTGAGAATACACCAGTGGACAATCCTACCCAAAACATGGGCCTGGTGAGACAGGTGGAGCTTTGGGTGTGGCCTCGGGTGAGAGAGGAGGCTCTTCAGGGGACCTATTTAAGAATTCAACAGAAAAAGGAAGCTGTAACAACACCTGCACACTTCTCCTGGATGGTCAACTTTGAGAGGAGGTCATCAAGGCCAGGCTTGGTTACATGGGCAAGATACAGTCCATGTGTGACTAAATGGGCAGGTTACAGTACACATGTGACCCACCGTGCGTGTAAAAACTGACCCAAGAATTCAGGCCAGCCTTAACCAAGGGCGACCATTTCCTTCATGCAATGAAACCCCAACCCAAAATGGCACCTCTCAAGGAAACCAATGAGAAAAAGGGCTTTCTTGTGTGTGTAGTTGAAAGACTATTGAAATGACTGTGCTCTCACAGCATCTGTAGTAACACGGAGATGTCTTGTGCATGCTTCACTCAGGTTCCTCCAACAGAAACACCTTAGGAAACCACAGTGCGATGTCACCACCAGGATGCTGCCATCAGTACCAAACTGCCCATCTTGCTGAGATTTCCCCAGGTTTACGCGTATTCGTGTGTGTGTCTGTGTGTGTGTCTGTGTGTCTGTGTGTGTGTGTTGAGTTCTGTACAATTTTATCACATGTGTAGTTTTCTGTATCCACCCCCACAATCTAGACAATGAACTGTTCTTTCTCTGGACTTTCTCTGAAAATCACACCCACCTTTTTGCCCACCCCACCCTCCCCCGCAGCCCCTAAACCCTGGCGACCACGAATACACCCTGCATTTCTAAATTTTTGTCATTTCAAAAATGTTATGGAAGTGGAATCATACTGTACGGAACCTTTCTAGGACTGGCTTTCTTCACGCAGCGTAATTCCCGGGAGATCCATCAGTTGTGGGTATCAGTGGTCTGTTCCTTCCTATTGCTGAGTGGGAGTCCACGTGCGAATGTACCGAAGTTTCACATTCACCTGTGGAAGGTGAACATCTGGGCTGTTGGTAGTTTGGGGCTGTGCTGAATAAAGCGGTGATGAACATGTGTGTATATTATAGCTTTGATGTGAGCACTGTTTTCATTTCTCTGGAATAAATGCCCATGGATGCAGTCACTGGGTTGTATTGTATTGTATTTGTGGGTTTAGTTTAATAAGAAGCTGCTAAACTGCTTTCCAGAATGCTTGTGGCATTGTACATCCCACTAGCTGTGTGCGAGTGATCATTTCTCCCTGTCCTGGAAGCATGCGATGCCTCTAGTTTTTATTTCCATCATTCTTATAGGTGTGTAGTCAGAGCTCACTGTGGTTTCAATGTGCCTTTCTCGGGTGACGATGACTAATGATGTTGAGCATGTTTCCGGGTGCTCATTGGCCATTCATATTTCCTCTTTGGTAGAATGTCTGTTACTGTCTTACCCATTTTCCACTTGAATTGTTTGTGTGTTTTACTGCTGAATTTGACTTCTTTCTGTATTCTAGATATTAGTTCTTTGTTGGATATGTGGTTTGCAAATGTTTTCTCCAAGCTGGTCTTTTCATCCTCTTCATATGGTCTTTCTCAGAGAATAAATTTTTAATTTTGATAAGGTCTAATATAGCTATTTTTATGGATTGTGTTTTGGTAACAAGTTTATAAACTCTTTGCCTAGATCCCAGAGTTTCTCTCCTATGTTTTTATTCTAAAAGGGTTGCAGTTTTAAGGTCTACATTTAAGTTCAGTTATTTTTTGCATAAAGTATGAGGTTTAGTCAAGGTTGCATTTTTGCCCATGGTTGTCCAATTTCTCCAGCACCATCCTCCTCCATTGAATTGCTCTGGCACCTTTTTGAAAAGTCAGTTGAGCCTTTTTGTATCTATTTCCGGGTTCTGTACTTTGTTCCGTTGATCTATGAAAGGAGAATTAAAAAAAATTGTTTTGAGACTTAGTCCACTCGGTTTTGTTGTTTGTTTGGGACCATTCAATAAACATACTCTGCACTTTCAGTTTCTCATATATACTAATTGCTATGTGGGTTTCGGAAATAAAGACACACATACTTACCTCTCTCCATACATGCACATATACATATAAACACACATATATTCAGGTGTTTGAGATAGACATATTGTGTATGTACATAATTATTCTAAAAAGGATAAAAGTTAGTAGTATAAGTTACATAAACAGAGTAAAAATGTATCACATCACAAGTTATTCATTAAAGATTTATGATTTGCCATAGGAGAAATAAATTTCCCTACATTATTCTTAGAGTAAAAGAATCTACGTTAGATATAATTTATTCTGCCTGTACCTGAAGTCAGTCAGTGTTGTCAATTTGCTCTGTTAATTTTTTATTTTTTATTTTTTTTACTGTCCTAATATTAATGGTTAGCATTTGGGGTATAAAACTTTTCTTAACTGTACAATTATACATGCATGAAACTTGAGCTGAGCACCTATTAATTACATATTATGTCATAGGAATGGAATTTTCTTCTTTTTAAAAAATCAAGTTGAAATTTACAACCTGATAGCAAGTTGACTATGAGCAGTAAGAAATAAGATCCATATTTTGTGCTAAAAACCATAAAAACATTTATGATGGTAAGCTATAAGGGCCTAGCTACACGCACGCGCGCGCGCACACACACACACACACACACACACACACACACACACACACACGGTGGGGGGGCAGGAAA
>NW_017732368.1:481307-482632 GCF_001890085.2 Hipposideros armiger | reverse complement strand
TTCGCTTCCTAATATTCTAATATCGTGCTCATGAAACACCTTCCAATTTCTGTGGATTTCCCTTCCCTGTAGCATCTCCAGCAGGAGAAAATGCACCCACCTGCTCACATAAAAGTGGCAGTTTATTGTCCACTTTGGCTTCCACTTTAGTTAATAACCTGACCTCTGGTCTCCTCATCAGCCCCTTTGGAATGCTGCACAATTGTTGGTGTGACCTTCAGCTGGTGTCCTTCAGCTGTAAGGACACACAAAAATCGATTTCTGCGCCTGCAAAGCTGAGGACCAGACACCCTGGGTCTGACTGCCCTCCAAGGCAGCCACCCTGGGAGACCTGCCCTGATTTCAGCCTATCTTTGTCCCCCAGTTATCATCCCAGCTTGTGCCCCATGGCCAATGTCACAGAGAGCGTACTGAGTGGGGAAGAAAATAAAGCCTGCAGAAAGTGCGGGCCCTAAACCTTCTGTAGCCACCAAAGAGAGGACATTTAGAGCTATACACTCACACACCTGACTTCTGTCTCCCGTTGACTGGTCAGCTTCATCTTGTCTATTTATCTGCTCTCTCGAAAAACGATTTGTCACAAGAAAAGTTGGCAGACTCGTTTAGACTCTTTAGCCCATTTCATTTTGCACTGATAACACTGTCCGGAGTGAATTGAGTTTGCTGCCTGGAACACTGAGCGTTGATTATTGCCAAGTAAAATCTTTGTCAGAGTCCCAACTACCCCGCCTTCATCTTCAAGTGCATCTCTACTAAAGCTTTGCTTTGACTGAGTATAACTTTTAAAAAGTTTTTCATTTTCCCACTTGTAAGAAAACATAGCAGCTCCTTTTCTGGTGCAGTTCTTTTGTTATAGTGAAGTCCGTGACTGCTATTCAAAGCGTGGTCCACAGGCTGTTGGTACCCTGGAAACATGCGTTGTTACCCACCCACGAGATGAGTACAGAGAGCGAGAGTGAGCGTTCAGGAAGTTTTCCAGCAATTTAACGTTACTGTGACACGCATGAGCATGGTTTTGTTCTTCACAAAAGCACCAGCCTATGGTCAATAGGAAACAAAAATTCAGGTTCTTTCCCACAGATACATAAGAAGCATGGTTCTATGATACTATTTTTAAATTAATTACTGTCAGATTTTCTCAGATCAGTTTATATTTCCCTTGTGCTAATGACTAAAAACACAAATTAAACTTTATTTTAATTTTTACAAAATTTTTACCCAATAAAATTCTCTTTGATTTCAATGAGCTATCAATACATAGGTGTTTGGATCAAAATAATGATTAAGGTACCAGAGTTTAAAATGAAAAGTCCTCTTTAGCTAAA
>NW_017732368.1:464464-472162 GCF_001890085.2 Hipposideros armiger | reverse complement strand
GTGATGCAAGAGCCATGAATTGTTGGTGAAAAGTCCAGGTCGTCTAACTTTTTCATGCAGCCTTTTCATCACTTCCAAATAGTAAGTTTGGTTCACTGTTTATCCGGTTGGTACAAATGTATATGGATAAGCCCTCTGATATCAAAAAGTTAGCAACATCATTGCAACAAGCTTGTGAACATAACTGTCAGACATGGCATCCAAGAACCTATAGCCAACTGTGATAGGCAGAAAAACGCTGTCTTAAGATGTCCACGTCCTAACTCACAGCACCTTTGAATACGTCGTCTTACCTGGCCAAAGGGACTTTGCAGATATGATTAAGTTAAGCATATTGAAATGGAAACTTTACCCTGAACTATCCAGGAGAGCCCAGTATAATCACAAGGTCTTTATACTAGGAAGGCAGGATTGTTAAAGTGAGAGGGAGAGATTTCAGGATGATGTGCTACTGGCTTTGAAGATGGAGGAAGGGCCCATGAATCAAGGTATGCAGGTGGCTTCTAGAGGCTGGATAGAAAAGGGAGGGGATTTTCCGCGAGAGCCTCCAGAGGGAATGTGGTCTGCCGGCACCTTGGTTTGAGCCCGGTGAGACCATGTCAGACTTCTGACCTCCAGAACTGTGATATAACACATCTGTGTTGTTTTAGGCTACTGAGCATGCAGTGATTGGCTACAGCAGCCTACATCACTCAAAATCAAAACATTCAAAGCCTGAAAAACAGATTACTGCTTGACTATCTCTGTTGAAGAAATATGCTTTACACTGAATAGCTGAAGAAACTTTTTGAGAAATTCCTCTATTTAATGATCTCTTGATTGCAAGTCCCAAGCTTCATTGTAGGTGGAGAAGGGAATGACATAGCATCGTGTAGTAAGGGAGAGGAGCCGCTGTGCTGCTTCAGATAGGGCGCGGTGGGGTCACAGTGAGGGCAACGTCAGCCTGGTGGCCTGCACTTGAACGAGACAGACGTGAACTTCAAGCCTCTGAAGAGCAGATCTGTACTGAGAAGTCTTCTTCTATTGATAGCACCCTGGTTTTTCTTGAGACCCCACTTAGGCACCTCTTACTGTCCATGTTCCCAAACCTGAGACCACCAGACCCCTGCACTGACCCTGGTCACTGTGCTTGGCAGAAGGTATGGCTTGGGATCCAAGCCAGTAGACCCTCCAAGCCAATGAGACTTAATTGCAACACTTTTATTTCTGCCATCAGAAAGAGACCTTTTCTCTGTTGTTGGCTAGCTAATAAGATAATGCAATAGACTGAATGTTTGTGTCTTCCCAACATTTATATGGTGAAACCCTAATCCCAATGTAATGGTATTTGGAGGCAGGGTCTCTGGGAGGTGATTGGGTCATGAGCCCTCATGANTGGCTTTGAAGATGGAGGAAGGGCCCATGAATCAAGGTATGCAGGTGGCTTCTAGAGGCTGGATAGAAAAAGGAGGGGATTTTCCGCGAGAGCCTCCAGAGGGAATGTGGTCTGCCGGCACCTTGGTTTGAGCCCGGTGAGACCATGTCAGACTTCTGACCTCCAGAACTGTGATATAATACATCTGTGTTGTTTTAGGCTACTGAGCATGCGGTGATTGGCTACAGCAGCCTACATCACTTAAAATCAAAACATGCAAAGCCTGAAAAACAGATTACCGCTTGACTCTCTCTGTTGAAGAAATATGCTTTACACTGAATAGCTGAAGAAACTTTTTGAGAAATTCCTCTATTGAATGATCTCTTGATTGCAAGTCCCAAGCTTCATTGTAGGTGGAGAAGGGAATGACGTAGCATCGTGTAGTAAGGGAGAGGAGCCGCTGTGCTGCTTCAGATAGGGCGCGGTGGGGTCACAGTGAGGGCAACGTCAGCCTGGTGGCCTGCACTTGAACGAGACAGACGTGAACTTCAAGCCTCTGAAGAGCAGATCTGTACTGAGAAGTCTTCTTCTATTGATAGCACCCTGGTTTTTCTTGAGACCCCACTTAGGCACCTCTTACTGTCCATGTTCCCAAACCTGAGACCACCAGACCCCTGCACTGACCCTGGTCACTGTGCTTGGCAGAAGGTATGGCTTGGGATCCAAGCCAGTAGACCCTCCAAGCCAATGAGACTTAATTGCAACACTTTTATTTCTGCCATCAGAAAGAGACCTTTTCTCTGTTGTTGGCTAGCTAATAAGATAATGCAATAGACTGAATGTTTGTGTCTTCCCAACATTTATATGGTGAAACCCTAATCCCAATGTAATGGTATTTGGAGGCAGGGTCTCTGGGAGGTGATTGGGTCATGAGCCCTCATGAATGGCATTAGTGTCCTTGTAAGAGAGGTCCAGAGAGCTCTTTGGCCCTTTTTACCATGTGAGGATGTACAGAGAAGTCCATGACCCGGAAGAGGGCCCTCTCCCTACCATGCTGGTGCCTGATCTCAGACTTCCTCCCCTGGAACTTTGAGAAATGAATCTCTGTTGTTTGTAAGCCACCTGGTCTGTGGTTTTTTGTTGTTTCTGAAGCGTGGACTGAGTACGACAGATTCATCCTGGAGCTGGAAGCAGCCATCCTGAGACTGTTAGGGAGGAGCTGCTGAACTGCAGGCCAATAGAGAGGTGGCCTGCTTTGAAATGGGGAGGAAGAGTGTTCCGATTGCTTTATACCGGCCTCACCTTGGCTCAGCACATGGACTGGACTGTAAGCAGGACCAATCAACCCCACGTACTCTTGCTATCCTCCTTGGCTCTCGAGTAGATTCTGCCCACATCTCCCACCGGCTTCCTGGCCAGGCTCACTGTGTTAGTCAGAAGATTTAAATGTAGAGACTCCTCGTGGCCTCAACAACTGCGAGTGTGGACTATAGATTTTGCAAGAAATAAGGGAAGCTCAATTTAGAAAGGCTTTAGGGAAAAAGGCAAATTTGAGTTTTGTTTACCACACACAAAGAAAGCGTGACCCAGGTTCATTAATTTGACGATGAATGAGCTTAAATGTCGTGAACTTCAGTTACTTTCTCTGTAGAATGGGGTCAATGACACCTTTCCTAGCTTCTTTCCAGATGTTTGCTTTGTGCGTAATTACTTGTAAACGGAAAACAATTATATAAAGTTCTCATATAAAAATTATATAAAGTGCCATTAATGGTGTTGACATTTTCATGAGATAATAGGTAAAAAGAGAAAGCCACGACTTTCCGTAGCATGGTTGACCCTCTCTGAACAGGAGTGCCACCTGTTCTTTGCACTGGGGACATGATCCTATTAATGACGGTGCTAAACAGGACTGCACCTTCCTGTTGAGAGGGGGCCTGTCAGTTAAGTGAGTGTCAGAAAACTTCCTAACATGAAGAATAAAAGGCACAGAAGTTGATTAAAGTCTTGGATTCTTTCCCTGGCAGAAGTTAGACTAATTTATGCATTTCCCATCTAAAGTTTCCTGTCTGATTACACTGAGGAGAACAAAGTCATTACAGGCAATTACCATGTTAATAGACAAGAGATTGAAAACTGAAAAGGCTGAAGGATGGGTAAGTCCATCTTCCTGTCACTCATGGTAGTTTTGCTTCTGCCTCTAGGTTTCCAAATGAATATGAATTCGTAATCAACATGTTTCATATTCATAATGCAAATCAAAATGCATATTTGATTGAAAACCTCATTTAATAAACCAAGAAATATTCATAACAGTTGTAGTGATAATTAGGGTATGGATTTTTTTATATTTTTATTGAGGTATAATTATATATAGTAAAATGTGCAAATCTTAAGTGCACTCTGTGATGTGTTTTTAAAAATATATGTACCCTTTGGGCCGGCCCCCGGTTTGGATCCCACATGAGGGCCAGTGATGCTGCACCCTCTACAGCTAAGATGGTGAACAATAGCTCAGCCTGGATTTNCAGGAATCGTAAAAGGTTAATAAAAACGTCATTCACCGGGGAATCTTTTTTCCTTGTATAATGAAAATCCATTCAATGAGAATGCTGTGAACTCCTGGTGTGCCAAAGATTTACACAAGGATGCTGTGAGAGATTCCAAAGAGAGAGATGAGATGATCCTCCCCTGGGGAAACAAATGCACGTACAAAAGAAGCCAGGTCCAAACGAAGGGGCTCAGTCGATGATACAGATGAGGAAGCAAGGCATGGTGTGCATGCACCAAGGTGGAAAGAGTTCAGCTTAAGAGAAAGGGCGTTCTGAAACTGGGTTCATTTAAGAAGTCTGCTTATCTGATCAGAGTGTTCAGCTTGGCTTTAAAAGCGCCTGCAGGATTTGAATTGGCAGAGGGAGGACAGTTCACAGCCATCCAAAATGGCATTTGGAAGTAGGAGATGAACAAAAGCTGGGGTTTGGGAATTTGAAGGACACCTCATGGAATAAGAGACCAGTCTGATTACAGCTAAATGTGGAACAGGAGAAGCTGTAAAGGAGACTAGATAGTTTTCAGATGTGTTTAATGATAACCTGGATGTCAGGACTGGAGCTTTTTAGCCCTGAGCCAAAAAGCAAATAGGAAACCCGTTTAGTAGGGGAGTGACGTAATAAAGGCAGTAAGTAATACACACTGTGCGTGTCCTTCTCACGCAGGTCTTAGATGCAGATAGTCGTTACTGCAGATTAAAGCTCCAAAGCTCTTGAGCGTAAGCCAAGAGTCACGGTCAAAGGCCCACTTCTAAATTCAATTGCCCTGTTCTTTGGAAAGGCAGTCAACTATATAATGATCATTGCCACATTTTATAATTTAGAGTTAAGGGGATGTATGGTTGGCATTACTACTGAAGAAAAGAAAAGGGAAAGGAAAGAGAAAGTAGTTTGAAAGTGAAAAGATGTCCTTAGACATGTCTGCTGGAGATCTCACGCCCAGCAGGGAACCTGACAGGTTGGCCAGGCCTATTGGAAACTACTCAGAGAGCCACGGCTCAAATAAGGCAGCGTCCAGTACATGCATTATGTCATTTTTAAAAAAATAAGAAATGGTGGGATAAAGCCCTTGCATTGCTCTAGGAGAGATATTAATATCCAGCAATCTCGTAATACTCTGCTGCTCCCACTGCTATCATTAATTTCATGCATGAAATTTTACATCATGCTGGCTCTTTCCTCAGTATAAATTTCATCATGAAAATAAGGCAGGAGGAATCTGTTCAACCTTACAGGAAATAGGAAGTCAGTCAACATGACAAATATGTGCAACTTTTAAAGTAAACTTTCTTAGACTCAGGCGTAAGTATTAAGGCACTTTGTCTTGGCTCTTAGCAGCATACGAAAATGTTGTCGGTGTACAAACCAATCTCCAAAATGTTAACACATTTCCCAGAATCCACAGGGAAACATCAACTATAGATATGAGTACCTTATGTTAGAGATGTAGAAGTTATTTTCAAGAGTAAGAAGTTATCCATGTCGCCTACGCTGAGGCCAAGAGGGTGCTCAGGACTGACATTGTTTGGGCAAGTCCTTGGAAAGACCAGGCCTGAGTATCTGGGGAAGCGTAGGAAATCGCGATGGAATTCCTAGCTGCTAAGTGACGCAGTGAGGCCGAGGTCCATCCACCATGCCAGCCACCGAGTTAGAGGGGAGAGCTGTGGGTAGGAGGGACGGTGACCCTTACATTAGAAGGATTAAGAACCCCCATTCTAACTGTTGATCCATTACAATGTTGCATTAAAAAAATATTTGAGCCACCCCAGGTTAATAATCGCTTCATAAACCATTTCCACCAGAATAAGCATGGGACTACTTTTATTGCAACCTAGAATACACTCACCTTTAGAGTCAGGATTTTATGTCCTGTGTGCAAACCTTGGTCCCTGCAGCACGACCTGGGTGTGACAACAAAATTGCCCAGTAGGATAATGCTCTACAAACCCCATCTTTCTGCCCCAACTCTGCTCTCCATGCAACTGAAAATGGTTTTTAAAGCCTCAAAGTGTCTGTTGGGGATTTTCTTTCTTTTTTTTTTTTTTAAAGCAAATGTTCCCACCTCCTCCTCAAATTCCTCCTGAAATCACACAATTTGTCTGTAAAATGCTACATAATCCTTGATATTGCCTTCTACCTGCTTTTAGTTGAGGGAATTTTTAACACACTGCTTTTGTGCTTGTAAATGATATTAACTAAGCAGATTTGGAGGAATTTAAAATTTAAAAAGTGGCAAAGGCTAAATATATTTATTTTTCTTTTAATAGCCTCCATATTGGCAAAGACACTGCATGTTTCAGTTAATGAAGATGCTTTAGCTAACATAGTCACTAGAGACTGACAAGAAAGCCAGGGCTGCAGGAGGTCTTGCAATTTCCCTCTCATGCTGTAAACAAGGTCTTTACTATATCAAGATATATTTTGTCACATTGAAGGAGACTCAAATAAATGATCAATTAATTAAGTTACTGCTAGGCCTCTTTTGCTCTTCTGTCTCATGGCAATTACCACATATACAAGATGTAAGGGGTGACCCTTTCTAATTTCCTAGCAATGAGCAGTGCATGTAGGGGACCAGCCTATTATCTAGGCATATGGTGGGTGCTCTGTCATTCTCTTCTGCTCCACTAACCTTGGCATCTATGGAAATTTCAGCATTGTCATTTTCTAGGGGGCCTGACTTTTTTTTCACATAAAATACAGAACAGTTATGTGGGTCTTCTATCTCAATAAGGGTAGGCAGTTGGTTGAGTTTTATTTTATAATGCAAACATGCCATTCTTATTTTATTTGTAAATATTGAAAAAGCATTGTACTAAGTAAGAAATCAAGGCTAAGCATCAAATCAATAGGATTTCCTGAAAGGGATTTCTGGAAAAGCTTCTAGGAGGAAAATAAACAGGTATGAAAAGAAGCTTAATTTGATAGATGTGACACATTAGTTACTGGGAAGTAAAATAAACATGAAAAAAACTTCAGCAGATCATTTCAAGGTCAAGGGTAAGTCAGTGCCTAATCACTCAAATCCACAACACATTCGTTTGGGTGACAAAAGAATTCTACTAAAACTGAAGATATTAACAAATATCGTATTTGTTGGTATAGTGACTCCAATATATCGTCCACCCCTACATTCTTATTTCTTCCTACCAACTTATAATCAAACTAAATTCTTCCTATGAACTTGAATTAGTAGTTTGGCTCGAGGAAAAAAATGCATTAAATTACTTTATAACACTTAGCTTCTGTGGTCAGCCTCTACCTTATCAAATTATGATGCCCCCTAGGCTTGAAAGAATGCAAGTTTGAACAAATTTAATAAACTCTCTGTTTAAAATTATATTTGGTAAAATGTGCTGGCAACATTAGAGACCTGCCTTGAGTTAGAACTGAGAAAGGGAGCTAAGCATGTGTTTTCAAAGGTCTAAGAAAGATCTAGAAATTGGAAGATAGCCCTTGGGAAAAAGATAATGTAGCTGCAGCTAGGACTTAGTCATGGAAAAGCAGGTATATAAGAGGTCAGACAATTAAGTTTGTGAACTCATCCTAGAAAAAGTGCTACATGCTTCATTGCTGAATATCACTATGGTCACCCTCGAAATACTCCCCTTGGGAAGCTATGCACCGATGCCAGTGCCTAGTCCACCCTTCAAAGCAATTTTTGAACTCTTTTTCTGGAATAGCCATCAGAGCTTAATCAAATTACATCTTGATGTCATGAATGTTATCAAAATATCTTCCTTTCAATATCTCCTTTATCTTCGGGTAAAGAAAGAAGTCATTGGGGGCCAGACC
>NW_017732368.1:460811-462014 GCF_001890085.2 Hipposideros armiger | reverse complement strand
TTCATAACAGTTGTAGTGATAATTAGGGTATGGATTTTTTTATATTTTTATTGAGGTATAATTATATATAGTAAAATGTGCAAATCTTAAGTGCACTCTGTGATGTGTTTTTAAAAATATATGTACCCTTTGGGCCGGCCCCCGGTTTGGATCCCACATGAGGGCCAGTGATGCTGCACCCTCTACAGCTAAGATGGTGAACAATAGCTCAGCCTGGATTTGGGCTGCCAGTGAGTTGCCGGCGACGGTGTAGGCTGCAGTGGGGCTGGCTGGCAGGGAGCGTGAGCTTTCGTGAGCTGCTGTGAGCCTCCATGAGCGGCTGTCCAATGACCTGCGAGCGACTGCCTCACCCGGGAAGAGCGCAATGATAATACCAGCATGGGCCAGTGAAGTGATGTCCTCCACAACTAGGCTGAAGAACAAAAGGACAGCAACTTGTCTGTTCCCCTTCCCCGATAACCCAACGCTGTTCCCCTCTTCCAATTCCCCAATAAAATCTTTAAAAAAAGAAAAATATTGTACCCATGGGACCAGCATCCAATCAAGACATGGAACATTGCCTTCACCCTAGACAGTTCCTTCACAGCACTTAATAGTATATTTCCCTCCCCACTCCCAGAAGAACTACCATGCTGAGCTATAGTCTAACAAATTAGCTTGTGAATGTCATAAAAATGGGAATATACAGTACCTATGCATGTCTGACTTCCTTCACTCAACATAGTATTTTTGATATTCACCCATATGTGTGCATCAATAGTTCATTTCTTTCTACTGCTGAGTAATATTACATTGTATGAATTCACCACAATTTGTTTATTCACTCTCCTGTTGGTAGACATTTGGGTTGTTTAAAGTTCTTGCTCTCTTGAATAAAGTCACAGGAACACTATTGTACAAATACTTCTGCGGATATTTTTTCATTTCGGCTGGAAAAATATCTTAGAGTGGAATTGCTGAATCATAAGGCAGGTGTAGGTTTAACTTTTATAAGACACTACCAGTTTTCCACACTGGTTGTACCATTTTACACTCCTACCAGTAAGCGTGAGATACCCAGTTGCACCATGCTCTCTCCAGCATTTGTTGTTGCAAGTCATTTAAATTTAAGCCACTCTAGTGGCCGTACAGTGATATCTCATTCTGGTTTGAATTTGCATTTCCTTGATAACTAACAGTGTTAAACATTTTTTCATGTCTTTT
>NW_017732368.1:452943-456276 GCF_001890085.2 Hipposideros armiger | reverse complement strand
TGTCCACCCCAGGAGAAGGTCCTAAGATACATCTTGATGTGTTTCAGATCACAGAGGGCTTCTCTGACTTTTTATTTTAAAAAGTTTTTGAGAACTAAAAGTGCGTTATTCCTGACTTGTTCATTTCCTCCTCACTGACAGAGAATGACTTTAATTTCTGCTAGACAGCTGGGTGTGGGTTCCATTCAGATGTAAGTGTGTCAAGCAGTAAAATCCCTTAGTTTTCAGACCTAGAGATTTCCCCCAAAGAATCTCAAAGCTATGATTAATTAATTACTGAACTGGATCTTGATTCTGAAAGTGGTAATCAGTTTTTTGAGCCGTGTCAAAGAATGACCTATTTCTCATTCATTCACAATGAAAACTTGAAGCAGTGCCCTGATGTGTTCAAATGGAATGGCTACATTTGTATAAATAATGGAAATATTCTTTTATTGATTTTAGTCGACTCTACTTCAGAATGCTTTGTTTAGTTACTTTTAGGATTTAAAAAATACATTATAAAAAAAAATACATAGTCTTTTTTAGCAAACATGGAAAGTAAATAAATGTAAGAATAAGGCAATCAAAAGTCATCTGTAATTCTACTATCCACAGTTTATTAGTGATAATATATTTGCTTGTGTAGTTACTTAAAATTTTTGAAATAGTAATGAATAATAAATATTATTATTATTCACTTAAAATTATAGAATAATTTCCCCAGTGTTAGATTTTAATTGAAGCCATGATCACTAGGCATATCTTTTGAGCACTCAATCTCATGTTATTCTTATAGATACTGAGTAACTTCTAGGTGTGTGTTTGTCTATCTATCTATCTATCATCTATCTATCTAAGTCTATTAATAATTTTCTTATTGTCTCAGTCTGTTCAGGCTGCTATAACAAAATGCCATAGGCTAGTTGTTTACATATAATAGAAATCTATTTCTCACCGTCTGGAGGCTGGAAGGTCCAAGATCAAGGTGCCCACAGATTCAGTGTCTGATGAGGACCCCATCTCTGGTTCATAGACGGCTGTCTTTTTTCCTGGAAGGAGCAAGGGATCACCCCGGAGCTTCTTTTTTAAGGACACTAATCCAATTCACGGGACTCCTCCCTTATGACCTCGTCACCTACCCAAAGCCTCACCTTTAAATACTGTCACATTGGGGATTAGGTTCCAACATAGGAATTTGGGAAAAAACACAGTCATAGCACTAATCATAAATATGGAATATATTTCCTCAAGTTTTCATTTGCCTTTTAATTTGTTCTATGACTTAGTGGTGCCTACATTTAAATTTAGAGTCAGTAATATTTTCTTTTGTGATTTATTTCATTTGGTTTTATACTTTGAAATCCCATGAAGGGTAAAATGTTCATGAATTCTTTCATTTAAGTATTTTTTCTTTTATTAAAGAACAGTAATACTAGCTGATAGTGGAAATCTCAAACACTATAGAAAGATATTGTCGTAGAGAGTTCAAGCCCTATTTCCCCTTCGGCACCTCTGTCCCCAGGTCTAACATCCAATCTGCAAAGCTAAGTGTACTCAACAGATTCCTACGTATCCACCAATGATTTCAAGTGTACAAATTTTTTTAATCTCATTTTTTTCCCCACTGTTTACATTTTAAATTAACAAACTTAATTGAAAATGCCTGGGAATAGCATAAGGCCACTTCATCCTACTTCCATTTGTCCATGAATCTATCCTGTGCACTCTGANCAGCCCATAAAAGATGGAGTCTATAGCTTAGTAGAGTGGCTTTTCAACCCTTTATCTTCAACAGAGAATCAGAAATACCTTTTACATCATGACTCAGCCCCCCACACACACACACACGTGTGTGCACATAGACACACAGACACACTTACATATATAGAACTGAGGTTAAAGTTTTACAAAACAATACTTATTTTTACTAAGTATAGTACACTCTTATACTTTATATTCTCTTTCAGTGTATTTTAATTTAATTAAAAGTGTCTGTCCCCATTCACTAAACTGAGTTCATGAGTCCCTCTCTAATAGGTCATGAGCCTACAGTTTAAAAATCGCTGGTTTTGTGGCAGAGGCATGAGAGGATATTAAAGGAAGAATTGCAAAATAACTGGAAGATTTCCAGTGTGATATGAAAGACCTAAGGATGAAGATGGGATGGGGTAAGAGAGACCCGTCTGTGCTGAGGACCACAAGGCAGGAGGTAAAGCCTGGGCGAGCTTTCTATGTAGCAGGAAGAGCCTGTGCATGGGCGTGGAGCAGGACGGGGTCTGGCACAGTGCAGGAGAGAAGGCCAGTGTGACTGCAGAGAACGGAGAGGGTGCTGGGTGTGGAATGAGGCAGAACTTGGCACTTGACAGATCACAGGAGGTTCTGAGGCTATGGAAAGAGTGGGGGTACCAGGCGAGGGTACTGGTACCTGGGTTGCCATCAGTGAGGAGGGCACTGTGGCTTGTAGGGAAAGAGCTGGTCCTGGCTTGGATGGTGTGGTGACGTGGTGAGAGGTCGGCTGAGTTGCAGAATGCTTGGGAAGTGAGGATTCCATGGCTTGATGGCTGATTGAGGGCAGCGTGGAAAGACGTGGCATTTCTGACACTGCACCTTTGTGGCCTAAGTCAGATAAAAGGGTAGTTTGTGAGTAGGAGGAATGCTGGAAGGCAAGGAGATTTGGAGGGAAGAATCTACTATTAAGCGCAGACGTGTTAAGTTTGGAATACATATACCCAATTGAAAATGGAAATTCATCTCTGGGTCTTTGGGGCTAGAGCCTGGAAGAGTGGCCTGAGCTTGAGACAGTCATCTGAGATTCACTGGCACAGAGGCATTTAAAGTCATAAACATATTGAAGTTTTCTAGGTAAATGTGTCCCTGTGGAAAGAGAAAGGAACCGAATTTTAGAGCTGGTTGTGAGAAATACATGACAAAGGCATAAACAAAAAACATCCTTGGAGCTCAATGAATTTCTGTTTCACCTTTTTCTTTTCTTTGCCTGGGCCTCCTTGTCTGTTCTTCCTTCCATCAGAAAATATGACTACAGGGGAAAGAATAGATGGCCATTGTTGTTATTAAGCACGGTAGGTAGGGTTATTCATTTTAGATAACCATAGTAAAATCATGTTTCACACCAAGCCTCTTATATGGAAGTGCCTTTCAATATTTTTTTGCATGAATCAATACACACAGGCAGCAGATTTTTTTTTTCTAAAGTGACTGCATCACTATATGTCCCATCCTATGTGCTCTTCTTAAAATATGGGATTGACATGTCTCCATTGACAGTGGAACTCTGAACACTCCCTCCCCTTGAATCCAGGTGGCCCTTTGTAACTCTCTCAACCAACAGAA
>NW_017732368.1:450053-451821 GCF_001890085.2 Hipposideros armiger | reverse complement strand
TCTATCAAAGGTTGGCCTTCTTGCCTAATATGGGATAACGGTGGTGTAACTCATGGACCCAGTTGAATTCACTCTCAAATCCGGATCACTTCCTTTCCTGCTTTCTTTCCTTGTCCTGTTCTGCTTTCCCTCACTACCTCACCTGAGAGCTCCCTCCCACTCCCCCAAGAATCCCCACGCCAGACTCTACTTCTAGGAAACCTGACTTTAAAACATGCCTAATACACACACGACTGATAAGACTAGGCAGGATATTGGCCTAATGTTACGGACAAATGTCATTTGGAATTTAATTTATAAGCGCTATCTCTACCTAAATTTTATACTGTGGCCAGCATTGACTCTGGAATTGTCACAGGCTAGGAAATTATTACTATTCCAGAGATTCCAGAAACACCCTCTCTGTTCCCATATGCCTTCTTAAAGAACTCACCCCCCAACACACACACCCCAGAATCCGCAGTTCTTTACATCATAGGGCCTTCCCCCACCGGTCACCTAGCTGGATGGTCTCCCTCCAATCTGAGGCTTTCTGATTTTATCATCAAGAGACTCAGAGCCTGAACTGTGATATGATAGACATTCAGGGCTGGGTGGCTAAGTGTGAACCAGGTACAAGTGGGTCAGAGAAAGCCAAATGCTCTGCAGAAAGCATGATGGCCACCCAGATGCAGAGACAGAAGCAGTATCAGCCCCCCCAGTGGCAATGACCCCAGGAGGGAGAAGGAGGCAGTGGTTCCTGGCTCCTGGCACATCCCCCAAGGCTGCACCTCTCCGCATCCTGGGGCTTTAAAGATACTCACATCAAATGTGCTCGTGCTTTAACTGTAAGAGGGAAGAAAGCCTTCTTCATTTCTCCTTTTTCTTTTCTTCTTTTGTTTTTTGCAACCAATTCTTAAGTGAGAGAGTGGCAGCGTAGAATCAAAATCATCATAGCACTTCATTAATAAAGGCATTATAAAAGTATAAACTCAAATGTTAAATTTATTTAATATATCAGCTCATGTAGAAATGTTTACAGGGACATCAATACCGCTTCCTGTCTGTATCCAAACTGGAAAACTCATGGAGTTGACATCATAAAAATATTGTATATATCCTTTAAATCTCCATATAGTCTCTTTGAAGTAAAATATAAGAAAGAGTAATCTTATGATTCCCTCTACTCACTAACTCAGAGTATACTAATGGTCAATGCACTTGATTCTTGATTTAATAAGAAATGAATGAGGTAAAGCAATTTTCTTAGTTATTCTAATCCCCAGATAATAATATATTTAACACGATTCAGGTTGGTGATACAGTGCAAACATGTTCAATATGGACTTGCTGCAGCCTAAGCTAAACTGGGGAGAAATTGATATCAGGTAAAATATTTCTTCCTGCATATGCAATGAGAACAAACAACAGGGGGGAAACTGGAAAGGCAGCGAGATCATAATCTTATACTATTAAATTAAATAATTTCAGAGGTGCAGCCTCTGCTTCCGGAGATGCTCAGAATGAAGTTATTTGCACCCTGCTGGGTCCTTTTATCCTATGTCAAGTGGAGATGTCCACCCCAGGAGAAGGTCCTAAGATACATCTTGATGTGTTTCAGATCACAGAGGGCTTCTCTGACTTTTTATTTTAAAAAGTTTTTGAGAACTAAAAGTGCATTATTCCTGACTTGTTCATTTCCTCCTCACTGACAGAGAATGACTTTAATTTCTGCTAGACAGCTGGGTGTGGGTTCCATTCAGATGTAAGTGTGTCAAGCAGTAAAATC
>NW_017732368.1:434611-448308 GCF_001890085.2 Hipposideros armiger | reverse complement strand
CCTTTTAAACTTTTTTTTAATATTACAAAAATCTTTATACATAATGTTTACATACTTATATATCTGTAGGAAGTAGTTTTAGAAATAGTGTACTTAAATTTTGAATTTTGATAGATATTATCAAATTGTGCTTCCAAACATTCATTCCAATTCATGGTCTTCTGCCCAAAGTTCATAGCAGTCCTGCTCCCTCTCATCCTCTTTAACATTATATTTTATCGCTTTGAAATATTTGCCCATGTAATTGCTGAAAAACAGTACCATATTACTGCTTTAATTTGCACTTACTTGTATAATAATTGGAATATTACATGCGGTTATTAAATGTTTAGCTTTCTGTAATGTCCTCCCTCCTTTATTCTTCGCTTATTTTTTATTGGATGATTGGTCTCTTTATTGTTGACTTGAAAGGGATATTTAAGAAATTTATATCTTGGTTATAGGTACTATCATCATTAACATTTTATCTCATCTTTTAACTTGGTGTGTCATTTTGGTTTTCTCTCATGGAAATAAGTTCTCCATGGTCAAATGTATCGCTCTTTTTCACGGTGGCCCCATGTTTCCCTTCTTGCCTAGCTAGGAGTACGGAGCCCAGACTTTGCACCTCTTCATAACCCCTTGACTGCCTGCTTCCTGCTGGGAGGGCTGCCTGCCTCCACCTCCGACTTTGCGGAGCTCCCTGAATGCACGCTGAGCCACTCTTCTGCTTTCAGACTTGGATGAAATGCCACGTCACACGGCTTGGATCTGGCTTGCTGGGTGGTCACTGAGGGACTAGATAATGCAGCCTGGGCGTGGGTCAGTTACCTACTCGTGAAGGGAATCCTGAACAGTGAGAAAAGGGGAATGAGAAGAAACTTCTTTGATAAAGCCCTCCCTCCCCACACACACCACTTTCTCCTTCTGTGGACAACTAAAATTGTAATTCTTCCTCACAGTCGGTTGAGTGGCATCCCATCCAGTGGCCATGCCCTTATCACATTGCTTCATTGCTTTCCTTTCCTTGCTTCTCGGTCTGCTCACTCTCTCTGCTTGGACTTGCACCTCCCCCAAAATCACCCGTAGCTTCAGGCTCTCCTTGTAGAATATCTGGCTGAGACAATTCCCATGGGAAGGCGTTCCAGTTGATGATTCCTAGATCTAAGTCACTTCCCAGAGTACATGATTGACAGGTAGACTATGTTTCCTCCGCAAAGCCTCTGATAACTTCAGCACAGCTCATTTATCTACCACTACTGCTGACGTCCGACCACGAAGAAGTGGCGACTAATGGTGAGCTCTGCCGGCAGCTCCATCCCTTGGGAAACCAGGCACACACTCCGTAGCAGATCCGTTACACTGAATCCCTCCCACCTTGGAGGGACAATCGTGTCCTCTTAAAATTATTTTGGAGAAGTCTCTTGTGCCAAGAGTACTCACTTGCTGAGGGCATTGCCCTCTCTCTTTGTGAAAAACACAAATGAATAACACTGACCCAAGGAGTAGAAAACATGAGTAGCCTAATATTAAAACTATAGCTGGTAAAATGTTTATATTTTCAAGGATTATACAATTCCTTATTTTATAAATAATATAACAGAAATTCATTGTATAAAACTAGTATAATTCTAAAGAATAAGAAAAAATGAAAGAAAAGGTCAAATGCTACTTGCACAAACATCAAAATCTGGGCTGACTTTCAGTTGCTATGTTTTCGTGTTTATACATGTTATGTAGGGAAAGTCCAGTGATGTCTTCATGAAGCAGAACAGTTGGGCCTCTGCCCTTCCATGTTTCCCATGGGACCTGCCCCCAAAGCAGCTCACGATTCCCAGGGCCCACCAGAGCTCTCTACCCCCTGAAATACCGGTTCCCATGAAAGCCCCATCAAGCGGTGAGAGAAATGGAAGGATGGATTAATTATTTTCCATACCTGCATTCTGACTTCCTAAATTCAGTTCCTCACTCATTTTTGTCCAGACTGAATACCTTTCATGCTTGGGACTGCCTTAATTTGTATGGTCTACGTATGCGGGCAAACACATCCAATTCCATGTCTACCTCAGGAAATACACAAAATGTATACATTCCTTGTCTTGCAGACAAAGCTTGAATGCTTTTCCTTCTCATTTTATTATGGTAGCATTTTGCCTTTTCCTTGCAGCAGGAAATGACAGTATACTTTTTAAATAACTTTTATGTGTTAAAAGGATTTTGGCTGCCTTATATGGCTGAGATAATTTAAAATTAGAAAGGAATAAACATATTTTGCAAATGTAATGTACTGAAAGCCATCTTTGGATTCAGGACTAAAAGACCCCGATTCTTACCACCAGCATTCTTCTTTTTTCAATTCCAAGATGATGCCTTTCCATCTTGCTGGCTTTGAGATGCAGGCTCCATCAACTTTAGAGACAGGGTCCCATCTGGCAGTTGGTTCTATAAAGGTTCTCAATGACCCTGCAAGACCAGGAAAGGATCAGCGTGGGTCCTCCTTGCTCTGCAGAGGTCATGGGGGGTGCATCAGAATGGTAGTGTCGCCGTTGCATGGGTGCCTCATTCGTTCTCTCTGTTCCTCTGATGGAAAGGGGCAGGAGAGAAGGTCAGATAAGCAAACAGCCTTCATGTCCATATTAACTATTTAATCATCACAACCCAGGAGGTGGTGTGATCAAGCACATCCTCTTATAACTGACGTCCAGAGAGGTGAAGACATTGCCCAAGGCTGCGCAAATAGTCATGCAGCCAGAATTGAGTCTATGTTTGCTTAACTGCAGAGCCCGTGATCGTTCTCTACTCCATCCTCCTCTCCAAGGTAACAGTCCCCAACCTCTGCCGCCTCCCGCTATTCCCACCGCAGCCTCCTCATTGCCCCACGAGGAGACCCATCACACATGGGTTCTTCTTCACTGAGCTGTTCACTTGCAACTCTCCCGCTTGGGCCATCTCTTCTTTGTGGGAACACACATTCTCTACAGCACCCTCACTTTTAATTTTGTCACCTTCTCTTTCAGCCGTGCCCAGCTTTCTCGGGATATCTCTACTCCCTCCTTCCCTTCCTTTCTACTTTCTGTTCTTTCTTCACAACAGTACTTTCCTGGAAGAGCAAAATCGAGGACAACATGTAAGAATGGCGTTACCGATAATATAATAGTATTATGTTAAGAATAATCCCAGGGCCGGCTGAGTGACTCAGTTGGTTAAGAGCTCGCTCAAGAGTTTGAGCTCTGAGCAACAGTGGTTCGAGTCAGCCCGAGCTGAGCAGCCGTGAGCTGCCAACAGGTGNGAGCTGCCAACAGGTGGCGGGATGGCTCAGCTAAAAAAAAAAAAAAAAAAAAAAAAAGAATAATCCCTAAGTCAGGCTGCCATGTGACTTCTCCCCCAGATGTCCCTGGAGGGCTATCCACCATATCTAGGAAACACATCAGACCCCTGTGGAACTATTCCGGAAGATGAACCTAGGGGAAAGGCAAGTGACAAGCACTTGGCGACACAGAAACAAGGAAAGGAGGAAGGATGGGAAATAAATGCACAGCTTTAGGCTTCATTTCCCCTTGGCACTCTCTCTGCCACACTTCTACGTTTTCTCTCAACATCTCTCTATCTTCTGCTATCTTCTAGCTACTGCCAACACCCTGTATTCTTGCAAAATGTCCTCCTTTCCTTAATTGTCAGCAGTTCTATGCACATTCTTCTCAGTAAATAATGGTCTGAACACTTAAGGCAAAAATATATTGGCCCAGTCCTATTTCTACAAGGAGCCCCAGGTTCGCCCTGGTGGGAAGGGCACCAGTAGACACCTTGCAGACAAACTAGCTGGCAAGTGTTTGTGGGCTGTCATTCCTCGTGGGCTGGAATGACCGTGGGGAGCTGAACTCCGCATCTGCCTTCACTGGCTTCCTCTCGCCCTCTCCTCATTGGCAACATTCAATGAGCATTTAATGAACCATTTTCTTTTCTATGATGCCAGAGCTGATTGTAGTCAACAGATAATTACATGGTGGCCGGGCTCTCCCACTGCAGTGCCAATTTCATCCTGGCATGGGGAGCTAGTCAAGACCACCAATTTGAATGACATCTTACGGGAGCAGCGCTGTTACTCAGAGCGAAATGCTAATAGGGGCAAGTTTAGTTTTGATACATTCCATTTCCTATCTTCATAACTTCGCATCACAGTCATGCCATACAACTTTCCCAAATATGCATTATCTTTGTCGTAAAAGGGACAAGAAAAAGTGTTACTGAGTTTCTAAGTAATTGAACAATGAATGGTGGTTCACATATAAGGAGACTCTGTGCATTTTCCATTATGTAGTGATTTTTATTGCCTTACTTGGACACTATCTAAGTTCTCTGTGTTTTTTTCCTAAGTCGGGTTATAAAACTGGACACGCCACTCCAGGACAATGGATTATGATCATTTTAGTGGTTGTGGAGTCTATGCTGACCTGGGAGTTCTCTAAATCACTCCAAGTGAACTGAATGATTGTAATAGGCCACACAGGTATACTCAGGTGACCTAGAACATGCTGATAGAAAAGTCATACTACAGCTACTATAAGATCAATTGCTTGGTCCTTCAAATTTCAAACTTCTATCACATTCATCAATTCTATTCTTTGAAGACAACAGTCAGGGATATATTTCAAGTATGATTTAGGTTGACATTATGAGATGTACGTGCACATACACGCAAAAGGAACTGGGGCACAGGTATGGGGTAAGCACATAAACCTACAGAGTAATTAGGCTCACACATGCCTTTCTGGAAAGCTCTCTAAGGAAAATGATCATGAAAGAGCCATCTAGAAGAGTCATGACAGTCTTGTACCTCATTCTTTAGGAATAACTCAAAAAGGTCTCTCCTGTGAGTGTTACTTTTCCAGGGAAGAGTCCCGATTGGACAGTGGTGTATAAAACCATCCCAGTTTGTCATACGCTTATATTCTGCTTAACATCAGAGGGCCTCCTGGGCCCCTGGATGCACTCAGGACAGAAGGGGCAGCTGCTCATTCAGCAGCTGCCTGAAGGTTATACAAGAAGGCTGTTCTCTCACTCGGTTCTCTAAGCGAAGTAGGTTTGCTCTCAAGAAGTAAACCTCTGGAAAGAAGAGACCCCCTATATTCAGGATGCTGTGATTCTGAACAGGGACCTTACTGATCTAAGGCGTGGGAAAGAAAGAGAATAGATCAGAAAGTGCCAGAGGTGATCATCAGGACTTGGAGTCAGGTGACTTGAGTCACGCACTTTCTAGAGAGACCTACAACTTCATTATTTAAATATCCTCATACTTTAGGCCATTACCTAGCTCACTAAATTAAATATTTACTTTTGCATGAGATTTGTTGAATAAATATCTAATATGATAGTAGCTTTATTACTGAAAATTGTTACTATTTCATTTTTGATCACCACTGATGTTTTAGCTTCATATCTATTACATTTCCCCCACTTATTTTGGTGTCTATAAATACAAGAAAAATTACTTTTTATTTTTACTTTTACACATTGTATATTAAGTGGAATGGTTTCACTACTATTTTCCTATCCATTTTATAATGATTTCAGACCAGAGGTTTCAACCTGACATTAAAATGTCATACTGTACCATTTTCAAAGTACAAATATTTATAAAACATTAGGAAAAAAAGTACTAAGAAATTCCAAAATGAGTACATCTTCTAAGATGTAATTTTTTACATTTTATATATATATATATATATATATATATATATATATATATATCACTGCAAAATTTAGCAATCCTTCAAATAATCTATTAATTATATGTATTTTTTTGTCTTGACATAATTTTATTTGAATTTACTTCTATCTAAATATTCCAACCTATAAGATACTTTTATATTTTTTATTTCAGAGGCAGATCTTTTTTTTTGTTTTCAGATTTTATTTTTTATGAGTTATTGTTTTTTTTTAATTTTTACTGTTAGTTTCAGGTGTACAGAACAATGCAATAGTTATCCTTTTTACCCTTCACACAGAAATGATCCCCCTCCCCCATCTACTGCCCTCCCACCCCGATATCATGCTTATCTATTACAATTCCATTGACTTCATTCCCACTCTCTACTCCACGTCCCATGACTATATGTATATATAATTATTGTTGACATACATTATTATTCAACATCAGCTTCAGATATACAGTGTGGTGGTCAGGCCTCTACACCGACTATGAAGTGGTCTTCACAGGCAGATCTTAAGCATGCAATGCAATGAGGTTTGGTCAATGTGTATTCATTGAGAGAGAACATTTCTATCACCCCTAAAAGCCCTCTTAGAACCCTTCCCAGTTGATTCCCATCTCTCTTGGGCCACCACGTTTTGATTTGCGGCATCACGGCTTTACCCGTTCCTGAGCGTCCAACCCTGGAATCACTCAGGGTACACTCGTTTTGGGTCTGGCATCTTTTGCTCATGGTTCCTGTGATTCATTCATGCTGTTGTGCTTTTCAGTTTTTGCTTGTTACAGGAAAAGCTATTATAAGCGTTCTCATTCAAGACATTTTTGGGGGTATTTCCTTTCTCATTGCTAAATACCTAAGAGTGGGATCGCTGGATTATAGGGCTGGTATAAGTTCCAAAGTAACATTTTACATATATGGGAGTTTCCATGGCCACATGAACATGTGGTGTTATTCTCTTTGATTTTAGCCATTGGAGTGGTGTTATCTTATTATGGATGTAATTTTAGTTCACCTCATGGCTAATGTAATTGAACATCTTTTCATGTGCTTGTTGGTCATTTGCATCTTCTTCGTGAAGCATCTGTTCAGGTCTACTGCACATTTTTCATTAGGTTATTTTCTTTTTATTGAGGTATAGGAATTCTTTACAAATTTTAGATCAAGACCTTTCTCAAATATACATATCCTAAATATTTCCTCCCATTCTATGGTTTGCTTTATTATTTTATTAATAGTTACTTTTAGAATAGAATTTTTAAAAATAACATCAAATTTATCAGTGTTTTCCTTTTATGTTGCCTAAAATTGTTGGTAATCAAAGCCCTAACGGTATCCTCCCATAGTTGCTTCTAGCAGCCCTATAGTTTTAACTCTTACATTTAGGAACCTGATCCATTTTAAATTAATGAAGATGTACTCATTACATGTTCCTTATGAAATTAATCTTTTAATATTAAAAAAATTTCCTTCATTATCTCTAGTAAAACTCCTAATCTTAAATTCTACTTTGTTTGTTATTAACATAATTAGACTAGATTTCTTTTTCTTACTTTTGCATAGTATGTATTTTTTCCATTCTTATACATTTCTTCATCTGTGAATTTATATTTAAAGTGATTTCTTTTTCTTCAGCATATAGCTGGATCTTGCTTTTTTAAACCTGATCTTCCAATCTTGCCTTATAATTGGAGTGTTTATTATCTCAAAGGCAACTATTGATACAGTTGGGTGTAGTTCTACCACATTACAATTTATTTTATTTTTGTCTCATCTGTTTTTATTTTTATGTTTCTCTCTTCCTGTTTTGTTTTGCTATTAGAATTAGTCTATGGCCATTAAAATTCCATTTCAATATATCTATTGGCTCTTTAGCTATACCTTGCATTTCTTAGTGGTTATTCTAGGATTTAAAATATACAATGTTGATGTATTGCTATCTGTTTAAACTTAATGAGTATCACTTCACAGAAAATATAAAAACTTGCAAGGTATAACATGGTCTACCCACCTTTTTGCTACTGTCGTAATTTAATTTGCCCACCAATTTTTGCCATTGTTATACATTTTATAAAGTATGTGCTATAAACTCCACATTTTAACATATCACTTTGCATTAAACATTTAGTTTTCTTTTAGATAATTAAGATACGCATTTTCATCTGATGTCAATTTTTTTCAACTTGGAAAACTTCCATTATTTTTTTTTTAGTGCAGGTCTGCTGGCAATTAATTTTTTCAGACTTTACCTTAAAAGTCTTTATTTCAAATTTGTGTTTTGATTTATATAGAATTCTCAATTAGCGTGTGTGTGTGAGTATGAGTTTTCCTCCACTTTAAAGACATCATCCTGTTATCTTCTGACCTCCGTTGTTTCTCATGAGAAGTCAGTCATAATTCCTGCTTCCCCTGGTGTAGTGTGTGTGTGTGTGTGTGTGTGTGTGTGTGTGTGTGTGTGTGTGTGTGTGTGCGCGCGCGCACATGCGTCTTTATACAACCAGACTTGTTCGTTATTATCTGCAGAGGGTTGTTCCAATATAGCCGTTCTTCCTTTGTAGAAATCAGAACTTTTAGATTACTGTTTTAAAATATAATTCAAGATAGTGTCAAAGAAACTTTATCATTTTCCAAAGTCATGTACAAAATATACTAATATGATGGTAAAAACAAATCAAAATATAATGTTAGTGTAAAATATTTTTGAAAAAAATCATTAGATAGAGTCAATTTTATGGCAACAGTTTTTAAGACATTGTTTTAATTAACCCTTATACTAAAAACCCTTCAGATAGAGATTGATGACTGCATTGCACTCCATCTGCCTTTTCTCCTCCCAGCCCTGCAGGGATGGGACAGTGAAAGAACTCAAAGCACTGATAGTAAAACAAACAATCAACATTTTCTCACATCTGAGTGCCACAGGAGCAAATGCATGGCTGTGCTTTGCCCCAGTGAAGCGTCACTTTTTCAGGTTAAACTCTGCCAAGAAGACCTGCACAGCAAACCATAAAACGCGATGGTTCTGACCCTCACATTCTGCAATGGGTACTCGTCTCACTATGGTCTTAATGTCCCAATGTCGTTTTGAAAATTTAGCTTCAAAGACTAAAGATACACTCCCAGTAATCAAGTTCTGATTTCCCATGTGCTCATCAATCATTTAAAACTAGCTCTATTCTAACTTTAGTTTCTGTCTCCCACTGTTATAGAAATAAAACATATATCCCACCTATCTCCAAAATAGTTAGAATTAACTCTTTAAGCACTATTTAAAATAGAGCAAAGGACTGCTGCTAATTCAATAGCCCTTCTTGGGAAATGGGTAGGTTTTCAACCAACCATCAGACAATTATGAAACAGAAAAGCTTCCAGCTGGTTAAAGAAACAGAGCAACTTGGGATTACAGGACTGTGTATGTATTAGAGTAAAAAAAGATAATAATAAATACAACAAGATCGTGACTGTGCATCTTGATCTTGATCTGAACAGCTTATGCAGATGTGATCCCTTCCCTAAAAGCCTGACATTATGAAGTGTGCTTGTATGAGAATTTACTTACGAATCTGGGCCAACGACCAAAAAGAAGACCAAAAAGTGCAAGTAATCATCTTTCAAATGCTTAATAAAAATGGTAAACATCCCTAGAGTTTATTCATCTAACAATCACTGGGTTAAAATGTTGGGTGGGACCAGTACCCATCCCTGCTTTTGGTTGTGTCAGTATATTTGATAAGAATTTCACCCACGTGGCAGTTCAGCATATCATCATGCAAACCCCTACATTAATTGGCTTTTTAGTACCCAGGACCCATTCTTAAACTCGGGGCTCTGTAACGAGTCTACCAGCCTAAGTACAAAAATTACTTTATAAATTCCATTTTGCGCTTTTGATTAGATATAATTCACAGAAACACAGAATAAATCCAAAAGAAGGAAAGAGCTGAAGATTGTTTGGGTCAAGAATACTTTATTCAGAGGAAGGAAAACGATTCTGGATGCATCCAAATGAAAGAAGACCTCTGATGGGTAATGTGTGAATCACTGGAATAATCTCCTTTTGTTCTGGGCTCACACTTTGTGATTTCTCATGTCACACTTCACAGCTCCTTTATCTCTTAAAATTTCCTACAAAAGCCCATTGAAAGAGGGTAAAGAAGGCTAGTGGATATTGTTCTCCATACACAATATAGATATACACAATATAGAAAGTTGGCAAAAGGGACCTATAATTTAGATTTGTAAAAATTTTCCAAAGTGGACATAATTACATTCAATGTTTATAAATTTTAAAATGCTGAATGTAATTATATATTTTGTCTTCACATAAGAAAAGCGAAAGTATTGCTGTAACTGGATACTTAACTGCAGACTTTATGTCTTAAGAAAAGTAGCTACTTTGTGCTCTAATGAAACTTGCTCAAAAACAATTTGAATCCACATTGAGCAACCTCCATGTTTGACATCCATTCATTTTCAGTATTTTAGTCCAGATAGTTGAATATCAATATTTAAAATTTCTTAGTATTTTTTTTTTTTGAGATGAGCCCTCCATTTGTTGGCTCTCAAGGAGAATATATTTAGAAGTGAAGAGCAACTCTACCCCAGCAGATATTTTTTTCATGTATTAGTTATTAGTCTGTAATGTAATAATGAGGGTCCAGGTTAAGATTGCCTTTTTATTCTCAGCCTGCTGAGCGTGAAAATGTCTTCAACGTTTCCTGGTAACAATGTAAATACAGCTTGTCTAGATAGAGCCAGCACGTTAAGCATATCTGGCCATTTGGAGGTTATTTAATCTAAGACAATTGGCCCCGTGAACTATGCAACCTCACCCCACCATGTTCCCAGGCACCACCTGGTACTGAAGTGGGGCTGAGGATTTGCAGTGCAGGTGGCTGCTGTACAAGAGAAAGCAGCTGTCTCCTTCCCCAGACCAGGTTGATTCCTCATTTGAAATATCATTTATTACTGTGACAGTATTTTCTTTATTCCACTAGTTTTTACATTAAAATGTAGTCACTCTCCATTTATTCCAACATTCTATTGGAACAGAAAAAAAATGTTTAGAAATCCATATTGACAGAAATGATCATGCTTTTATGGTAATGGATTACAAAGTAAGTCTGGATGCTTGCCTTTTTAAAATTTGAAAGCATTGTGAGAATTTTAAAATACAAATATAGTGCCAATAACAAACATTTATATACATGTAACCTCCTCAGGACCTGGGTAATGTTTCTATAAAATCAAGCTCTGGTTAAAGTAATCTATTAGCATTATTTGTTGATTGTACTCTTTTTTTAAAAGAATGAAATTGCCTTCTATCTCCACTCACTCAGCCGTTTATCCATGTAGCACACATTTATTAAGCATTTGCTATGTGTTTTGCAAATTTCAGGAATATATATATATATATATATATATATATATATATTTATTTATTTATATATAATTGAGCAAAAGTAGATGAGTTTACCTTTCAGTGATGGAAGACAGACTACCTTAATACAAAACTAAGTTTGTATGTGTTCAGTAAATTGTCAAGGCACGCCACAGAAAATTCTCCGTCCTTGTTTTATACCTAAGGAAATAGCACTCGTGATCAAACACTCACATACAACTTCACAAACTTTTTTTTTTTGGTACAATTCACCTATTTTTATTGAATGTAAGTAATTTCCTCCTTCCTGATCTAAAAATGTTGATTAAAATCCACCCCTTTACCCAGCCCAGGGAAATATAAACATGTTAGAGGGATCCTTAAAATAATCGGTCCACTCCTCTTTACAGACAAATAAACTGTTGCTCAGAGATGTTGATGATCCCTGGAGGATGTATAGTTGGTACGAGAGATGAGGCAGAAACCCAGCATGTTAAGAAAGTTATTCTAAGAATATTGGTAATTATTACAGCAGAGTGGAATGGCACAAGCAGTGAGTTTGATTTATTTTCAAATTCAAATATAAAATCATAAAACAAACAGTCACAGAGCGACTGAAAATCTTAAGCTAAGTTATCTGAATTGAATAAATTCAGAATTGGGCAAAAATATCTATGAACTGTGTCATGGCATAGCCTTTCATAGACTCCACTTCTTGTTCCTCCTCCAAGCACAGTATTTATCAATTTTAGAGTATAGTTCATTTAGTTTTCCATTGGCTATTTTAAGGGACACTTAAAAGGATATAAAAATCAAAGTCCAGGCGTCTGAATTACCCACTTAAGGTTGCTGAATAAGCCCCCTCTTCCTGTTGTGCCTGGGCAACCGAGCATGAGCACACATCTCTGCTCCATGAGTCAATGCTTTCGGGCCCCATTCTCCAGGCAAGAACAGGGCAATCGATATTTCTCTCAGGGCTGGAGATGTGCTGGACGCTGATCAGTCATTAACCTTTCCTCACTCCTCCCAGTGCCCGTGGAAGGGTTTCCAGCATCTCAGTGGATTTTGAAAAAAGTACTAGTGACAAACTTTGGAATTGCGGCGAGATTTTGTGCAAGGTCTGTTACAAAAGAGCTGTCCCACCTTCTTGCATATTTGGGACCCTACATCCCAACAAGTCACCTAAAATCAGATCCTAGAGATGATTCTATGAAATATTTATTCCGATTTTGTCACTTGAGAAATCACTGATGAAATCAGCCAACAAGTGGGATCTTTTTGAAGACATGTCGAGATCATCCCGCACAGGTTGGGAAAGAAAATAAATACTATATTAATGTTACATCCGGCCACTTTTTTCCTGATGTTCTAAAAACTGAACTGCAAAAGCGTTCCTTAGGGAGCTCAAAGAATTAACGCGACTTCTAGGAGCCATCACCTGGCGATGGCTGTATGGTTTCTGAGTCCACAGACTCAGGTTCAATAAACATGTAAATGTTATCTGGGTACACAAGACGTATTTCATGGTGATAATGAAGCTGTTGACATACTGTTCCTACTTTATAATATAAACTTCAGTGATGCATTTGCCAGAGAGGAAAACGAATACGCGGGGAAGTGCTCTGTGCTCAGCCCTCACAGCTCCGGGCTGGCACATGTCTGTGTCTGTCCTTGGCACAGCTTACCCGCCCGCCTTTATTTAATCAATCAGAGCGATGTGACATAGGGCGGAGTACAGCAGCACCCTTATTGACTGAACTAACCTAACTGGATTTGGAATAGGAACTAGAAGATGGGTTCTTTTTAAAGTAAAAGTGGCTGATTCAATAACCTGTCTGGCAGCATGATTCCTTAACAGGTTTATCACCGTTCAGGTGTGTCACAGTGTGTGTGAAGATGACCGGATTAGGAAGGAAGAGGTGGCCTGCAGCTCCTGGGCGTAGGAGCCTGCCTGCTTGTCCTCAAGCCTGCTCCCTGCGGGCTGCGCGCAGGCAGAGATGGAAGCACTGTTTAGTGTCACCAGCTAGCAGGACCGGCTCTCTAATCTGCAGGGCCCAAGGCAAAACGAAAATGTGTGACTCCTTGTTCAAAAAATTTCCAAGAATTTTAAGATGGTGAGAGCAGAACCTTAAACCAAGTGTGGAGCCCTGTGCAGCAGCACGAGTCACACACCCATCGTGCCTGGCCAGGCCTGCCTGCTGGGTTCCACGGATGGAGGGCTGCCCTCTAGCGTTGCAGGAAAAATGAAATCTTCTTCCTAACGCTTATTATTCCTTTTTATTTATTTTTTTAAAAACTCCCTCAGGTCCAGGTAGAGCTTCCACAGTTGGTTTCTTTGTGCATTTTCTCACAAATAAGTTGATATGGAATACATTTATGGGAGAAGCCCTTTGTTCTCCATGCCTTGCCCTTGGCTTAGTAGCCCTGATACCCCAAAGGTGTGGAAATGACCTAGAGGACTCCTTGGGGTCCTTTAGTTGCATGAGACTATATTTCATGCTCCTGCCTTTGTACCAAAGCGCATTTTTCATTCCACTTCATGCTGCTTGTGGGTTACTCTCTCTCTCTCTCTCTCTCTCTCTCTCTCTCTCTCTCTCTCTCTCTCTCTATATATATATATATATATATAT
>NW_017732368.1:431551-434436 GCF_001890085.2 Hipposideros armiger | reverse complement strand
AATCCCTGAACTAAAACAAAAGAAAAACCTAACAAAGGCTTAGGGAAGGCTGGCATCTCCTTGACTTTTATATTTTATTCCTTCTACCACCTTTGTCCATGATGATGAAATTAAAACTGTACAGGAGAGCTGGGATGACTGTTGATTTTTGTTTGTTTGGTTTTTAGTACTTTTCAAAGTACTACATCGGAAATTCCTACAAGGGCTGCAGGTCAGTTTTTGTTTTTTGTTTTTTTTTTCCTGAATATCAGGCACATGTTAGGCACAAAATATTTGTTAAATGAATTAATGAAAAAATGAGTAATAAAAACCGTCATTAGGGTCAAGTGCAAAATCCCCTCTGAGCAGAGTCTCTCTAAATTAGTTTGCCCTCCCATCCACCAAAGTCTCCTAAAAGTTTTACAACAGCCCCCTTTACCATTTGGAGCATATACACGTGGTTGTTAAAAATGTCCAGTCTCTCCACCAGAACACAAGAGAAAATAATTTATTAAACCTTCTCTTTTCCCTCACAAGCCTTTCAGTTCTTTTTTTTTCCAGGAACCTAAGTTACAGATTATTTACTTTTTTTCCTTCTTGAGTGGGTGAAGGCAGACATTTATCAGTTCTAGGGCTGAGGAAGCAGCAAGAATTGGAGAGAAAATGAATAATGCGTATGTTGTTCCCACAGAAGAAGACTGGAAATGTGCAGCTCTGCCCACATGGTGGACCCCGAGAAGGAAGATTCATGTGATGTGAACCCCCAGAAAGAACTTATCTGCTGAGATGGAATCCCTCTGGTCAACCGAGGGCCCATATTTTATAAATAATAATCAGACACATCAGACATCTACAGATTTGGAGACCTCATTTACATAAAGTGGGCCTAATTGGAAACCTGGGTGGGAACTTTTGCTATAAAAGTCAGTCTCCCCTTTGCCTTCCGGTAACATAATTTAGGTTGCTACTTGAATCAGTCTCCCCAGACTGCATCTCTTTTTGCTCAAATAAGTGCTTTTTAAAAATCCTTTATTACGGTCTAAAATTAATTTTGGTTTACAAAACTCTGAAAGACCTTGGGCAGAGCTGGGGAAATGAAAAGCAGCCACACAGCAGAAATGGTGGCAAATGCCCCACTCAGCCATATCTCCTTAGGCGAGATCAGGCTCTGGATGTTTTTAAGTGATTCATCCAGGCTGCCTTTGCCGCTTATTTCAGAACCACCCAAACCCGAGAATCCCCTGGTCCAAAAGAAAGAAGCATGCCTGATGGTTGGATCTGAACCAGCAGGAAAGGCTGAGAATGGAATTACCTGGTTACATTCCCAGTCAGAGTGCTAGGAGAGGAAAGGCAGGCAGGGAAAGTGGGGGCTGCAGCCACTAGCTCACAGGCAGTTTCGTTCTCTTGCCAGGGCAGTTAGATACAGGCTGTGAGAGCAACAGGAGACATTGGAGGGACCTTCTCCCACCCACTGCCTCCTCCCGTTTCTCTCTCCAGGTCTGGGGCCGGAGGGAAGGCCTGGGACCAGGTGGAGCCTGGTGGGGCAGGACCCTGGGCCAAGGATCCAGTGTCCAGACGTGTCCCGGAGCCCAGCCCCCTTCTCCCTCTCCCTGCTCTGCACCTCCACCGCAGCCGTGATCTTCAGCAGCCCGCGGCAGGGCTGTACCTTTCTCTGGCCATACCCCCTGGGCAGAACAGACATTAACTGCTGCTAAAAATAACCCCCTGGAAGGTTCGTGGTCCCCTCTTCCTGCGTGGCCTGGGTCCTGGTCATTGGCGCTCAGCTGCCCAGCTCACATGTCCCTGTCCAGGAGGGGCACAGGACAGCCCGGGCTGGCAGCAGGGCAGTCATCGGGAAGGCTTCCTAGGGGCTAGGTGTTGCCAGAACTCAGTCCAGAGCGCTGGCTGTCCACTGAGAGAACAGCGCCTGCCCGGGAACCACTTCCCTGGGCTGTTTGCTGGTGAATGAGGGGGGTCAGCTGTGCCTCGGATTCCTTGGGCTTGGGGAGCAGGTGGGATTTGCAGGTGTTTGGGCAGACAACACTCCAATTGGAGGGAACCTCCAGAAGGGTGGGGTCCATCGGAGAGCAACCATGAGACCCCCTTTCCCCCAGGGCAAGGGCCAGCGGGTTGACTCCCAGGCTTGTTGGGAGGGGACGCCGCCCCCAGCCCCCGTGGTGGCGCGGTGGTGCGGATCCCAGAGCCCACTCTTCCCGCCCCGATGCCCAGATGCCCAGCCACGCGCCCCTGGTGAGCGCTTGCTGACAGCGCCTCCAGACAGACGGGGCTCCGCGGGAAGGTAACAGGCCCGAGGGCGGCCCTGAGCTTCCGGCGCCGAACGCCTCGACTCGCTAGGCGCCTCCAAAGTGTGACTTCAGCGGCAAGCGCAGGACGCAAGTGTAGCTCCCCGCCCCCCGCCCCGGAGGACCTGGCAGGGGCACAGAGTTCAATCACACCCTCCCGCCTCCATTGCGCATTTGGGGCTGCTCTCTGCTAGGCGGACTCCACCGGCCCCAGGGGGACCTTTCCGCCTCCCCCCGCCCCAGGGATGTCCCCCTGCCCTCTGTGATAGTGAGGAGCGTGGGAGCCCCACTTCCGCCGCGCTGCGATGAAGAAGAGGGTGGGAAACCCGTACCCACGAAGGCGGGTGGGCTAGGAACCCCCCTCCAGCGCCGCACGTAGGGGACAGGAGGGCGTCCTCGCTGTCCTCTGAGTAGGGGTGCTGCAGGATGGGAGGGCTCCCTGCTCCGCTCCGAGATAGCAGAGAGGCGTGTGGGAGCACCTCCCCCCTCCCACCCCCCCCCAGAAGTTGGGGGCACCGGGGAGTGGGGGCGCCTCCTCCCGCTGCGCCGGGAGTTGGTGGAGACGGGTCCGGCGCCTCCGCTGTCCTCTGAGCGCAGGGAGAC
>NW_017732368.1:384937-431121 GCF_001890085.2 Hipposideros armiger | reverse complement strand
CCGGGCGGCCCCGATGTGGCCGGAGGCGATGCGGCGGCGCCGCTACCTGCGGGACCGCGCGGAGGAGGCGGGCGGCGGCGCGGGGCCGCGGCGGTCCCGGGACTGGCTGTACGAGTCCTACTACTGCATGAGCCAGCAGCACCCGCTCATCGTCTTCCTGCTGCTGCTCGTCATGGGCGCCTGCCTCGCCCTGCTCGCCGTGTTCTTCGCGCTGCGCCTGGTGAGTGGCCTCCCCGCGGGACCTGCCCCGCGCGTCCCGGCTCCCCCCGCCCCTCCCGCCTGCCCGCGGCCGGCCTTGTTGGGGCAGGGGCGGCGGGCACGGGAAAAGTTTCCGTGGACGGTTCTGCCCCGGATAAAGTTCCCCGGGCGTGCGCCGGGGGGGCCGCGGGGCGTGCGTCTCCCCCATCGGGGCGCCCGCCGCATCCGCGCGGATGGGGCTCCGTGCCCGTGCGCCTCCCGCTCCGTCGCCAGGCCCCTGAGCTGCCCTGTGAGTTTGGATTGGACGTTATTTCACTGTAAAGAACCCGCCTTGGGAAAGTGGTTAATGACGAGGAAAATGGAAAGAAGTATATTCTTGTACTTCGTTGCCCTTAAATCCGTATGCATTTAAGTCCCGTAGAAAGAGATGGGGTGTTGACCTGTTGTGTCTTCATCCTGTGAGTGAAGTAAGCAGCATCGATGCTGTCCTGCTTCTAGAAGGGGGGGCTAATCGTGTGTGCTGTTTTGCGCAGGTTATTAAAGTGGATTTCATCACTAGGAACAGAACACAATGCACCCCAACAGCTGATGTCAATTTTGCCAGTTTGTATTTTTCAAGCAAAGCCTTGGCTCGCTTTCTTGAGCAGTGAGGGGGAATCTGTAGATGGCGGTAAACTTCCTGTTACTGAGCCTTCTGTTGGTGTGGTTCAAACTTTTGCACCGCCCGAGCGTGATAGGTACGTGCACATTTTGTGCCAGGCATCGATTACCCCGTGAGATGTTTTGGGGCAGCGGTTGATTTGGGGATGCCCGGCTGAATGATTCGTTTTTTAGCTTAGACTACAAATAGGCACTTATATTCGTGTCCACTGTGCAAAGAAGTGGATGTTTTGCTTCTCTTTCAGCAAGTGTGCAGAATAGCTGTCTTTGGTGTTTGGCAGTTTGCTTCTGATATCCTGAGCCAGATGGTGCTCAGACATTATGCCTGGGAAAACTTATCACCATGGGGCTCTTTAAAAGGGATTCTTTCCCCTCGTCCTGCTGGAGGGGTGCTGTCTGCTGCTGGAATTCAGTGAGGTACGGATTAAGAAGAGAATGTGGGAGATCATAAAGCCACAAATACAGCCTGGGTCTTATCATCAGAGCAGAGAGCACCTTTGGACCCTGTGTGTGCTGGGTTGTGCGTTCAGGGCAGACCTCTCACTGTGGTAACCAGCCTCACGTGCTCCCCGGATGGGCATCTTCATTTCTCTTTGCCACTTTTACGACCAAAAAGGACTTGGAGAGAGACTTCTGCTCAGGCTCACTGACAAGCAGTCTCCAAAAGCCTCTTCTTTTCGGTCCTGTACTTCCCAGAAAGAGAACAGAACGGTTTTCCTCTGGAAATCTCTTATGCCAGGACATAGCTGCTGGCGATTCTGTGAATCTGTAATTCAAACCAGTTGTGGCTTGTTCTCTTCTAAGTGGAAAAGGAGGAGCAGGTGATGGCCTATTTATAGTGCCATTAATGTATTTAAAGACAAGTGTGAAGTTGTACCTCCCCTAGCACCCCATTTTGTTTGCTATGACACGGACCTCTAATTTCTTTAACCTCCTTGATATTGATGTCCAAGAGTGCCTCAGTCAGTCACTGGAGTTGGGCTGAAAGCACCCTTCTCGGATTTGTCTTGATCTTTGTGTTTCTTTACACAATTACTTTGTTTCATTGCACGTGGTGCAAATGCTGGCGTGGTAGCCTTTTAAAGTTTATCCAGGCGTCTTCACTTTTCCTTGATAAGTCGATCATTTCCACACTTGCTGTGATTCAGCTAAATCGTTTTAAGCACAAAGCGGGCACTCCTGTGCTCTGGCTGTAGCCTGGGCTGATATCCTGTTCTTCATTGTACCTGGTCCGCGGACTGACTGACTTGTAAATCCTTCAAGGTGATGAGCTGTGCAGAAACATGCCAGAATCGGGGAGGTGGAGAGGCTACCTGCAGATGGGGTCTGGGGCTGCAGGGCCAAGTGGGAATTGGGAAATGCCTGCGAAAAATGGGCACATCCTCAGAAACGACCTTAGGAAGGACTGGGGCAGTCCTGAGCTCCCGACAGTTCATTTCTCTTCCGTTTTTAGTAATGTCACCAATAGCAGTTCCACTGCCCCAGATTGGTCTGCATCCAGATAGTCAAAGATGGTTGGGGTAGGGACATTACAAGATGGGGTGGGGTTAACACAGCGGTGCTTACGTGGAGAGTGGTGAGCTCACTTCTCAGGCTGACCAGAGCCTGGCTTCCCACCCATCTACCTTGGGAGATGGAAACAGCTGCTTGGGGCCAGCCCAGGTTTCCACCTTCCAGCACTTTACTAGAATAGCTAGGCTCTGATGTAATTCAGGAGCTTGGCACATCTATTTTTGCAGCCTGAAATCTTGGACAGATTCCTTCTTTCCCATGAATCTGCCTGATTTTTGATTTCCATTAGGCTCCCATCAGTTCTTGTAGTAGAGAAAGTCTGGCAGCTCTCTTAATGTACACCCATCATCTCTGAGAATATTTGGATCACATCATGGTCTTCACATCATCCAAAAGCAAGTGATGTCATTGCCTTTGTATGAAGTGATTGGAAATATCTATTAAAAAGACAAAAGTGAGCTTTGTCTCTACTTCACATTTCTCTGATTGACGTTATTCAAAAGAAACTGAATTTCAATCTGTGGTCAATCCGTGATTCTACATCATCGATCATGAATTCAAAGTGATCCTCAAAGTATTATTATAATGTAAAATAAATTCTGAATTAAAACATCACTATCTTGCTTTACTGTTTTCTACATAAAAAGCTATGAAATAGGTTTAACCCCATAATTGTTAAGAATTATCTAGACATGAAACAAAGTAAACAGAACCCATCCATGATAGCGTGTCTAGAATTTTATATTCTGCTTCATAACATGAAAATATTTTCTGTTGCTTGCCATGAAAAATTTTAATGATGGGCCTGATGAGCAAAATAAATTTTGCCCTCTGCGTTGGAAACTGGAAACTAATGGATCCAAACTTTAAGTTCTGAGTCTTATGATGTCCCTTCATTTCCCAGGACTGGTTCTCATTAGTAAATGCATGACAATTCTTTCTCGGAATTAAACCTTTATTATGCCCAAAATCAGACAGCTTTCCTCAAAATTTGCCTTTCATTATTAGGAAAGGTTGACATACATTTTTTTTTAGTTTGTCAAAATACCAGCCTGCTTAGGCAAGGTTTATTTTGGATAAAATTATGGTTAGAAATAGACAATATTTCAGCTGGAATGGAAAAATTTTATTCCTGTAAGTTTTAGATAGTCAGAGGTTGGCATAAAATAGATTGTTTTAGTGTGATACTGAAAGCTATATAAAAATATATACTTTTCTTAAATACATAAAACAAGCATATATGATTTTGACTGAAAATGTGATCAACCTTCTTGCTTTTCCTGTGATTTGGTGTGCGACATTTTTTAAACAATAACCATAAGTATTTTTCATTCCAAATCGAATTTCCAGCATCAGGTCTTTTTGAAAGGGACAGATACATCACAGTATTTCTTTTGTCTCTATATACAGGATCCTAATTCTTCCAAAACAAACAAACCAACCCAATCATTGTTTGGTGAAATTGGCTGTTTTATCCCAGACGATACTTCAGTGCCCCCAGTGGGTGGAAGGATGTCAGTGGGAAAAAGTCAATCTTTCACCCCATTCCTGGGGGGTGGAGGACTGGAGAAGGCAGGTAAAAATGCCTGATAACTCCTCGAAGGAGCAGGAAATTCTGTGCACACTTCCTCTGGTCCTGTAATTCTGGGGGTGGAGGGGAACAGTGTGTGTTTTTAGGAACTGGAGTAAAGGTAGCAAAACATACATGCATCGTTTTGACCATTTGTATACATGCAGGAAAATCTTACTTGGCAGGTATTTGTAAATTGCAACCAGTGATTCACTAGTCATTTTATTTATAATTTGACCACAGTATAAACAAAAGACAAGGAGAAACTGTAATTTTCTGCAGGAAAGGTGGTTGCAATGTGGAGGGCTAGCAACGAAGGACTTCGGGGGCTTCCCGTGGGTGTTACAGTGCATGTGTCTCTATATGCACAGTAGCTTGTCCTCTCCTGAGTCACAGGCAGAGACAGTGGTGGTGAAGAGCATCTGTTTGCTCTGGCATCCGGGCTTTGTCCCTTTCCATCTCTGTGACCTCGGGCAGATGGTTTCACCTCTCTATGCTCTAGTTTTCCTGTTTGTAGATGGAATGGTACCTGCCTTCTAAGGTGACGGTGCAAAGTGGTGCATATGCATAACGCCGGGCACAGAACGTGACCCACCAGTTGTCATAGTGGGTCTTCTGCAGTTGCATTTTCACTTTTGCTATGAGAAAACACGTAGTCACATGGCATTTGAGTTGGAAGGGTTGGAATCTGCTCGTTTTACAGATGGGGAAACTGAGACCCAGTGAGGTAAGCTCGTTTGACACTTCCTGGATGAATGTCCCTTGAGCTCACTGCAGGTCTAGAATCCCCAGCTCTGGTCCGGGCACAAAAGACATTTTCTTGTTGACATTTTGTTCTGATAGGAACACCCTCCACCTTCATGCTGTGTAATGGAGTTACTTTCCATTTTCTTCTCTTTTAATGTTAAAGGAATCAGGGTAGAGATGCTTCCTCACCATTAACTGCCTGAGGCGGGGCACCATTTATTCTCATTATGTTGAATATTCCCCATGCTTTCCCTTTAAGGAGCTCTGCTTGGCTCTGCTTTTGCTGCCTGAGCAGTTCCTGGCATGCAAAATCCTGTCCTATTGAGTTCTATGTGAAACTTACTGACGTTTTTAAATCTAACATTGCATTTAAAAGATAGAAACACTGATAGAGCTGATACAGAACTAAGCTAAAGATGTTTTATGGTTGTACTAATCGCTGTGATAAGTTTGATCAGTAATTGCTAGTGAGAAGGGTGTCAAAGCCAGGTGTTCATACATAATCCACTGGCACACTCGTCCTTCCTGTAACTTGCTGTTAGCATGAACACAGTCCATAGAACTTCACTCGTTACTGCCTTCCTTGATAGTTACTGAGAGCCTGCTGGGGCCAGCACTGGGATTGGCAGCCCCGTGGGTGTGGCTTCACCCTGAAGTGGTGACACCTTAGAAGTGATACCTCAGTCGAACACTGGCTACCCTAAGGTGACCTGTCAGTCTGGACCCCACGGGCTGAGCGCGTTTACACCTGGGCCTCTGCAGCTCTATACACAGTGCTTCTAAGGGGTTCCCCTCCCCACAAGCCACCTCCTCCCTGAGCTGCGTAGGCAATCGCCCCTTGAGCTTAGCCCAGCCTTGGCTTGGCATCCCTCACGCGCTGGTCTCTGCCTCTGACATATGCAGAGCTCATGGACCATACACAGTCATACACACATCACTATCACCTGACATGAACACACATCACTGTCACCTGATGTGCAGAGTAATTTTGGGAATCCATCTTCTCAAGTAATTGTTGCTTCTCTCGGGGAGAAAGCATAGCACTGTTTCTTAACACAGCACTAACCATTGTGCAGGTGCGTGATTAATGTGTGTACCTTACCGTGTAGGTGTTTTCCTTAGCTGCTGTCTATCCCATCGTGTAGCCTACTGGTTGAGAGCACAGGTCTTTGCTGATACCTGGGTCCAGGTCTCAGTTTTTCCACTTAGGACGCATTCCTGGCCTATTAATTTATCTGCTATAACCGCAGTTACTTCACCTGTGAAATAAAATGAGTAACAGCCCCAGGATTGGGGAGCTCTGTTGGGAATTGAGATAGATCATGGGAGCATCTAGCACAGTGCTGGGTGTACCCCCAAAGTGGAGGTCACTGCTGTTATATTTGTGCGGGGCGGGGTGGGGGGCTGGTCTTCTTGTCCAGGTCTTCGGTAGCTGTATTTCTCGTTGAAAATTAAATGAGTGCTAGGATTTTAAAACCTGGGTATGAAAGAACAGGGACTGTGTTTCTATTTATGTGATAGATGTTGTGCATGTAACTTTGAGTTGTTAACGAAAAAGAGACAGAAGCATAGGTTGTTGAATAAAAGTGACATTTTGCCGACCAGTTTTCTGACGGCCCAGGGTCATCAGCGATGGTGCTGCTGCAAGGGAGAATGAGAATACAGGTCTGGGGTGGCAGTTAGGGATGCGTCAGGCCAACTGTGTCTCAGTCTAACCAAATCACTTTAAGAAAACTTGGCGTTTGAATGGGAAATTTCAATTATTAGCACCATTAAAGTATATTATATGAATACTTACTGCATTTGAAACATACATAATGTACAATAGCTTCTTTTTAGAATCCTGAAATTCCTGAGATTTCTCAAGATGGTCATTATTGCCTGACAGTCAAATCTCTAGGGTCACCCCCCGACCCCCACTGCCCCCAGAAGATAGTGGTTCCTGATTGCAAGGTCTTCGAATTTGAACTTCTCCCCATTTCCACCAATGTCCCTTACTGTACCTCAGACAGTGATGTGGAGATAACACAGCTCAGACCAGTTAGACATCCAAAGTGACGGCTTTCGTTCCTCCGGGCCTACCCCCCCAAGACTGAACTATTGTACATGTATTTTAAATGTCCTGTATTATTTGTTTAAAGCTATAAAAAGTAAGGGGCAGAATAATTAAGATTTTTAAGCTGCTAGTGATCTGTGGACATTATAAAGGACACAAAAGTTCAGGCTAGTTCATTACTGGAACCAATAAAAGCTTTTGATGTTACTTCTAAAAGTAGGAGCGAAAGAGGTCACAGGGGTGGTAGGTGGGGGCGGGGGGTTGTCACTTTGTGAGGGATGTAAAGGTCTAACTAGTACATTGTTTTGTACACCTGAAAATAATAATACTAATGAAAGGGATCAGGTGAACACACATGAGGCGCTAATGAAGACCCGTTAACACAGTCCAGCCACATAGCGAGCATCTACTGTCTGAGCCTTTCCATCGCTGACTGACTGCTGATTCAAACGTGTATTATACATGTTGTTTGGAATTGGACTTTAAGTACACAGACGAGGACTTATCACTTGGTTAATTTAATGACTCTTTGATTCCCGAGCACAATCCTCATTGATCTAGATCTGCTCACTTACTTATTTATGCTAAAATAAACACCTGTGAACCCAGCCCAGACTAGACGGTCTCCAATAACATATTTCCACCTGTGTGTGGCACCTGTGCCATCCCCTGCCTGCCCTCAGAAGAAGACTTTGTATTGCAGTCTTGTTTATCATTCCCTTTGCTTGGTGTTCATTTTATCACACACACACACACACACACACAATGCATACATGTTTCTGCATGTCATATATGTGTGGTATATGTGTGGTGTGAGTACTGAAATGAAGATCCATTTACATATTTTTTCTTCGTGGAGAGTGACTTTTTGCTGATTCATTTTAGTTATTTCTTTCCTCACATCTGTCACATATCAAAATTCCATATGAGTGGTTTGTTTTGGGCTTTCTCTTCTGTCTTGTTGGTTAAGTTTTGTTGTGTTTTGTTTTTATCCCTGCAGTGCGTACGCGCACACACACACACACACACACACACACAAAGTATAATTACTAAAGCTTTATAACGAGTGTTTATATTAAGCAGGGCAAGTAGCATTCAAATCCTTTAACAGTTTCTCTGTTATTCTTGACCTTTTGTTCTTCAATATAAACTTTGCGATCAGCTATGTCAGGGGTTGGCAAACTTTTGAGATGAAAGAGCCAATCCTGTCCCTCACAACAATTTAAAAATTATTCGAGAGCCATAAAACAAATGAAATCACCATTATGTGAATAATATCCTTTAAAAATTTTATAAATGAAACTATGATAGTTTTATTTTCATTTTCAATTTTACTTCAGAGCCAAATGTATGCACCCAAAGAGCCACATGCGGCTCGCGAGCTGCAGTTTGCTGACCCCTGAGCTATGTCAATCAATCTCCATATGAAAAAACAAAACAACAAAAAATAAACCCATTGGAATCTTGTTAGTATCATATTGAACCTATTCATTCGTTGCTAAAAACTGATATTTTATGGTATTTTCTACCCATGAACATGGCTGTGGAAGAATAGTGTCAGGTGCTGGTTGCTGGCGAGAGCATCTGCTGACCCCGGAGGACATTCTCTCAGCCCCGTGTTGTCCACAGGCAGGTCCTGTAACTGAGTCTTTACACCTTCATTCCCTCCTTCAATCAGGGAGGCTGCTTCAAGGTCATGGGGGTCAGGGTAAGACCAGTGAATTTCAGTGGTGCTTTGGGCAGAAGCGTTGTCGACAGGAAAGCAAAACCCATATCCAGAGACAGTTTAGTGAGAGCAAGGTGCTGCCCCTGCCATCACGGAAGAGGCCAGCTGTAATGAGCCTGCCGTAGGTGGCTGGACGGACCTCCGGAGGCTGACGCATGTAAGGGGCTCAGGGTTACGGTGCTCCCGCGGTCTCCTTTTCTGCGGCCATACTGTATTCAGCAGAACCAGCTGTAACCCAGACCTGGGTTTTGATCTCCTCAGGCATAGGAAGCTGTCTCTGGGGACCCAGGTCCAGGTCAGGTCGCAGGGGGCTCTGAGTGTCTGTGCCATTTGCTCCTGCAACTTACCTGTGCCTTCGGACCTACCTGAGCCCCATCCCCTGCCTTCCACCCCCACTTGGTGGCGGGATGCCTCTGTGGACACCGGCTTCATGGTCTGGACGCTCCCCCAACTCTCTGTGAGTGATGGGGGGGGGTATCTCGGATTGCGTGGGGACTTATGGTCCATGGTCAGTGTTCAGCCCCTTCTGGGGTCTGGTCTTAAGCCAGCAACTGTTTCTGAAAAGGAGAATCATTCTCTGCAGAATCACTAAGCACTCTTCATGAAGCACCGGTTCAGGTGAAAAAGTGGGAGCTTTCATGGAAACCTGGGAAGACAAACATGGCTAGTCACCCAAAAGGCGACTGAGAGAGGAACTCAGTGGCAAGGTCTCTGAGAATCGGTTGCTTCTGTGTAGCCACTACCTCTGTGCTGCCGCTGAGGGTCAGCTTGGCCACTAGTGAGCTTGGACAGGAGAGCAGGACACGGGCAGGGGATAGTGAGCACCCGCTGAAGGGCACCCCTGTGACTGCCCTCGGTCGTGTTGACTGTGACCACCTTAGGTGAGGGCTACATCCACCTCCCAAATCTGGCACAAATGCCTCTTCTGAGCCATTTGGAGAAAGGGGTGCTGAGGAATGTAACTCCCAGCAAAACCAAGCCGACCATGGACAGTTCAGCTCCGTTTTAAACATGACAGCTTCCCTCCGAGATCCACTTGTATTCCAATCACACCACAGGTGTTGATATGTACTGTTTTCATTCTTTTCAAATCTATGTTATGATTTCTTTTTCAATGCAAAAGTTAGAGCTGTGCTTTTTATCTAACAGATATGTGGTAATATCTAAATCATGCTTTGGTTATAAACCTAATTTAAAATGATTGTGATTGAAGAACATGGGTCTATGATCTCGCATTGGAAAATTTTTGCAAGTTATGTGGTACATAATTTAAAAATAACACCCATGTGCACTTGAGAAGAATATTGTCCTTCCTGAGGTCGGATGTGGAATTTTGAATTCGTCAATTAGGTCAAACTTGCTAAATAGGACATTTGGCTCTTTGGCATTATTTGTTTTTTATCATTTTGTTTGCTTGACCTATTAATGGCTGGATGGAGGTGTTGCCATCTATTCTTGGTAGATTAGTTTACTTCTCCCTCTAGTTCTATACATTTATGCATTGTGAGGCTATTTTGTTAGATTTATAGATGTTTAAAATTGTTATAATTGCATAGGAATTGAGCATTTTATTATTTTATCTTTATCCATAAAGTTATTTTTTTTTGCTTAATGCATATTTTGTAAGATATTAAAATAGTATGCTTTTATATATTTTTATTTTCAACCTTTCTGCATCTTTTTGCTTAATCCTGTCCCTTGTAAATAGCATAGAGTTGGGCTTTGTTTTATAATATAGTCTGTGAATCTGCCTTTTAGTTGGCAAGTTCAAACCACTTATTTCATTATAATAATTAATATATTTGCAGTAGTTTTTACCATTTCACTTCTTTGATATCTGTTTTTCCCAATTCCTTCTCCTTACTCTTATTTTTAGGCTTCTTTTTTTTTTCATTTCTTTCTCTCAGTTTTTTCCTTCTTATGATTTGGAATTCATACATTTTATTTGTATTCTTTTGGTGTCACCCCTAAAATTTTATTGTAATATTTCTCATTGGTCAGTCTTGACACCAAGGTCATTAAATGACCTTGGAACACTGTATGTCTAGTATTTCCTCTTCTGACTCTATTAATCTTATTATTAAATATTTCAATTTTGTCTTGTTAAGCCTAGAAATTAGCTACTTATTATTCTTTCAGACAGACATCATGTGTTTAGTTGTACAGTGTTTGCTGTTATCTTTGTTCACCTAATTCTTTCATATCATACAGTCGTTTTAGAATTATTTAATTTCCTAGAAGTATTTTTAGAGATTTCTTTTTTCAATTACAGTTGACATTCTGTATTATTTTACATTAGTTTCAGATGTACATCTTAGTGGTTAGACATTTATATGATTTACGAAGTGGTCCCACCTGGCACCATACATAGTGATTATCATATTATTGTCTATATTCCCTGTGCTGTACTTTACATCCCCATGGCTGTTTTATAACTACCAATTTGTACTCCTTAATCCCTTCACCTTTTTCACCCAGCCTCCCAACCACCCTCCCACCAGGCAACCATCAGTTTGTTCTCTGTATTTATGAGTCTGTTTCTGTTTTGTTTGTTCATTTATTTTGTTCTTTCGATTCCACATATAAGTGAGATCATATGGTATTTGTCTTTTTCTGATTTATTTTACTTGACATAATGTTCTCTAGGTCCATCTACATGGTCGCAATTGGTAAGATTTCATTCTTTTTATGGATGAGTAATACTCCATTGTATATATGTACCACCTTGTCTTTATCCAATCGTCTATTGATGGGCACCTAGGTTGTTTCCATATCTTAGCTATTGTGAACAGTGCTACAATGAACATAGGAGTGCAGATATCTTTTTGAATTAGTGTTTTGGATTTCTGAGGATAAATAGCCAGAAGTGGAATTTCTGGGTCATAAGATAGTTCTACTCATATTCCTAATTTTTTGAGGAACCTCCAAACCTTTTTCCATAGTGGCTGCACCAATTTACATTCCCACCAACAGTACACAAGGGTTCCCTTTTTCGCATCCTCACCAACACTTGTTTGTTGGTTTATTGATGATAGTTATTCTGATAGATGTGAGGTGATATCTCAGTGTGGTTTTAATTTGCATTTCTTTGATGATTAGTGATGTTGCATGGTATATGCTTCCATTTATTTGTATCTTCTTCAATTTTTTTCTTCATTGTCTTATAATTTTCCAAGTATAGGTCTTATACCTCCTTGGTTAAATTTATTCCTAGGTATTTTATGTTTATGCAATTATAAATTGGATTGTTTTCTTAATTTTCTTTCTGATAGTTCATTATTGATGTATAAAAATGCAACCAATTAGGGTTCTCACTATAAAGTATCATGTAATCTGCAAGTAATGATGGTTTTACTTTTTCTTTTCCAATTTGGATGCCTTTTATTTCTTTTCCTTGTCTGATTGCAGTGGCTAAGACTACCATGTTGAATAAAACTGGTGAAAGTGGACATCCTTGTCTTGGTCCTGATCTTAAAGAAAATGCTTTTAGCTTTTCCCCATTGAGTATGATGTTAGGTATGGGTTTGCCATACATGGGCTTTATTATTTTGAGATATGTTCCCTTTATTCCCACTTTGCTGAGAGTTTTTTTTTTTATCATAAATAAATGCTGGATTGGTCAATTGTTTTTTCTGCATCTATTGCTATGATCATAAGATTTTTATCCTTCATTTTGTTTGTGTGTTATGTCACATTAATGGGTTTGCAGATATTGAACCAACTTTGCATCCCAGGAATGAATCCCACTAGATCGTGGAGTATGACCTTTTTACTGTATTGTTGAATTCTGTTTGCTAACATTTTGTTGAGGATTTTTGCATCTATGTTCATCAGAGATGTCTGATTTCCTTTTTTTTTTTTTTTTGGTAATGTCTTTGTCTGGTTTTGGAAGCAGGGTTATGTTGGCCTCATGAAATGGGCTTGGAATCCTTGCCTCGTCTTGAATATTTTGCTCTAGTTTGAGAAGAATAGATGTTAATTCTTCTTTGAATGTTTGGTAAAATTCACCTTTGAAGCCATCTGGTTCAGGACTTTTGTTTGTTGGGAATTTATTGATTATTGATTCAATTTCATTAGTAGTAATTGGTTAGTTCATATTTTCTGTTTCCTATTGATTTAGTCTTGAAATATTGTATGTTTCTATGAATTTATCCATTTCTTCCAGATTGTCCGATTTTTTGGCATGTAATTGTAGTATTTTCTTACAATCCTTTGTATTTCTGTGGTGTCAGTTGTTACTTCTCTTTCATTTCTGATTTTATCTCTTTGGGTCCTCTCTCTCTCTCTCTCTCTCTCTCTCTCTCTTTCTCTCTCTCTCTCTCTTTCTCTCTTTCTCTCTCTCTCTTTGGTGATAAGTCAAAAGGTTAAAGGTTTATCAATTTTGTTTTATCTTTTTTAAAAAAACAGCTCTTTTTCATTGATCTTTTGTGTCTTTTAGACTATATTTTCATTTATTTCTACTCTAATCTTTATTATTTCTTTCCTTCTACTCACTTTGGGCTTTTAGGCTATATTTTCATTTATTTCCACTCTAATCTTTATTATTTCTTTCCTTCTCACTTTGGGCTTTGTTTGCTGTTTTTCTCTGGCTCCATTAGGTGTATTTGATTGTTTATTTGAGATCTTTCTTCTTTCTTGAGGTTGGCCTGTATTGCTATGAATTTCCCTTTTAGAACTGCTTTTGCTGTGTCCCATAGGTTTGGGGGTCATTATGTTTTTATTTTCATTTGTCTCAGGGTATCTTTTGATTTCTTCCTTGATCTCATTGTTGACCCACTCATTTTGGTATCATATTATTTAGCCTCTATGTGTTTGTGTGTTTTTCAGGTTTGTTTGTTAGTTTGTTTTTTGTAATTGATTTGTAGTTTCACATTACTGTGGTCAGAGAAGATGCTTGATATGCTTTCAGTCTTCTTAAATTGATTGAGACTTGTTTTGTGGCCTAACATGTGGTCTATCTTAGACAGTGTTCCATGTGCAATTGAAAAGAATGTATATTCAGCTGCTTTGGGGTGAAATGCTCTAAAAAAATTAAGTACATCTGGTCTAATGTATCATTTAAGGTTACTGTTTTCTTATTGACTTTCTATCTGGAAGATCTATCTATTGGTGTCAATGAGGTGTTGAAGTCCCCTACTGTGACTGTAATACTGTTGATTTCCCTTTTTATGTTCATCAATATTTGTTTTATATATTTAGTTGCTCCTGTGTAGGGTGCATAGATATTTACAAGGGTTACATCCTCTTGTTGGATTGATCCCTGTATCATTATGAAATGCCCTTCTTTGTTATTTTAGCCTTTGTTTTAAAATCTATTTTGTTTGATGTAAGTGTTGCTACTCTAGCTTTTTGCTTTGTTTCAACTTGTATGAAATCATCTTTTTCCATCCTTTTGCTTTCAGTCTGTGTGTGTCTTTGGATCTGAGGTTGGTTTCTTGTAGGCAGCATATGTATGAGTCTTGTTTTCTTATCTATTCAGCTACCTTATGTGTTTTGATTGGATCATTTACTCTGTTTACATGTAAAGTGATTATTGATAGATATATAGTTATTGCCACTTTATTATGCATCTTTTTTTCCTTCTTCTTAAAGAAGTCCCTTTAGCATTTCTTGTAGTACTGGTTTGGTGCTGATGAATTGCTTTAGCTTTTTCTTATCTGTCCTTAGAGTCTAAATGATAGCTTTGCTGGGTAGAGTAATCTTGGCTGTAGGTCCTTGCTTTTAATCACTTTGAATATTTCGTGCTCATCCCTTCTGGCATGGAAAGTTTCGGTTGAGAAATTAGCTGAAAGTCATATGGGAGCTCCCGTGTAGGTAACTAATTGCCTTTCTTTTGCTGCTTTTAAGATTCTCTTTTTGTCTCTAACCTTTGGCATTTTAATCATGACGCGTCTTGCTGTGGGCCTGTCTGGGTCACCTTGTTTGGGGCTCTTTGTGCTCCCTGAGCTCCATGTTTATTTCCTGCACCAGATTGGGATGCTTTCCATTATTATTTCTTCAAATAGGTTTTCAATCCCTTGCTCTCTCTCTTCTCCTTCTGGTCCCCCTATGGTGTGAATGTTGGCATGCTTGATGTTTTCCCAGAGGCCTCTTAAACTATCCTCATATTTTTGGATTCTTTTTTCTTTTTGTTGTTCTGATTGGGTATTTTCTGCTACCTTATCTTCCAAATTGCTGATTCAACTATCTGCTTCATCTAATGTACTGTTGATTCCCTCTAATATAGTCTTGATTTCAGTTATTGTGTTCTTCGTTTCTGACTGGTGCTTTTTGTTTTCTGTCTCCATTTTCATGTTTCCTATCTCTCTGTTGAACTTCTCACTGAGATCATTGAGCATCCTTATAACCAGTGTTTTGAACCTGCATCTGGTAGATTACTTGTCTCCATTTTGTTTATTTTTCTGGAGTTTTGTTCTGTCCTTTCATTTGGAACATGTTTCTTTGTGTCCTCATTTTGGTTTTCTCCCTGGGTTTGTTCCTATTAGGTGGAGTTGCTATGTCTCCTGGTCTTGGTAGAGTGGCTTTGTGGAATAGGTGTCCTGTGGGGCCCAGTGGCACAGTATCCCTGGTCACCTGAACCTGGTACTCCAAGAGTATCCTTTGTGTGGATTATGTGTGCCCTGCTGTTGTAGTTGAGCCTTGATTGCTGTTGGCACATCATCAAGTGGGATTGACCCTCAGGCTGCCTGGATGTGAGGATTGGCCACAACCACAGCATACGATCTGCTCTGTGGGGGCTGACCCCATGGAGTAGGACTCACCCCAGTGGGCTCTAGTGCCTATTCAGACCACTCTTTGGGTTTGCCACTTTTGGGGCTAATTGGGTGATGCTCTGTTGTGGTCTGAAGCCGGCCACTGGGTGTGTTGCTTCTGGGGCCTTTTCAGAGGGGCGCTGGTGCAGGCCAAGGTCAGCTGCTACCTCTGACTGGCCCCGGGCTACCTGGGAGCCACAAAGTGGTCTGTGTTTGACAGCTTCAATTGCTGGACCTGGAGGCACGTGGGAGAGGCCATGCTGAGAACCAAGACTGGCTGCCGCCAGTACCAGGCCTGGGACAGTTCATCAAAGGCACGGGGCACCCAGAGGCCTGCAGCCGCCTGCCCATAAGACTTAGCCACTAAAAGAACCTCGGGCGATACGAGAGTTGGTTGAGGAGGGGTTTTAGGCAATCGCCGGGGTGGGGCAAATGGTGTTCACCAGGTTAATGCAGATTCAGATTTGGTGCCAGTGCTGAGCCTGGGGCCACTCAGCAAAAAGCACAGGGCACACTGAGGCCAGCAGCCACCTGTCTGGAGCCAGCAGACTTTTGAGAGCTTTTTAAGAAAGACTGCAGTATGAGCCTAGACTGTCTGCCTGTCCCCGAAAGAACCCCTGGCAGGGCATGAGTTGGTTGGAGCCAGGTCTCAGGGAGGTACCAGGGTGGAGTGAATGGAGCTTACTGGGCCTATGCAGTTTCAGATTTGGCCACATTGGGGAAGGCTCAACACAGGAAAAAAGGCATCTGCCTGCCAGCTACATGGAAGGCAGGCTCAACAGGGGCACAATGGCGGCTATCCCTCCAGCCCTTGCTCTAAGCCACACAACTCAGTTTCTTCCTGTTTGTCTCTGGTGCCTCCTGAGCCACTATCCCTCCATCGGAGCCTAGGGTGAGTCCCTGCAAGTGCGTGAGTCTGTGTGCAGGCCCTTTAAGGGGACTCTTGGGTTTTCCTGCAGCCTTCTGTCTCCCCTGGACAGATGTACTCCCTGCTGATTTTCACAGCAAGATGTTGTAGGGCTTCTCTCCCTGGCACTGGAAACCTGGGGTGAGGAGCCTGGGGTTGGGGTCCCTCACTCCTCAGGGAGGACCTCTGCAGTTGAGATATCCCTCCAGATTCTCAGTTGCCACTCGTGGGTGCCCATTTAGAGTCTCTATCCCTCCTATTAGTTTCCAAGAGGCTTCTTTATATCCATAGTTATAGGACTTCTGTTCAGCTAGCCTTCAGATGGTTCTCCAGGTTGATGGTTCTATGATTTCATTGTAATTTTGATGTGGTCATAGGAGGAGGTGAGCACAGCATTTACCTACTCTGCCATCTTGACCAGAACTAGAAAATATTTCTCAATGGTAAACTCCTGCTTTAAAAAACAATTTATATATAAATGCTTGTATTTTTGTTCTCATTAAAAAACAAAACAAAATAAACACCTGGTTTCTTGGCTATACAAGGTTGACTGTTATTTTGTGCTCAATAATTTGCCATTACTGTCTTGCTGTTGCAATTTCTGCTATCATGATCCTTTCTTTCTCTTTGGCCACTTGTAACATTTTGCATTTTTATCATCATGTAAATATGTTTGCATTTCTTTTTGTTTAACTGGCATTGTGGAGTTGTAGAATATTGGTTTTTGTTAGTACTGGACAACCCCCAACTGATCTGTCTTGATATTTTATCTCAAATCTCTTCATTTTGTGATTCAGGAACTCCAATCAGACATGTTATAGCGTCTTACTCTTTTCATTCTATTGTCCATGTCTTAGGCTTTCTTATAATTTTTATCTCCTTATATTTTTGTTGCATTGTATTTAAATTCTTTGGTTTATCTTTCAGTTCACTATTTTTTAAAAAAAACTGTCTTTTTTTTTCTATTTAACCCGATTGTTTAGCTTTTATTTACGTGATTATAGCTGTCATTTTTCAAGTTTCATTTTCTCTGTTTGCACCTGAGTGATTCCTGTGATATTGTCATCCTTGAAATGGCAGCCTTCTTTTCTTTAAACATGTCTCACACAGCTGTTCTGTGTTCTCTGGCTGTCAGTTTTGACATCTGCTGTCCTTGGGAATTTAAGCCATTTATTACTTGTTTTGGACCCTGTTCTTAATGACTGCTCATTTTGGTGATTTTTGTTGTAAGGTGTTTGATTGTCATTGGTAGGAAGATTGACGTTCTAAGTGGGTTTTTCTAAAGACTAGTTTGCTCCTGTTTCCACGATATCTGGGATATGCCTCCGGCAAGGTCTGCTTTGGGTCCCTGTCACCATGCTTCGTGTTCTGTGCTTCTGCACCCTGCTGGCTTCTCAGCCTGCAGGCGTCTCTGGTGCCCCTTGTTGCCTGCCACGCATGGGTGGCTCTTGCTCTCCCAGCAGCCTTAGCTCCATGCCTTTGTGCACTCATTTTCTTGGGGGAGGGGCTACAGGGTGGGGAGCAGAGGGTTGAGGTGAGGAGAGGGGAAGGAGTTGGAGACCTTGTCTTCCTCTTGTGAAACTAGAAGTGCCTTCAGGAAGACTTTGCATTTGAGGTGATTCTTATGGTGGGGGGGAGGGTTCTTTAAAGTGTGATGCCTGAGGTGGAACCATTTCCATGTAAAATAAATTTATTTTGTGTCTTTATCCATAATCTTAAAATGTGAGTGAGAATGCTGGCTTGTGTAATAGGAGCTGAGAATAAGTAAATATGGCCAGTCCCTAGGCCATAATTTGTATGTATATAACAAGTCACTTGTACAATTACAAGCAGTGGATGATACATCTTTTTAAGCAGGTGGAAAGTGGTTCACCTTTCACGTACCTATAATTTGTGTGTTTATTTAAAAATATTTCTATGTTGTAGATTGTTCAGCATGACAAATTTACGAAGGTTGGGTATGGGAAGGTGTTCCGAGTTTTTCAGAATTAGTTTTGCATTTTACATTTAGATCTATGGTCCATTTTGAAATAATTTTTGTGGAAGTTGTAAAGTATGTGCCTAGCCACACTTTTTTTTTTTTGGCATGTGGATATCTATTCAGCTTATCTAAGATCTTTTGCTGAAAATACGGTCCTTTCTCCGCTGAGTTGTCTTTGTTTCTTTGTCACACACCAGTTGACTGCATGTGTGTGGGTCTGTTCTCTCCCATTGATCTACTTGTCTGTTCTTCTTCCAGTGTCACCCCGTCTTGATTATTGTAGCTCTATAATGAGTTTTGGAATTGGGTAGTGTCAGTCCTCCAGCTCTGTTCTTCTCCTTCAACATTCGGTTGGCTGTTCTGGGTCTTTTTGCTTCTCCATATAAGCTTTAGAATCAGTGTGTTGATAGCTACAAAATAACTTCCTGGGATATTCATTGGGATTGCACTGAATGTATAGATTAATTTGGGAAGAACTAACATCTTGACAATATTTTCTTCCTATCCATGTGCGTGGACTGTCTCCCCATTTATTGAGATCTTTATTTCATCACAGTTTTATAGAAATTTTTAATCAGAATTTTTATTTATTCTTTTCACACCTCCTTGTAAATAAAGGATCACTCTATATGTGGAAAGGAGTGAAAAATATTTTTTCTGTTATATTACACACACATATAAATTATGTATGAATGAGTGAAAATATGTATCTGCACACATACACCTGCAGTCAAATGTATATCATAGCTAAAGACTGATTTTTTTTTTTTGCCCAATGACAACCCTTCCAAATAATTTGTGGTAATAAGTTATTATCTAGAATGCAAAATGGGCATCATTCCAATCATGAATACTCAGACTAGCCTTGGTGAGAAAGGACTGAGATTTGAAGAAAAAAAAGGATGTGCTGGTCATCATAATAACAGTCTGTGTTATTGCGGGGCACTTGTCGGGCACAAATGCCCATCAACCATGCAGTGTCCCTGCTGCTGTTCATGGGAAGATACAGGCCTTGTGGGGCTCAGAGCTCACCCCGACTCACACAGCAGGAACTGATGGAAACGGGTTTCTACCTGCAGTCCGTGGGACTTCAAAACACTTCACTAAAATATTTTTTATAGAAGATCAGTGGTTTACATTAGACTGTCCCTTATCATCTAGGTTAAAAGTAGTACTGTTTAATGAAAAATAAAAAATGCATGTGGAAAAGAGGGAAAATACAGACAATCTGTTGCTCCATGAAAAAGCCTCTAAGAAACAAAGGAGCTGTCACATAATAAAAGAGATGGGTATTTAATAGGTCTAGCAATTAGAAGCCATCCAAAATTACCAGAAAATGCATTGAAAATGAAAGAATAGTGTTGGAAGAGAGCGATAGGAACCCATTATCATTACAGCAGATGATACCATACTCAACATCTCCCTTTTAAAGGCATTTTAGTATGCTTCATTTAGTTTGTGTTATATGGTATTTTTTTCTACCTTTTAAAAGGCATATTTTAAAGGCATTTGAGTACATTTTAGGACTAATAAAGGCAATTTAGTACATTTCATTTAGTTTGCATTATGTCATATTTTTTTTGCATGGAGGTAGAAGGGGTTGGGGTACATAAACATATTTAATTTAGATTGACAATGTTTTCAGTGTTTTAGTTTGCTTTATTTTAAGCTACTCTGTTCATTTTATACTCTGAATTTTGAAAACTCAACCAGCTCCAGAAGAAAAACCAGCCACGGGGTGTGCCTTGTGGCTTCATTCGTCTTCCAGTCTGCGGGGTGGGAGTAGGACCATGCCTTGCAAGGTCTCAGGGCACTTTTTTATTCAGTTTTCTTAGCCTCAAGAAAAATGTGTGATGCCAACAGAGAGACTAGAAAAGAATGTAGTTTATAAGCTTATACATTCTTTAATGAATACTCTACTGTTTTTCCTTGACACTCTTATAAAAGATTCTATTTTGTGGAGAACTCTATATTAAAACTTGCTTGGAATTAAGTTCAAAGGAAAGTGCAGAAATAATTGATGGCTGTTCTCTTTGTAGAAGAGCCCCTATCCTTTAGTGGGCTCAGGTTTTCCAGTGGGGAGGGCCAGGGCCCTCATGAGCAGCAGCTGACCATCTTCCGCTGCTGGCCATCTGGGAATCTGCTGCCCCACTAAGGTGGGGAACCCTGTTTGGACGTCCTCCTCTGACATGTGGAAAAGACCCAGTAATGTTGGCATCTGGTGAGCAGGGTTAGGCCACCAGCCCCCGAGGATCACATTATGACTGAGAGGGCTTTCTATGCCCCTTTCTCTCTAAAAATATGTTCAGAGTTACAGTTTACAAGTGTGTTGGCATGAATATGTTTGTAATCTTTGACCCTAAAAGCTTGTTGTTGGGTTTTTGTTGTTGTTCTGGGTTTACAAGCAATCAAAGCCCTTTTGTGGGTCCCTATAAGTAGCAGGGGACTCAGATCCCGTGTCCCTTGTGCCTAGTGGAGAAGTCTCCATGAAACCCAGACAAGTCATTTCTCAGTGGTGAAGACACTGGTATTTAAAAAACAAAAAGCGAGGTAGAGACCTGTGCGTGCCAAGCCTAGCTCAGGGTGGCGTCAGCATGTCCTGTACCAGCACGAGGAGCACGGGGAGCACGGGGAGCACCTGAGTCCTTGTCGTGTTCACAGTCAGCTCTTTTCAAAGGAAGTCAGGAAAAGTGCCCCCAGGTAACCCAGGTTGTCCTCCACTTCCTGGAAGGACGCCATCACAATCTTTCTATCCCTCTAGCTACTAATTTTCACTTTATAGTTATGCATATTTTCGTACCATTTTCAGTCTTTCTGGAGAAATAAGAGCCAATAAAGTCAACAGTTGTTTCTCCCCTACGGGGTTAATGAAATAAGTGAAAAGTCACACTGGAAACAGCTGTCCTGGTAATTAATCTCTTGGTTAGCTTTCTGTGCATAGCTCAGTTAAGTTTATTTTGGGAGGTGTACAATAAAATCAGTTTTCGTGGCTCCATGTTTGTAGGGGTCCTAATTTCAAATTCCATATACCCAGCGGCTATGCTGTCGTGTCCATGCTTATGTTGACTTGGGGTGTCTGAGTGCTGGGGAGCCCTGGCAGCCTGGGGGAGATCTGATACCCTTTTGCAATGATTGTCACATGTGTCTGAGGGTAAGAGTATGATGCAGGCCCTTAATCATGGGCAAAAATAGCAATGGAAGGAGAGAATAAGAATACCACATTTGATCCCCTGGTCTCCTGTCATTTCTGGAAACGTATGTTCCTTTGGTCACTCAAGGGCTAGCCCCACTTGATGTAGCCCGTCATCTCTGCACAGCCACGGGGCAGGACACAGACCCCCTAGATCCCGGGGCTGGAGCCGGGGTTCTTTGTCCCTCACTGGTTCGGTCACTCCATGGCAGCTCATGTTCATTCTAGGTGCCCAGTTGAATCCCCTGTAGAGTATTGCTAATGCCAGTGCTTCCTCTTAGGTTTGTCGTGAGTGTTAAAGAGGTTAGTGCATGGAAGAGTGCTTAGCCCCCAGATGTACCTATTGGCATTTGCTGGGGTTGTTGCTGTTGCCATTTCCCCAAGTGTCGCTTGACACCCATATAACTGTGAGAGAGACAGGGAGACAGAGTAATCAGGGTGGGCCTGGGTCCGTTTCCTCCGCTCCGTGTTGACCTGGACTTGGTGTGGTTCCATTTATAACTGCTCACGTGACGAGCGATCCTAGTGGCAACGAAGAAAGTGGAGGGGTTCGCCAGGCTCCGTCCAGTGTTAGAAGGAGCTGCCACATAAGTCCCAGCTTTCACCATAACTCCTAATATTCTAAAACCTCAATGGAAGTTTTCAGGGCCTCAGGCATAGGGATATAAAAAAAATTTTTTTTTTTTTTTTTTGTTGAAACTCCTTTGGGTGTTTTGGTAACTGAACTTGTTGGGTGAGGATTAAAGACTTCGACAGTGTTCCAGCCGACAGTGTGTGCTCTTCACAGTCAGGTTCCCGAATAACGTTTTGCAGAAGCTGAAGCCTAAACCCACGCTTGTATCATCAAAGGGAGATGATGTCTCTTACATTGTGCTGAATTGTGTGGAACTGAAGTAGTGTGCCTTTTGGGGGCAATGGTTAGAAAGAGATATGAGGTGTGATCAAACAATACAGTGAATGTTTAAATAAAAAGAAACTACTATAGTAAAAGACACATTGCTATTAATCCCCCTCAAAATACCCCCTTCACTTCAAATACACTTAGTTCTTGCCATTTTTTGAAGCAGTTCTGGGAGTTCTCTTTCGTGAGTGTCTTTAGTTGCGCTGTCATGGCTGCCTCGATGTCCTGAATCGATTCAAAACATTTTCCTTTCATGGTCATTTTGACTTTGGGGAAGAGCCAGAAGTCACACGGTGCCACATCCAGTGAATAAGGTGGATGAGGACACACCATAATGATTTTATTTGACAGAAATTGCCATATACCAGAAGCGATGTGTGACACGGAGCGTTGTCATGATGGAGGATGATTTACGGCACACTTTAAAATACACCTTCCCTTAACTGTAGCTCACACTTGCCTGACTGCACCAAACAAGCTGAAACTTCTCATACATTATTACTAAGGTTCGATGCACCGCTTTCCGTATTGAAGATCCCTTCCTTTCCATTGGATGGCACTTGGCAGCAGCATTCATCGTATTTTGTGATCACAACGGAAAGACTCCGTGTCACACATCGCTTCTGGTACAGAAATTTCTGTCAAAAACATTACAGTGTGTCCTCATCCACCTTAATTCACCAGATCTGGCACCATGTGACTTCTGGCTCTTCCCCAAAGTCAAAACGACCATGAAAGGAAAATGTTTTGAATCCATTCAAGACATCAAAGCAGCCATGACAGTGCAACTAAAGACACTCATGAAAGAGGACTTCCAGAACTGCTTCAGAAAGTGGCAAGAACGAGGGGATAAGTGTGTTCGAAATGGGGGGAGTATTTTGAGGGGGATTAATGGCAATGTGTCTTTTACTGTAATAATTTTTTTTAATTTAAAAGACTATTTTTTTTTATCATACCTTGTATACAGAAAATGAGGATTAGTGTGCAAAGGTGGATTTTAAAAACATACATCAGTAAGAGGCTAGTAATAAATACCCATCTTCTTTTTGCTACTGGAGCCCAAGAGAGGTAGAGAAGGAAACTAGAAAAATGGTTGTTCTTTTAAGTATTTTCCACTCTCTTATCTTCTATAATTAGTACTTTCTGTTTCTTCCCTATTAACCTGTGATCCCGTTGAAACATTAATTGCCATGCATTGAAATAAGAGCTCATCACTTCAGAGACTGAGATAGTTTTTAGATTTTTTAAAAAATAAAACATTTCAAACCACTTGGAAGCCTTGGTTTTCTATGGCCAGGGGGTTTCTTACCCTGTGATGCAGACAGTGAAGTGAAGTTGGTTGTCTTATTTTAACCTGATATTATGTGTTCTTGCATTCACTGTTGAATAAAACCCATTTCTCCATTTTCCAGGGAAAATTTAAACTTGATGGCATAGCTATTTTGCATAACTTAGATAGCTAACACTGGGCTATTTACATAGGAAAACATGGCTATTGCACAGGAAAATTACATTTTCAGACGTTCAAACTGTTCTGCTTCTGAAGTAACTTTTAAAACCCAATATATTTTGACACTGATGAATGTCGATCGCATTTTGATAACATAAATCATCACTGCCGTGGTGTTTCTGAACTGTACCTTTGCGATTTGTTTTTCTCTTAGGAAGTTGAAGACCACGTGGCGTTTTTAATAACGGTTCCCACTGCCCTGGCGATTTTCTTTGCGATATTCATCCTCGTCTGCATCGAGTCTGTGTTCAAGAGGCTGCTCCGCCTCTTCTCGGTGGTGATATGGGTCTGTCTCGTGGCCATGGCGTACTTGTTTATGTGTTTCGGGGGCACCGTCTCTCCTTGGGACCAGGTAAGGTGTGAACATGATTTTTGTCTCTTCTTGAGGTGCTCTGCTTTGTGACGTACCTGATTCTATGAACTGAGCCCCAAACTGTAACTAGGGGACCTTTAGCTGAGAAACAGATCTTTTGAAATGGTTGTTTTAGGGGTGACCACCTGCCTGAAGTCACGTGATGTACATTGTTCCCTTGAGTCCTGCCGGCAGCCAGGGCGCAGGCCTGGGTCTCACCTGTCACTGATTTTAGATGGCTAAGTCTGGGTTTACACCTCATATCACATTTCGGTACCTCTATCTTCTCCTGGTCCCTGAGTTTCCTGTTATTCCAGAATTCCTCTGGGACGGGAGCCTGACCTTGTGCTTCTAACCCTCAAAGCCTGGTAGTTGCCCTTGAACGCTTTCTCAATCACTGGGCCTTCCTCCTTAAAGACAGAATTTCGTGACACTGTTTTGGTATGAACACGATATGTTATATCGATAGGATCACTTCTATACCTGTTGGGAACATCCCAGCTCTTCATGTTGAACCTGGTGAGGCTCTTGGCTTAAAAAGCAGCTCCGCCTGGAGGACGGGAGGTCTTTTGGAGGATGTAGTCTAACGAATGGACTTCCCGGTTGTGCTGCTGCCACCTGGCTATATCCCGCTGACCGCCAGACTACACAGTGTGGGGTCCAGGGCTCAGGCAGGTCCCACCTGCAGATAGGGCTGTACAAGTTACCAGCTTCAAGCTGCTAATTGAAGCCATGGGTTCTGTAGCCCCCTAGGGAGAGTGAATTCAGCACCAAGAGGGTCATCACCGGGTTGCTAGGGACCCAAGAGCCAGAGTGGGAGAGGCACAGAAGCCATGAGTGGGAAGAGGAGTCATTCTTGGGAGCAGAGGACCAGTAAGGGTGAGTTGCTGTTCAGGTCAAGGGTAAAGGGAGATTCAAGATGGGGGTGGACAGAAGGGTCCAAGTACCGGGCCAGCGGTGGAGCGTTCCTGGTGCGCCTTCCTCGGAGAGAGCCCTGGATGAGCCGAAAGTGGCAGTTTCTGGTGGGTTCTGTCAGTAAGTCATATCGTGACCTCAGGCAAGCCATCATCATGTTTGGACCTCAGATTCTTCTGCAAAGGGAGAGGACTGCAGGAAGTGAACTCAGGTTGGTCTCTCTGGCTTGAAAGGACGCCGTCATAGTGGACAGGAGGATTGATGGTACCAGCGTTCCTCACCTTCAGCCCCCTGGAGAGGCTCCAGGCCTCAGGGAGGCTTCCCTTGCTGTCTCCTTATCATACTCGCATTCAAGCCCCTTGGAGCTCTGGGTACACGTGTCATGCTCAGGCAAGTTCCACCTGTGCCCCAGCTCTGCCTCTCTTGGTCATGTGCCCTGCTCCCCGGCCTCACCCAGCCACCTGTACTGGTGCATGTGGCCCACAGTCCCTCTTGCCTTGGGGTGCACATAGAACAGAAGGAGCCCGGTCAAGATTACATGTCTCCTGACCCGTGGCCTGGACCTACTGGCCCCTCCCCCTGCCCCCCCCCCCCCAACACACACACACCAGTGCCGCTTTGGTTTAGGCGCGTAGCTTTCTAAGGAGCCTTACTGTCTGGAAGAGCAAATACCATCTCCTTGTTCTTCTGTTTCTTGTTCAGAATTTTCTTAGCTTACTTTTCACATTAATTACAGAATCTGCCTGTCCTGTGCAGTGCATGCTCAGTTGGGACCTGGATTTAAATAAATCATGTGGCATTTCCTAGTTTTTGCTTTGAAAGATATTTAACAACTAGGGAATAATAAAAGGATGCTATAAAAAAAATCCCCGAGACTTGCTCTGTTTTCATATTGTCTTTCTGTAGAATGACATGACATGTCTCCAGTAATTCTGGTTTTCTTGTATGAGTGTCCTCCAGGGATTTTTTTTTTTCTTCATGAAATCAGTAGTAATGTTCCTTAGACTTGTCCTTAGGGACCTAAAAATTTTTGTTGTTGTTTCCTAAAAGGGGTTTTATTATTAGTATTAGTATTAGTATTAGTATTACTATTACCTTTTCTCTTTAATGTCAATGCATAAGGATGCGGTTGTTTTTTGTGTTGAACTGTATCCAGCCATTTTGGTGAACGCTTCTTAGCTCTATGAGTTTATCTGAGGGTCTCAGTTTATTTAGAAAGACACTCTTGCCATCTCCAGGTAACGAACATTTCCCCGCTGCAAACCGCAACTCGCTTTCCTCTGAGGTGCTGCACCGGGCCAGCCAGGGCTCTCCATGCGGAATTCACTCAGAGTGAAAGTGGCGTTGGACCTGTTTCCATCATAACTGGGACATCAGTAATTTCACCAGTAATATAATGTTTGTTTTATTGTTATTTTGATAGAACCGGTCAGTCTAAGGACCTCCCACCTGTCTGGAATGTTCTTCCACATCTTGCGTGACTCCTACGTTCCCTTCATTAACTTCATGGACCCCCGCTCTTAGAGCGGCCTTCCCTGACCTCCCAATGCCACCCCATCAGGGACACCCCTCACGTGCCCTGATGATGAATTATAGCACCCCAAATCATATGACATATCCCTTGCTTTGTTTATGGACTGTCTCCCCTGCAAGAATAGAATCTCGTGGGCAGGGATGTGGCTGTCTTTCTGCCGCTGCGTCTGTGCATCTCCAAGACTGCTCCCTCATATCAGGCTGCCATGGCTACTCGCCCAGTGTCTCCATCAATGGATGACTACATTGTGTCATCTCCAGACCTTTTGTGGTTGGAGTTTTTGTGTGTGCATTTGCTCCGTGTTTGCCTATCTTTTGGTTTTATGACATACATTTTGATTTTATTGATGTTACCCACATGCTTTAAAAAGTCTCTTTAAGCATCTTAAATGTATTTCTCTCATAGTCCTTTCAAGACTGGTTTGTCACAGGCATGGCGTCTGTTGGCCCGCTGCCTCAGTATTAGCTATTCCTGTGGGGTTTGATATTGCTGCTGCTGAGCTCGTGTTGAGTGGGGTTTTTCCACCTCTGCCCTCAGATACAATCTCACCCACGTTACAACTGCCTTCTTCACGCTATCAGGGCGCTGGGCAGAACTAACTTTGAGGGAAACCTCAGCCCTGTTGACATTGCAGGTGGGTGGCCAGCTCAGCTTGTGTCCTTGACTAGTTTCAGGGACACAGCTGTGTCGGCCTGATGCTCAGAAAAGGCCACGGCCAAGCGGGGTGCAGCTAATTTTGGCCACTCTTTCTAAATTGGGGGCTTGGGCAGGGTGTCTGCCTCGCGCTGGGGGCCTGCCCACACCCCTTGCCAGAAGACGGACACTTTGGGCCCCATTCCTCCAGCGGAACTTGAAATCCTCCCCAACCCTCTTGGCCATACCTGCTCCATTCAACAGGCATGGAGATTTAAAATGAAATTATCCTGTCATATCAGCCATAAAAGTCTGGCATCTTTTAATGTTGGCACCACAGACACAGGCCCTCGGTGAGCACTAACTAGACGTGTGATGGTAGGTTCGCTGTGCTTACGGAGGTGTGCACAAGAGCGCTTCCCACTAGAAGATGACTGAATGGACACTCTTGTTGGAAGGGGTGCAGAAGCGAGCGCACTGCACAGACAGCGGGAGCCTCCGCGCGAGACGGCTGATGACGCCAATGGCCAGTTTGGGGGTTCCCAAGACCATCCTGAGGTTTGATAACTTACTGAAGGACTCACAGAGTTCTCTGAAAGCCATTATGCTCACAGTTATGGTTTATTACAAAGAAAGAAGACAGATGAACGTCAGCCAAGGGAAGCGTCCAGTCAAACTACAAAATGTGAGCTTATGTTGTCATGGGCAGCATTACCCTCTGGGCAGTGGTATGTGACATGTTGCCTGCTGGGTACATTCAGCTGACCCCCTGTGTCCAGAGTTTTCACTAGGGCTCCATTACATACTGCTGCAGGGCTGGCCTTCGGTCCCCAGCCTCCTGGAGGTTGGTTTGATTCCTGTAATCCCCAGCCCGAACTCACACTGCATGGCCTTGAGCTTCCATCGTAAATCACATTTCGACTGTCTGCTGGCCCAAACCCCCCAGGCAAACAAAAGCACTCGATCAGCAGGGCATTCCAGGGGCCTACGGATGACTTGCCAGGAGCCTAGGGCAAAGGCTAGACCTCCCTTAGGTAAGGTTAATTCTTCTGTGCGCAGGTGGCTTGAGTGTACATCTCAGCTCTCAACTTCTCCAGTACAAAACACAGGGTATAAACAGGCTGCACATGTGCCATCTGGCCTGCACGTGGCCCTGTTCTTAGTGCTCTCCTTACATAACCTCATTCACCCCTCACGGCTCCGTGAGGCGGGCGCCCTTACACTCAGACTTTACAAGTGTGGAAACCGAGACACAGGGCAGTGAAGTGCCCTGGGCATGGCCAGACTCCTTGTGAGTAGAAGAGGTGACTTGAACCTGGGGTTCTGACTCTAGAGGCTGGCTCTCATTCATGATGCTAGTGATTTCACCCCTGGGGGACATTGTCCATGTCTGGACACGTTTTGATCATCATAACCTGGATGAGGGGACACCACTGTCATCTAGTAGGAAGAAGCCAAAGCTGCTGCTCAGCCTCTCACTAGACACAGGGCAGCACCCATCACAAAGCATGAGCCGGCCCCAAATCTCGGGGTGACACGTCTGAGAAACCCTGTCTTATGTAACATGGCCCTTCAATGATGACTTTAAAAAATTAGTTTCAGGTGTACAAAGCAATGTACTAGCTAGACATTTACACCCCTCACAAAGTGATAACCCCCCTCCCCCAATCTACTACCTCCCTGACATTGTATATAGCTGTTACAATTCCATTGACTCTCTTCCCTATGCTGTACTCCACATCCTGTGACTGACTGACTCTCCCTCTCCCTCCCTCCCTCTCTCTCTCTCTCTCTCTCTCTCTCTCTCTCTCTCTCTCTCTCTCTCTCCATATATACAATTATAGTTGACATTCAACATTATTCAACTTCTGCTTCAGCTGTACATCGCAGTGGTCAGGCATCTACACCATCCATGAAGTGGTCTACCTAATAAGACAAGTGCCCATCTGATACCCTACAAAATATTTACAACATTATTGATTCTGTTCCCCAAACTGTCTTTCATATCCCTGTGGCAATATTGTTACTACTAATTTATACTTTGTAATCTCTTTACCTTCTCCCCCATCCCTAACCCCCTCCTATCTAGCAACCAGCAGGTTTTCTCTATATCTCTGAGCCTGTTTCTGTTTAATTTGCTCATTTATTCTGTTGTTTAGATTCCACATATAAGTGAGATCATACGGTATTTGTCTTTCTCTGTCTGACTTATTTCACTTAACATAATGTTCTCTAGGTCCATCCATATCATTGCAAATGGTATGATTTCCTTTTTCTTTGTTGCCGAGTAATACTACATTGTATAAATGTAACACAATTTCTTAATCCAGTTGTCTACCAATAAGCATTTCAGTTGTTTCCAAGTCTTGACTATTGTGAATAGCACTGCAATAAACATAGGGTGCATGTATTTTTTCCAATTAGTATTTTGGATTTCTCTGGATAGATACCCAAGAGTAGAATTGCTGGGTCATAAGGTAGTTAGTTCCATTTTCAATTTTTTGAGGTACCTCCCTCCATACTGATTTCTATAGTGGCTGCACCAATCTGCAGTCCCACCAACAGTGCACCAGGGTTCCCTTTTCTCCACTACCTCGCCAGCATTTGTTGTTGGTTCATTTATTGATGATAGCCATTCAGACTGGAGTGAAGTGGTATCTCATTGTGGTTTTCATTTGCATTTCTGTAATAATTAGTGATGTTGAGCATTTTTTCATATGCCTGTTGGCTATCTGTATGTCCTCTTTGGACATACATGTCTCTTCATAACTTCTGCCCATTTTTTAATTGGGTTGTTTTTTTGGTGTTGAGTTGTATGAGTTTTTTGTAAATGTTGTATATTAACCCCTTATCAGATATATCAATGGAAAATATCTTCTCCCATTCAGTAGGATGTCTTTTTGTTTTATTGATGGTTTCCTTTGCTGTGAAAAAACTTTTTAGTTGATGTAATCCCATATGTTTATTTTTTCTTTTGCTTCCCTTGCTCAAGGGGATATCTCAGTAAAAATATTACTAAGGGTAATATCTGCAAATTTACTTCCTATATTTTCTTTCAGGAGTTTTATGGTTTCAGATCTTACATTGAGTCTTTAATCCATTTTGAATTTACTCTTGTATACAGCATAAGGAGGTGGTCCAACTTCATTTTTTGCATGTGTCTGTCCAGTTTCCCCAGCACCATTTATTAAATAGACTGTCTTTGCCCCAATGTAAATTCTTGCTTCCATTGTCGTAGATGAAATGACCATGTAGGTATTGGTTTATTTCTGGGCTTTCTATTCTGTTCCATTGATCTGTGTGTCTGTTTTTATGCCAATACCATACTGTTTTGATTACTATAGCCTTGTAGTACGATTTGATGTCAGGTAGCGTGATACCTCCCATTTTGTTTTTATTTCTCAAGATTTCCATGGCTATTCAGGGTCTTTTACAGTTCCATATAAATTTTAGGATTATATGTGTTCTAGTTCTATGAAAAATGTCATTGGTAATTTGATAGATTCAATGCATTGAATCTATACATTGCCTGAAGTAGTATGGACATTTTAACTATATTAATTCTTCCTATCCATGAGCATGGTATGTGTTTCCTGTTTGTATCTTCTTTAATTTCTCTCTTCAGTGTCTTATAATTTTCTGAGTGCAGGTCTTTTACTTCCTTGGTTAAATTTATTCCTAAGTATTTTATTGCTTTTGAAGCAATTATAAATGGGATTGTTTTCTTAATTTCTCCTGATAGTTTGTTATTGGTGTACACAAATGCAACTGATTTCTGAATTTTAATTTTGTATCCTGCTACTTTTCTAAATTCATTTATCAGTTCTAATAATTTTTTGGTGGAGACTTTGGGGTTCTTTCTGTATACTATCATGTCATCTACATATAATGACAATTTTTCTTCCTCCTTTGCAATGTGGATGCCTTTTATTTCTTTTCATTGATGCCTTTTGAAGAACCAGTTCCTAAATTCTCAGTGAGTGGAACTGCACAGAGTGCTGGTGCCAGTTTTGGTCAGACAACAAGGAGTGATTTTGCAGTGTGTGGCCCTGAGACAGGACAGGCAGGTAGAGAGGTGGCAGGCGTGGAGACCACTCTGCACCTGGGGGAATAGGAAGATGGAAAAGAAGAAAAGAAAGTCAGGTGATTTGTCCTCACAGCCTTGATGGCATGCGGAGCTTCCCCATCAGTGGTGTGTGAATTCAGCCCCCTCTTGAAGTCCCTTGTTACCCAGTGCTGCCAGCACCCCAACCCAGCTGACATTTGTCCTGCACAGCTGTCTCTTGGATGAAAAAAATGTTAAATGATACTTTGTTGATGGTTCCAAAGACTCTGAGTGAAGCCGGGTGGTAAATTGCAGCGTTTTGGCTCCAGCTGTGGAGCGGCAGCATCTGTACTTTGGATGGAAGGCCCGTCGGCTTGCTTCTTGCTGGAACTGATTGGCTGAAACGCCCTATGTTCGTGCTCTGACTTTCCCAATGGTATTGTCGCTGTGTTTTTTATCTTATTGTTCTGAATGGTTTAAACATACTTGAGCAATTCTGAGCTCAAAACTAGTAGAGGGGTCTATAAGGTGTTTGTTCTGTTAGGTCAAGTAAATGGGTAATTACTATTTTTTAAAGAAACTTGTGGCAGTGTACATAGGGTGCGACCTTCCCTCTTCCCCATGTGCCCGCACAGTTACATAGTATAGCAACATTCCCTGTCCGGAAGCCTCTAGAACATGGAGCCTTCCTGACAGGTAAACCTTGGGGAATGAGGCTTAATCGAGGCTGACAAATTGTGTCTCACAGCTTGGGCCAGAAGTCTGAAGTCAAGGTGTGGGTGGGACCACGCGCCCTCTGGAGTCTCCCAGGGGGGTCCTTCCCGCCTCCCCCTGCTTCTGGTGGTTGCCTGCAATCCTTGGCGTTCCTTGGCCTGTAGACACGTCACTCCAATCTCTGCACCCCCTCATCACATGCCATTTTTGTCTATGTATCTCTTCTCTTCTCACCAGGACACCCATCAGTGCTCTCGTCTTAAATCGATGACTTCTGCAAAGACCTTAAAATAAGGTCCCATTCACAGGTCTTAGAACTTGAGGTTAGGACTTGAGCATATCTTCTTGGAGGGACCCAATTCAAGCCATGACAGATGTCATTTCACAGGAAGGAAGGCATGCTTTTTCCTAAGTGAGTGCCCTGTGGTGGCAGGAAGCCACTTCCATCTTGTGGCCTGTTGCTCTAATAGCCACTCCCTGCTTCGTAGGTTTTGGTAACTGCTATTGATGTCAACCTTCGCTTAACGGGCAGATCCGCCTTGAAATTACATGTACGCCCTGCAAGTTTTGATGCTTTTCCAAACCTGTGTCTATCAGGAATCAGAGACTCTCTTGTGTGTGATTATCCTATTGAAATAAATCCAGATTCATGAATAGAAAGAGAAAGCAACCTGAGGGTCACATTGCCATGTAAACAAACAGAGAAGCGTGAATGAATGTCTGTGCCTGAGACCTTGGTTTATCCCTGCTGTCTGAATAATAGAAACACTTCTGTTCGGTTCCTACATTAGTGACATCGCATAGGCCTTTCTAGCCTGATACATTTTTGTAATGTGTTTGGTTCACTTGGTGAAGCTACGCTTTCAGATGCTGCTTTATTTAATGAATTTGTAACAAGACAAATCCATTTCATTTCAGATGATAATGACTGACTTAGGACCCTTCCTCTGAGATGGGAATTTCGTTCGGGAGGTGGCGGGACAGGAAGGCAGTGACCGAGGGTGGCTGATGCTTATATGCAGAGACACTGGGTTGGCAGAGTGAGGAAAAGAGCTCTGTGTTGTAGCTGCGTTTGACCCGTTTTCTGCTCCTCTCATACTAAGAGCTCAGTGAGTAGAGTTCAGTAAACGCTTCCCTTCTGATAACCCCTTTTCAGTCTTAGCAGGGACACTATGCCGAAGTTATTGCGTAGATTTGTTAAATTACCAACCTGAACGGCTAACATTTCGCTCCAGGAAGAAGAGACTGTCTTTGTCTTATTACCTAAAAGGATGCCAGACATTCAGCATAGGTCTATGTGTGGTTTCTGACAAAAATAGGACATCAGTGTGCAAACATAATTTTTTTTTTTATTGAAGGTGGGTGGAAATGTAAGAAAATAAAGGCCTGTGTCCTATGCTTTGAAATGATACAGAATTAGTTTGCTTTTCCTTTTGTGCAGTCACCTGGAATGCTATTAAAGAATGTATTGACCATGCAAAGAACCTGGGAGCCTGTGAATGAAAGGAGAAAACCCTAGTCTGTCCCTGAGTCCCCAAGAAGCCCAGCCCTGGCTGCTTTCATGCACCGGGGTGATTTCCCAGGGGTCATTTTGGAGTTAATATGAAGAAGCACCTGAGAAAAATAAAAAAAGTAATATAAAAAGTATTCTAATTAACAACAGAGTTGAGAGTTTTTAAATTTTTTTTTTGTTGTTAATGGCAAAGGATATCCTGATGAAATGTGCATTTTAAGGAGGCGCAGCGGCGCGGGCCAGCCGGAGGCGTCCTTACTTTGAGATGCCCCCCATTCCTGTTTAGAGCGGAGGTGGCATGTTGGTATTGTCCTTTCTCTTCGTTCCCGGCCAGAGCTCTGTGAAAGTCACACTGGCTGTGCGGCGAGCTGGGAATTGACAGCACCCCTCCCTGGGCCTTCCAGCCCTGACGCTGTTCCAATCAACAGTTCTGTCGGTGATTCTGGAACAATCTCTGTTTCCTGTTCCTTCTCTCCTCGTGTGCTTTTTGTTGGAGGAGCACAGGCCCTGGCACTGAATGGGCATCGTAATTCAACTCTCACCTGCTCACGGAGCAGGCACAGCCGTTCTCACCTCTGCGCTTCTGTACTCCTCCTCCTGCAGCCATGCGGCAGTACCTTTTAAAGCCTGGGTGGCTTTGGAGACATTTTTGTTTGTTGCTCTGTTCCCAGTGGACAGCACAGTGTTCCATGTGCAGGGTCCACACTATAGACGTTTCTGGAAGTACTGAGCGAGTGTACGTAGCACCTTGGCCTGCCTGCCTTCTCCACCATAATAGGGATAGAAAACACTGTTCCCACCATCTTGGTTCCTCCCTGTGCCAGGCGCTATTCACTCACTTGACCCACCTGACTTATCTGATCTCTACAACCCTGTGAAGTAAGTACTGTTATTACTCGCAGTTTGCAGATGAGACAGCTGAGAAGGTAAGCAACTTCCCCAGAGTCACACAGCTAGGAAGAGAGCTCAAATTTGAATGTGGCGTTTGGGCACCGTGCTCATCACCCATCATCTATGCCCATTGTCGCTGACGATGGTGTGGTGTTTCCTGCTGTGAGTTGTCAAATGACAGATTATTATGTGGTGAGGAAGGCTGACATTGAGGAATTCTGGGTGGTTCTATCTGTACCCCTTTTGGGTTAAATGTTTTTTAGAAAAGCTTCATGGAGAGGAAGCTGTTACTCCCGAGATGCCAAAAAAATCAATCATGTCGCTGGTTTGAACGGTCAGCACAGAATCCCAGTTGGATGTACTTTCATTCCTCAGATGAATCTCTAAGAGAAATGGGACATATCTGACCTGAGGAACAAAATATATGTGTGTGCGTGTGTGTGTGTGTGTGTGTGTGTGTGTGTGTGTGTGTGTGTGTGTGTGTGTGTGTAGTGTTATTGTCGGGAATCAATGATTGCTTTTATACTGAAATTAGCATCACTTCCGTATAAACACACTCCTTATAATTTCACTTCTTTCTGCTGCTTTTCTCATCTGGTTCTGTATCAGCTCCTGTATGCCTGTCGTCAGCCCCTTTCCTCCTGGTGGGAAAAACCCACAGACTCAAAGAGCCCTGGGAGGGCGTTCGCCAGGACTGTGGCTCAGTGCCGTCCAGCCCAGCACCAGCTCCTCTCTGCTTTGGCAGAAGCCGTGCCGGCTAAGGGTACTGTCCCAGACTTTGCTTGCTGTCTGCGTAGTATGGCTCACGTGCTTTGGGGGGTGGCCCCCTTCACATGGACGCTGGTCCTGTGTGTGTAGCTCTCAGGGCATCTGGAAGCACTTCTGGGGACAGCAACGTGAAGCGGAAAGAAGTCACGACGCGGTCTGGAGTGTGTAGTGTTTTCCTGAGAAAGCTGAACTTTTATTTTACAATGGAGGAAAACTCTTCAGTAGGCTTCCAAAACATCTGTTACTGACGCAGTTTAAATGGAGACAGTTTTGATGACAGTTGTCTTAGGGCTCGCTGCCTTCAGTGTCCCTCTCATCTGCTGAATGATTTTATGAAAGGTTGTGTTTGTAATAGAATTCCAGCGACTTTGGCCTGGAATCTTGGATGCTGTCGTTATATCCTTACTTACACGGTCCTTACAAGAGCTGGTAGCAGGTCCACCTGTGGCTGTTGGGTTGGGACTGTGTGTGCCCATGTGAGCATGCAGGGGGCTGCTGCCGTGAAGGGGAGTAAATTCTAGACTCCGGGCTGGAGCAGCAAGTTCGCAGGAAAAAATAAATCCAGAGTTTAAATGATTCCCTATTAAGAGTTGCTAAGCAACACCTCACTTAGCTTCTCTAGTATTCAGTGTTTCAAATTTTCTTTTCTCAGCAGCCATTAATATCATCCTCACCCAGCAATTTCACAGGGTTGAAAAGACCAGAGTTCCGAGTTTGGAAAGGCAAAGGCACTGAAATTCTCAGGACAGAAAACCAGAGAGGAGAGAGGAGAGCACTGCAGGATGAGAGAGAGGGGGTGTGAGGTCCGGGGATTTGCAGAGGGCTCATCAAGTCTCCACCTGGACCGACTGATTAGCACGTTCCTGGGCGGGACCTACCACGGCTGAGGCAGCGCCTCAGGAAGGGGCAGATGGAGTAGTTCCTGGTACGGGCTTGTGGATCGAGCACCCATGACGAAGACGTTTCTCAATGCAAAGGGAGTTAGGTCATCAATAAGACTTAATAGTTCCAAATACCGATACACCTGGTAAGAGAGATTCAAAAGACATGACGTGGAAATCTACTCAGAGATTTCAACACGCTTAACTCAGTAATGGATGGGACCATAAGAAAGAAAATCAGTAAGGGTATAGGAGACTTCCGAAGCACGACTAAACAAGATGACGTAAATGCTGTTTGTAGGACGCTTCACCCAACAGTGCAGAGTGAGTGGTCTTTCAAATGCACACGGAACATTAACCAAGATAGACCACATTCTTGACCGTGAAACTCTCACTGAGTATCAAAGGATTGCTATCGTACAAAGTATGTTCTTTGGCCATAATGGACTTAAATTAGAAACCCAGAACATAAATAAATTTGACAAATCAATCAATAATTGGAAACTAAGCAACCCATTTCTGTTGGGTTGTTGGAAAAGTCGTGATGCATTTTTGCAACGAAAAACATAGAAAAAATAGGTCATGACTTTTCCGACAACCCAATAAATAATCCATGAGTCCAAGAAGACATAACAAGAGGAATTAGAAAAGCACATCAAACTGAATGAAATGTAAACATGGGTCACAATTTGTGGGGTGCATCTAAAATGGCTCTTAGAGAGAAATTTATAGCATTAAATGTTATACTACAAAAGCAGTAAGGACTCAAATAAACAATTTAAGCTTGCAACTTAAGAATCAAGAAAAAGGAATGCAAATTAGAAGAAAGAAAATTAAAAGAACACATAGTGAAATTGTAAACAGAAAAACAATATTTAATGGAATCAAACCTGGTTCTTTGAGAATATCAATGAAATTGATAGCACTCCAGCGAGGCTGATCAGAAATAAAGAGAGAAGATAACAGCACCAATATTCGTAATGTGAGATCCTCCAGACTTGCAAAGGATAAGGAAACATTAAAACAGCTTTATGCCCTTAAATTCCTCAATCTAGATGAAATGCACAAATTCCTTGAAAAGCAAACTAAGAAAGCTCATTCAAGTTGAAACAGATAAACCGAATAGCCCTGAAATTATGTGTGAAATAATTTGAGTATGTTGTTAATTTTCATCCTACAAAGAAAACTTCAAACCCAAATGTCTTCCCCGGTCAGTTATGCCAAAATTTAAAGCTAAAATAATCCCAGTATTACATGAATTCTTCTACAAAAATAGAAGAGTGGACATATCCCAATTGTGCCACGAAGCTACCCTTGATCTGATACCAAAGCCAAAGTCGTTACAAGGAAAGAAACTACAGACCGATCTCTGTCATGAACACATACAAAAGCTCTGAACACAAAACCAAACTATATACATATATATATATATATATATATATATATACACACACATACATACATATATATATTATATATATATATATTATATATATATTATATATATATATATGTCATGACTAAATGGGGCTTATCTCAGGAATGGAAAGTTGGCTTAACATTCAAAACTCAATCAGTGTGATTCATCACATGAACAGATCATTTCAATAAATGCACTATATGTCATCATTTTAGTAGATGCAGAGGTAGCATCTGACAAAATACACCTATTCATGATAACATCTCCCAGAAGTCTAGGAATAAAAAGAAACTGCTTCAAACCGATAAAGGTCAATAGCAAAAAAATACAAAAATTACAAAAAGTATAGCCTCATACTTAATAGTGAAAGACTGAGTGCCGTCACCTACTGAGGAGGAAGATAAGCGTCATGGTCACTGTTACCTCTTCCCTTCAGGGCAGCGCTGGACATCCTAGTTAGCACAGGAGGCGAGAAGAAGAAATAAGACATGAAGACTAGAAAATAAGAATTTAGTCCGGCTTTCTCTGTCTGTGTGTGGACTGTCCAGTATGTTAGCCGCTAGCCACACGTGCCTACTGAACAGTTCAGAACAGGGGCTATTTTCAATTGAAATGTGTTCCAAGTGTAAACACTGACTTTTAAAGACAAAGCTTGAAAAAAAATGTAAACCGTTTCATTCAGAATTTTTTTCACTCGTTACATGATAAAGTTATAATATTTTAGAAACATAGGCTATGTATGGTGTCTTATTAAAAAACAATTGCACCTCCTTTTAATGTGGCTGCTAGGAATTTAATGTTATACATGTGGCTTGCATTATATTTGTATTGAACAGTTAAGGCCTACTCGTATGTTGAAAAGCCAATGGAACCTAAAGAATGCTACTAGAACTAGGTAGCAAGTTGGTTTAATGAGGCTGCAGTTTACAAGGCCGAGATACAGAAATAAATTATAGGCCTGTATATTAGAATCTTCCAACTAGAAATTGAGAAAAAACTACCATTTATTATAGCATCAATAACATAAAATAGGAGCAAATTGAGTAAATGTGTGTGACTCTTCTCCACAGAAAACTATAAAACTTTTCGACAGAAACTAAAGAAATAAGTAACTAGAGAGACGACTTTGTTCATGGATCTGAGACTCACTGTAAGTTGTCCATTCTCCCTAAATTCACCCTCCATAGACCCAATGCAATCTCAGTAAAAACCCCATCTTTTTAAGAGTGACAAGGAGATTCTAAAATGTATATGGACATGCAAACTACCAAGAATACCCAAAACAAAGGTGAGAAAGCAGAACATGGAGGTTTCACTCTGCTGGATTTCATGATTTATTATAAAACTACAGTAATCAATATATTGGGTTGTTGGGAAAGTCATGACATATTTTTCTATGTTTTTCAATGCAAAAATGCGTCATGACTTTCCAAATGACCCAATAGTATGGCATTAGTGTGAAAATAGACATTTAAGCCAATGGGATACAATAGACTGACCAGAAAGAGTCCCACACATATGTGGTCAATTTATTTTCGACAATGTTCCAAGCCAATTCAATGGGAAACCACAAGTTTTTCAACAATAGCTGCTAAAATTATTGGATAACCATGTAGAAAAAACAAACGTACACCTTTAGCTCATGCAGTATGCAGAAATTAACTCACAATGGATCATAGACTTAAAAGATAGTTCTGAAACTATTAAACTGATAAACAGAACATGAGAGAAGTTTTTGGCACACTTGGGTTACAAAGCTATTTCTTAAATGCAACACACCCAAAATGTGAACTAGTAAAGAAAAAAACCCTGATCAATAGGATTGATCAAAATTAAAATCCTTGACTATTCAAAGGTACTGTTATGAAAGTGAAAATGCAAACAAACCACAGACTGGTAAAAATAGTTAAACAGCATGTATCTGACAAAAGCCTGTACTAAGGATCCAAAACAACAGACTGTTACAACGCGGTGGTACCCAGTAAGGTCGAAAAATAGTGCATGAGATTTTGTGGCACACAGATAGTTTCACATACTCCATTTCAAATTATTGATACAGTATCCTCAAACGGGAGGTATGAGTCCCATTTTAAATACAAAAAACCCCAGAAAAACACAACCCGCCCAAAAAAACCCCTGAGACTCTCAAAAGAGATTCTGTGACTTGCCAAATACATGTAGTAGATCTGGGGCTGGAAGGCGCTGGTGCTTCTTCAGTTCAGACGTGCTGACTCCTGGCTCTGTGACCCTGCCATGCCTTTGTAACGGCTGAAAGGAAGGAGGGGTCTTTAAGGAGAAGACGGTTATGCGGGATGTTGTACAAGAATGGCAATATTTCTGTTTTTATCACGCCTAAGGAGATGATGTTTTGAGCAAAGTTATTTGACCTATTAAGCTCTTTTGGACTGACAAATCGATTGCCAAGTCATTTGAAATTCAGTCTCTGTTCAGCCTGTTTGTTTTTTTAAAGAATGTATATATATATTTTCATTGAACATGGGAAATAGACGCACACATACAATATGCCTATATCGCCAGTCTACATTTTCTTTAATGTTATTGATATGCAAAAATTATTTTTATTACTATTTTTACCTTCTGATCGGGGATATAACTAAAGACCCAAATATTCTAAGAAGAATAAAAACACAGATGCATTAGTAAAAAAATTGTGAAGCAAGAAAATTTGTTTTTGTAGACAGATGTATTGAATTTCTTGCAGAAGGGAAATACATGGGGGTTATTATAATAAAATAAAAAAATAATCAAATCTAACTTTATCATATTGGCTGAGATATAGATAAGTAGACCAAGGGGACAGAGGGAGAGTTCTGTCTTGTATGGCAGAGGTGGAATTAAAACATTGCAGGGTAAAGATGGACTATTCAGTAAGTGAAAAAAATGAATACATGAAACAAATGGATGAAAGAAAGAAATTGACTATCTTATGGAAAAAAATCAGATTTCTACTTCATTCTATTTAAAAATATAAATTCTAGGTAGATTAAAATCTAAATAAGAAAAGCAAACTGTTAAAGTTTCCATAAAAATGTTTAGGGAACGCTCTCATAACATCAGATAGGGGAGGGTTTAAGACATGATAAGCAAAAAAAAAAAATTATAAGGGAAAAAAAGTAAAGAACAACTGTGAAAGGAAAGACCCATCCCAGTTATTTTTGTCTTCAGATACTCAAGAAACATCTTGCAGGTGTGCAGCAGGAAGCCTGTAGATGAATTAACTGGGAACCGGGTCAACCAATTACAGTATTTTCAGTCAATGAAATGCTGTCAGATAATAAAATCGATCTACATGTGTCAACACTGATAAACCTTGAAAGCATTGTATTGAGTAAAAAAGGAAACTTCCAAATTATACTGATAATATATGTATCAGTATTTTGCATACTTATAGATACAAATATTAAAAGAATGAACACATGGATGAGAAGAATAACTGATTTCAGTCTCTGGGCTTCTTCTAGGGGAAGACAGAAAGGAATGTTACAGGTGTATTCACCTGTAACTTCCTGTGTGTGTGTGTGTGTGTGTGAAATACAGTATTAAAAGCTAGTACAGCATAATGTTCAGTGCATGAGGTGTGTTCATGGGTGTTTGTATTATTTGTTGTACTTTCACAAATTCTGGTTTTAGTTGTTTTACACTTTATAGTAAAATGAAAAAGTGGGAGAACCTCAGCTATGCTAAGTAGAACCTTGCCGTTGGCCTGGGGCCGCCGCCCTGTGCTGGGGGCCCAGCTTCCAGACCCCACGCTGCCTGTCTCCCTCCAGCCGGCTCTCCTGTGGCCCCCTTACCCCCCAGCTCTGGCACTGTCACTGCTGCTCACCACAGTGAAAAAACAACCCTCTCCCTTGCCCTGGACGTGTGTGATTGTCGTTAGTTTTAATAAGTGTTCTATTTTTGAAACTTAAAAAAAAATTGTATAGCATTATACAAATGTCAGGGAATGGAATACTGAATGATGGTAAGATCTGGTCACTAGAATCTGTGTTTCATAATGAATGAAACCCCATCAAAATGTTCGAAAAATATAATCATTTAAAAGAAGTAGCCAAAAAGTGTTATCATTCCATTTACTTGGAATAGATACTCAGAGGATTAGTTAATGACCATTTCCCTTAAATCCTATAGGTAATTATAATTATAATTGAATATTGTTTTCCTTGGTTCCCAACTATTCCCCCAAACCCCACAAAAAGCTATTGACAAAATAGTGTGAGAAATGAAGGATTAAAATGAAAGCATCTGAGCCTTCTCACTTTCCGTGTGCACGCTGTCGAGTGTGGCATCCTGATGTTTTTGACATCTTTTTTTTTTTTTTAGAGGGCAGTGTCACTGGCCCTCACATGTGGGATCCGAACCGGGGCCCTCTGGCATCCCAAGCCAGCTCTTAACCGTCGCACCACTTGGCCGGCCCTTGACATCTTTTTGACGGACCCATTTAGGATAACAATTCAAACAGCATGGGAGCATTAAATAAAATGAGTGTAGATGGGTCAAAATGCTGCCACTTTGTTCCTTCTTTTTCACCTGCATGTCCTCTTTTAAGGCATGTGCTGTGGTTTACCTGCAGATACACTAGGCGTGGTGTGCACAGGGACGTGGTCAGCCTCTGAGGCTTTGGGTTCTAGGTCAGCATCACGTTACATACATCTTTGAAGAAGAGGAAACTCAGAACCTAGATATGACAGTCGATACTTACTTCTTTCCATATTGTTGGAAAGGCTAAGCCTCCAAGGTCAAGTAGAGGACGTGGGGGTGCTGTGTACTCTAAGGATGCGAGCACACACTCTTGTAAACTCTGACTTGTGAACTCAAAGTGGAAACAGGCCTTTATGATGTGGAGGGCACCTGTCTGCTGGCCTCTGGGGTGGCCTCGTAAGCGTTAGCCTGGGCATTTGTGAGTTTCACAGCACAGGAGGCTTCAGAGACCCTCGACCACAGAGTGGAATTGGGATCCTACAAGGCATGTCCCACATATTGTGGTTATAAAGAGCCAATGGTTTCAGCCAAGATGTCCTGGGTGTCTATCCTGTGGGAGGCCTCCAGGGGCCCAGAATCTCTTTTGTAGCTTTATAGGATGATCTGATTGTGGGAAATTAATTCACTTGCACCCCAAATGCCAATTTATGATTTTATTGCTGTTCTGAGAATGCTTCTGTCTGCTAACCAAAATACTGTCTTTTGGTGTTGGGTTACCTGGGAAACCTATTCAGTTGGGTGTGTGCTGAAGATCAGATCAGAGCAAATGGAGTGAGGTGCGCTCCTTGGTGCTTTATTCAGGCTGAGATAGAGTCTGACAGGCATCAGAGGGGCACAAGGACTGTTCTGGGCAGGTTATGTTGGCTAAAGCTTGGGCCACGTGGCCTGGAGATGCTGTGGGGTCGGTATCAGTGTCTCGCAAATACTCTCAAGTGAGGCAATTTAAGGCTTATGTGGAGTGAGGCCCAGGAAAGAGGGTGAATAGTTTTGGAGTGAAGCATTTTTTTCCTTCAATTAAGGAAAACCGAGGCTTGGTTTTTGCTGACATCTTCTCTTCTGCGTTAGCCTTCCCTCATTATTCATCAATCTGAGAACCTGTCCTTTTGTCATATGACATGCTCAGCAGACCTGGGGTCTGTGGCCATCAGGACCTGGTCGGCAGGGACCGGTCCAGGGCATAAGACTGCTTATCTTAAGCCTTGGAGACGTTCCCGGTGTCTATGAGCCATTACGTAATTAAACGAATACATGTTTCCTTAGGAGCCCAAAAAGACTTCTATCAATAACTAGTTCCGGTTGAATAAAAGGGACCCTAGGAGGAGTTGGAGAACGGGCTGCCTACTTGAAGCACAGCTGAGGTTTCTTTCTCACTTTGAGTCTAGGGCACTGTTCACGTGTGGTCAGTGGTGGGGCCTGTGCCATGCAACCATGGTCACCAAACGAGGCACCAGCTGCACTTGTAAAACGGAGGTGTTCATGCCCAGCCGAAGTAAACAACAGAGACTGGAGCTCTTATAACTGATAGGGATGAACAGCATCCTCAGGTTGGCACGTCTCCCTCCCCTCAACAGGTAATCAAGGGACTTACTAACGATGGACTTCCGTAGATAAACACCACTGTTAACATTTAGAAGCCCTTGGCAATCTCCCCGTTCTCGGCTTTCTCCGAGAGTCAGCGCAGAATGGAAAGGCACTCAGTCCCTATGCCTTGCCGATTATATGTTTGCCGTTTTGCCTGCGTGCTAACATGTATTTGTAATCCCCAAATCAGTATTCGAAGTCGTGAGCAGAGTGGCATAACGTTGGCGTTGCCCAGTGGGCACCTTCCCGGCTGAAGTCGGACGAGGTGACGCCTGCCTTGCTCTTTCAGCCGTCACACTGTAGGTCCGTGTTTCTTTCAGGGTCTATTTGGTGCCATGTTTTTTGCATCTTCGTTGATTATTTCACTGCTTAAAATGGTCCCAAGTATCATGGCGAAGTGCTGTGTGGTGTCCCTCGGAGCAGGAAGGCTGTGGTGGGCGTCCTGGAGAAAACACGCGTGCTGGGTGTACTTCCCTCAGGCAAGCCTTACAGCGCTGTTGGCTGAGTTCAGTGTTGATGAGCCAACATTGTACAGCAAATGAGGGGTCTTTAACAGAGGCAGTAACAAGGTCACATACTGATCAGCTGATGGAATGGTTGGGACCAGGAGGACACAGGCCCCGAGCCCCGTATCTAATTGGCCGTGTTTATAATGATGTTAGACACACAACCCGAGGAGGAAGAACGCCTGTACCTGACCTGGGAGAAGTGAATGACCACATCAGTGTGACGGAACCTGCGGGGATGGCATCGCAGCTGCAGGTTTCAACCTCGCCCCCGTCGCCTTCCCCATGTTCATATTTCATTATTGACATAACATGTGCCCAGCCTTGATGTTTCTGTGAGTTGTATTTTGGTCCCACTCGATCTCAGCCCATCCTTGAAATATTGCCAACCTATGATATTATTAGAGAACCAGAAAAACAGGTCCCTGTGAAGGAAGAAACAATGCCAGGGTTACCGTTCCGTAACAAAGGTCCTTAAGTCAGAGTGTGCTTCTCTTCAGCAGCTGCTGACTGCAGGTGCTCACCAGGTGGCACGCGGCCGTGGGCTCCTGAAAAGCAGCCCCGTCACGGAGCACATACAGACAGCACAACCAGCCTGGGCGGCTTGGTGGCGAGGCTTCTGTGATGGGGAGGGGCTCTGAATCCAGGGAAAGCCACTGCCCCTTGCTCAGGGCGTGTCCTGGGAATCCATTGGCACCTGGCCTGTTAGTCATTTCAGAGCTGCTCTGCCCTCACAAGGGGCTGTTTCTATCCCATGGGTGGCATTTAGGGAGGAGAGAGACCTTCTAAAGGGGCCACTGGGATCAGCCCCGCCTCACAGGTACCCGCCGTGGAACTGGTGCTGACACAAGCAGAGGCCTGCGGGAACTCAGGCCTACAGCGTCCTAACAATATGCCATGTCCCATGGCAGCCCATGTCACATCCTGAGGAATTATTGTGGGGGCACTGAGCCTCTCCCATGACTCCCCTCAAGTCCCTCAAGCCACCACAGAGCTAGGGAAAAGGGGTGTGGCTGCCATGCAAACTAAGCTTCCAGACTTGTCCCCAGTCTCCCCTCCTGAGATGGGCTGCCCCAGGCGCCCCGAGGAGGACAGGTGGGGCTGCACAGACCACGGGCATTAATGCCTGCTGCTGGGAGGAGTGCGGAGATGTGGGTAAGAGCGTGGTCTTGCCAGTCACATAATGGGGTCCCTGGCAATATCATTGCGTGCAAGCTGTGAGACTTTGATCAAGGGAAATAACTTGTCCAGTCCTCAATTTCCCATCTAGAAATCCATGGTATAAGTACTAGCTCACGATTGATTTCAAGCTACCACCAGCTCACAAAATCCCTGAATTCTCTTCTAGCCCGTAGGAGTTGGCTTACCACACCACTGAATAGAACTGTTGGGCATCAGAAAGCCCCTGCGGAGAAAAATAAAAAGATGTAAACGGCATATAGCGTTTGTTTCTCTCAGTCTTCATGGTACTGGTGACAAAACAGAAACAGTTTCACTGAGGCTGTGTTGATTTATGTTTTTTATTGATAAATTTTTCTCATCTTGCAATGGCCTGACCATTCCATCTCAGCATTTGTGTTTTAAAAATTTGTATTATGAAAAATTTCAAATATACTCAGAAATGGAGAGAGAAGTATAGTAAGCCTTTATATATCAGTCATCCATATTTTTCCATTTTTGCTTCATGTATTCCCCTTTATTTTTAATGAAGCATATGTGAGACATAGTGAGTTAACCCCTGTGTGTCTCTATGTTCCTACACTCTTATATGCTTACACTTAAAAATCCATGTGGCTGACAACCTTACAAAACCACCCTGACATTTGTGATGGTTAGTTTTATGTGTCCACTTGGCTAAGGTGTAGTACCCAGCAAGTCAATTAACACTAATCCAGGTGTTGGTCTGATGGGTTTTGTAGATACTGTTTAATATCTGCAACCAATTGACTTCAATAAAATTGTCCTTGATAATCTGGGCAGGTCTCATCCAATCAGCTGAGGGCCTTAAGAGCAAAACTGAGGCCTCATCCAATCAGCCGAAAGCAAAACTGAGGATTTCTGGAAGAAGTTCTGGCTCAAGGCTGCAGCCTCAGTTCCCGCCTAACCTTCCTGGCCTGCTGCCCTGCCCTGTACATTCGTTCTTGCCAGCCCGCATAAGCAATTCTTTGCAATGTTTCTTTCTTAGATGTATGTGACATCCATCTCTGTCTCTCTGTCTCTC
>NW_017732368.1:372645-384813 GCF_001890085.2 Hipposideros armiger | reverse complement strand
TCCATCCCCCTCTCCATCCCCCCCTCCATCACTCCCTCCCACTGCCTCTTTGTTTTGGTAGTACCCTGACTAATATACCATCATTACACTTAACAAAATTAACAGTGTTTGCTTGCTATCATATAATACCAGTCTATATTCAGATTGTCTCAATTCTCTATGACACGTTTTTATTTTTGCATTTGATTTAATGCAGTCAGGGTCCATGCAAGATACATAAATTGCATTTGGCTGTTGAGTTTCTTTGCATCTTTTCGTCTAGCCTAGTCTCCCTCTCTTCTTTGCAATACCTTTATTATTTATTTTATTTTATTTTTTATTGTTAGTTTCAGGTGTACAGAACAATGCAATAGTTATCCTTTTCACCCTCACAAAGTAACAACCCCCCTTCCCCCATCTACTGCCCTCCCACCCCCGATATCATGCTTATCTATTACAATTCCATTGAATCCGTTCCCACTCTCTACTCCATGTCCCTAGACTATATGTATATATAATTATAGTTGACATACAGTATCATTCAACATCAGCTTCAGATATACAGTGCAGTGGTTAGGCCTCTACACTGACTATGAAGTGGTCTCCTTAACAAGACATGAGTCTATCTGGCCCCCTAAAACATATTTACAACATTATTGATTATATGCCCCAGACTGTCTTTTCTATCCCTGAGGCCATATTGTAGTTACCAATTTGTATTGTCTTGTCCCTTCCCCTTCTCCTTCATCCCTACCCTCTCCCAACTAGCAACCTCTGTTTTTCCTCTGTGTCTCTGAGACTATTTCTGTTTACATTTCGCATTTATTCAGTTTTTTAGAATCCACGTATAAGGGAGATCATATGGTATTTCTCTTTCTCTGACTGACTTATTTCATTAGCATAATGTTCTCTAGGTCCATCCATATTGTTGCAAATGGTACGATTTCCTTCTTCTTTGTAGCTGAGTAATACTCCATTGTGTAAATGTACCATAGTTTCTTAATCCAGTCATCTACCGATGGACATTTCGGTTGTTTCCAAGTCTTAGCTATTGTGAACAGTGCCGCAATGAACATAGGGGTGCATATATTTTTTTGGATTAATGTCTTGGGTTTTTTAGCCCAAAGGGAGCCCAAGGAAGGAGATAATAAAGACCAGAGCGGAAATAAACGAAATAGAGACCAGAAAAACAATACAAAAGAGCAACGAAACCAAGAGCTGGTTTTTTGAGAAGATAAACAAAATTGACAAGCCTCTAGCTAGACTCATCAAAAGAAAAAGAGAGAGGGCTCAAATTAGTAAAATCAGAAATGAAAGAGGCGAAGTAACAACAACAGACTCCACAGAAATACAAAATATCTTAAGAAATTACTATGAGCAATTATATGCCAACAAATTTGACAATCTGGAAGAAATGGATAATTTTCTAGAAGCATATAACCTTCCAAAGCTAACTCAAGATGAAACAGAAAATCTGAATAAACTGATTACCACCAAGGAAATTGAATCAGTAATCAACAAGCTCCCAAAAAAATAAAAGCCCGGGGCCAGATGGCTTCACAAGTGCATTTTACCAAACATTCTTTGGGATACCTTTAGACTGTTGATGTAGTTTGGTATTTGGGCCTGTGGAGGGCTCCATGCTGGCTCTGTCCATTCGCTTCCTCCTGGGCTGTTTGGTTTGTGTCTTTGTACTGAGTATTGTCTATGAACTGAAAGTGCCCTGTAAAGGCTTAATTAGATTCAGGCAGGTTCAGCTTTTGGTTTTGGGAGGGAGGGCCCAAATCCTATGCCGTCGGTGGTGTGTGCTTCCTATGACACAACCTCAGGGCACGTGGAGAATGTCGGTCCCAATCTTGGTGGTGGTCAGATCGATATTGGTGGATTCGGAGGGTGAAAAACTGACCCGTCCACCGTGTCCTTTCCCATCTGTCGTTCCTCTCATGGTTTCATCTGTTGAGGACACTGGCCCGGAGTCATTATTTTGTTTCTTTTCCTAATTCGAATTTTCTTGAAGTTATCCTACAAAGAAATTTCACTTAAGAAGCAGGGCCATTTATTTTATCTGACATGAAACTGTACTAGGAAAGGGAGAATAAATTAACTTTTTCTCTGTAACTGACAATTTTCTGAGTAAGGAATTTGTGCCCTACTATTTACAGTGGTGATTAGTTTTTTTGTTTTTTTTTTTGGGGGGGGTGCTTCCTCTTTTGGGGATATCATTTGAACTCTTGGATTTATACTCCTGAATATTAGTATAAGCAGTGTTATGTATTTTATGTGTTTCAGTCAGTTGTAATTATCATTTTTGATGCCCACATTGTCACTTCTTTAGCTAGTTGGAGCCTCAGGATATTCGCTTCTGTATCTTTGAGAGAAACTCCTTAATCTTTTGTCTCCCTTTTGCTTTCTGCTTAACAAAATACCCCAGACTCACCTATGTCCTTCCCCACAACAGGGGTGAGGAAAGGTGTTACGGAAATGTTCATTGTTCCTGTTATTGTTTCCAGGTATTTTCAGGGAAAGAGCTAGAAACTATGTATTTTTGAAAAGAAAGAAATCATGAGTTTACCATGATATTTCTTATATAAATTTGAAGTTACAAAGTGGTTACTTTGATTTCTGCAGGTATATACTCTCTTACTCAAACACTTACCATCTGTGTCCCTAACAGCCAGGAACAATTATTCACTTGTCCATACACATCCATCGTCATATATAATATAGGTTTTTACAAAATACCAGTGACTAATAAGACCACTGAATGAGTTTTAAGCTTTCTTTGCAGCTGTCTTTATTCAAAGAATATATCCACTAAATCCATAAAGTAAAATCCTGTGTTCGTCAGTCTCTTGGAATATTTTCCAGTGTGTTTACGATTCTACCTGATAAGACAGCTGGATTAAATTTGTGTTCAATTTCCAGGGATTCTTGTTTTATAAAATGTAATTGAAATGTTGAAAATTTAATGACATAATTCCAAAGTTATAACTATACAGATATATCTCTACCCCTGTCTGCCTCCTAGCCATCCATCCATCCTCCCTCCCTGCCTTCCATCCATCTCAAGGGATTTCAGGAGTCTCCCTCACCCTGTTGACGTAGCCATGTTCTCTTCCAGCTCCTTTTGGTAACCACTTTGGCTGGGTTTTTTAATCTTCCCAGTTACTCTTTCCCCCCTAAATTATATCCCACAGTCAACACTTTATATCAGTATATAGAGATCTCTTAATTGCCTGCATATTCCATCTCATGAATGTATCTTAGTTTATAAACTATTCCAACATTGTTGACCTTGGAGTTATTTTCAGTCTTTTACTGTTAGAAATAATGCCTTTACTATTAGAAATAAGTACAAAAGCATGAATGATTTTGTACATTTTTGCCAGTGTATCGTTTGGGTAGCCACCTAGAAATAGGACTTTTAGGGCATAGGATAAGCACCGTTTTGCTAGAAAGGGTCACATTTCCCTGCTCTGGGATCAGACCACATTGCTTCTGAGGTGATGCACAAGCGTGCCTGCATTGTCACCGGCTCACAGACAAGAGTATATCGCTCCTCACCTGGACCAATGGTATCTCAGGGAGCTTTTAACTTGCATTCCTTTTGTTATGCGTGTGCTCATAGGTTCAAAGGACATTTTAATTTCTTCTTCTCTGGCTCCTTCATAGGGTAACCCATTTTTGCATCAGATTATCCTCTTTTGTAGGAGTTCTTTGCTTATTTGTAAGTTGCCTTTGAAAGAAGTTGCAGATATTTCCTCCAGTTTTTTTGTCCTTTGTCTTTTGAATGTTTTTGTGGTGGTTTGCATACAAAAGCTTAATTTTAGATTTTTAAGCCGTTAAATTAATCGGTCCTTTGGTTTATTGCTTTCAGAGTTGGAGGCACATTTAGTAAGTTTTCCCCCGTCCTGGGTTCTGAGAAACAGCCTTCTGAGCTCATCCTTACATTTGGATCACTGATTCAGGTGGCATTTTTCTTTTTTTTTTTTAAATTGGGGGAATTGGGGGATGGGAACAGTGCTGGGGAATTGGGGGAAGGGGAACAGACAAGTTGCTGTCCTTTTGTTCTTCAGTCTAGTTGTGGAGGACGTTGCTTCACTGGCCCAAGTTGGCACCATCATTGCGCTCTTCCCGGGCGAGGCAGATCAGTCGCCGGCTTCTGGACGGCCGCTCACTGTGGCTGCTGGCCGCTCACACTGGCTGCTGGCTACACACGGTAGCCCATGGCAACCCACTGCCACAGGGGCTGCAGCCTACGCCATCGCCGGCGACTCACAGCAGCCCAGCTCCAGGTTGAGCTGTTGTTCAGCATCTTAGCTGTAGAGGGCAGTGTCACTGGCCCTCGTATGTGGGATCCGAACCGAGGCCCTCTGGCGTTCCAAGCCAGCTCTTAACCAGTGCGCAGGTGGCATTTTTCTTGATGGAAGGTATGACATGCTTCGTCTTTTTCTAAGAGGGCTGCCCAGTTGGACCAATGCTGTTAACGGACTGGGTGCCCCTGTTTCCTTCTGCTAAATCTCTTCACTCGGGGCGGCTTCTGCATTCTGGTCTCCCCCATTGTGTGTGTGTGTGTGTGTGTGTATGTGTGCGTGGGCGCGCACGCGCCAGACCCCTTTGTTTTAGTTTTGGAGGTTTTATAATATATTTTACTATCTGGTAGATCTTTTATGGTATTATATACTTGATGATGAACTTTTCTAACTCCAAGAAAAATAGCTGATATTTTTATTGGGACTGGACTAGAACTATAACTAAACCTACAGAGAATTCGTGGCTTTGTCATCCAAGAACATGAGATATAGTTTCCTTTTATTCAAGTCTACATGTTTTCTTCTCTCGAGAGTGTTTTCAGTTTCTCATATAGGTTTGGCACCTATCTCATTTATTTGCCTATGTGCTGCATTTTTTTTGGTTATTCATGTAATTCTTTATTATTATAAATGAGGTATTTTTTCCCATTGTGTCTTCTCAGTTTTTTCATATTTGTGTTATAAATAAGGTTTATTGATTTTTCTAGGTTAAATTTATATCCTGCTGTTTGACTAAATTCTGTTTTTACAAAAGTCTATAATGCACTTTTGGATTTTCAGATATTGTTATCTGCCTGTAAAGATTGTTTTAGTCTTTTTCACCAAATTCTTAAGCCTCTAAATGCTTTCTATTTTTTGATGGCCTTGTCTAATACATCAATTACCATATTTAATAGTAGTGGTGACTACTAGTGGTTGGTGTTGGTGCCATTTTTCTCAGTTTACTAGAAATGTCTCCAGCGTTTTCTCATTAAGATCCTGGCATTTAGACTCAGATTTTTATTTACATAATTGCATTTAGCATTAAGTAAGCATCTATCAATTCCTTTTTACTGGATGTTTTTATAAAGAAATGTTGGGGAGTTTGTTACATGCCTTTTTTACTTCTTCAGAAATGAATTCTATAGGTCTTTTAATATAATCACTTATATTTAACTATTTTGAGTGCTCATTGTAGTTTCCAGCATTGGGAAGTACCTGCATTTGTTTGCTTTGAAATACTTTTTGTCCTAAATTCCACCATGTCTGATATGAAAATTGCAACCCCAGGTTCAATTTTATTGCTTTTGCTCATCCTTTCTTATACCCTTGCACATCCTTTTATTTTTACTCTTTCTGGGATATTTTAAGAATATCTTATTTATAGGATAGTTTTTGTTTTGTAGTATTGAACTGTTTTTAAATAGGTAGATTGAGGCCATTTGGATTTACTGATATGTTCACTATCTTGGCCTCAGCTCTGCCCTATATAAGTACACATGTGGACCCACGCACATGTGTGTACACAGCATGTAATATGTACGGGCTTTCCCATGGTGCCTATTTGCCTCCCTCCCTTCCTCCCTCCCTCTCTCCCTCTCTCCCTTCTTCTCTGCCTCTCTGCCTCCTTTCCTGCCTCTATTGAGGGGAGACGGTTTCTTACGCACTTAGGAATAACTATGTGTTGCCTTGTCCCCTCACATGCACACTCTGTGGCCCCACCTCTGTCCCCCCTCACAGTCCTGGTGGGTCCCTATCCTGATGCGACCACTGACATTCTCTCGCAGCCACAGGCCCTTCCCTTTCATTTTGCGGTTCACCGTTGAATTCTTAGGGACATTGAGTTTCTGCCACTGGTTTTGTTAGCTGCAGGTGAAACACGTATTTCCTCATGTTTAGAGCTCATCCTGTTTACGTGCTCACGCATCGCCCTTCATGCTGTCTTTATGTTTCAATGCTAACGTTAAACATATTCAGAGCCCACTACCAGCCCTTACTCAGAAGCGTCTCCAGTCCTTACAGACTGTTTCGGGGAGATTCCTCCAGAAATACTCATGGGATCAAAGTCCCCGAGTTCTTCAGGGACCTGTGGCCATTTGCTGTTCTCTCCATCTGCCCTGTTGTTACTTCTGCCCTAATTCAGGCCCTTGGTGTCTCTGGCCTGCTTGTCCTGTGCGTGGAAGTTTATGTACCTATATCCCAGACTGGCCGTGGCCTTTCCGCCTCCTAAGATGAAGGGGATTGTCGCATAATTCTTCACAGTGGGGAAGTACACCTCTATGGGGTCCCTCTGCTTCTAGGGGCTGGTTCAGGGAGAAAGAGGGATGGGCTTCCAAGACTCCTCCATTTCTGTGCTGATGCAGAGTGACTTCCAGGGTCTGTCATTTGATTTTAGTTTTTGGCTCTCTGTGTGTCTGTTTTTATGTTTTATTCCTTTATTGGGGTGACATTGGTTAATAACAGTATATAAGTTTCAGGTGTCCAGCCTTATAATACACCACCTGTGTGTTCCACTGTGTGCTCAGCACCTGGAGTCTAGTCTCCTTTCACGTGTTTTTCTTATAATAGAAACGTTAACTCCAGCAGACCTGCAGCTGGAAGGTGAGGGCCCTTAACCGCCCTGCAGTGAGCATGGTGGCAGCCAAAGGCCCTGCAGGAGAGGCTGAGGTTGGGGGGACAGTCTTACAGAGGGAGGGGGGTGGGCTGCAGGGGGAAGCCACAGTCTGCAGACAGTGGGCTTCCTGTGGCCAAGATGTGGGGTGCTGCTTTGTACCAGACCTCAAACAAAATCTCTTGCGCTCACGGTTGGCTTGAAGGGGTGGTCAGAGGGTAAATAGAGAGGAAGGTGCCCCAGGAGGCAGAACAGGGCTGGAGAGCCTGGGAGGGGGCTATGTCAGCAGCAGGACCTCCTGGGTCTTCAGACGCTTCTCCAGGAGGGCCTGGGCTTCCCACAGAGCAGGGGGGTGTGGCGGGGAGAGCTTTACTGAGCCCACAGACTGAAGAGCAGAGTGTGAAGCTAGGAGGCCTCTCAGCCCCTCCAGTGGGCACAGATGCCCTCCAAAAGCTGCCTGCTCACACCTGCGCCTCTCGCACAAATCCTGCCTGGAAATATCTGGAACCGTTGGTTTCCACTGAGGCCCTGAGGTAGGGACGGATCCTCCTGGTCGCTGTTTCCCACAGCTGCAGCTTTTGGTTTCTTTCTTTTAAATGCGGGTTTACAAACTCTGTCCTACCTGCTTCGAAGGCATTGCCATGAGAGTAAATGAAAGATGCAATAGAATGCTGCAGAAAGGGCCCGAATCAGGTGACACTGCCTGCCCTCTGTCCTTGCTCAGGGCTGCTAGCGCAGGGACAGTCTCCGCCTGGGACCTGTGGGGCTGGACCTCTCCCCGGTCACCACATGTCTCCACCTGGGTTTTCTCTGAGGCCCCTCACTGTCTGAGGTCTTGGCGTTGAGCACATTCATTCATTATTGATTGTCATCTTCTCAAGTTCAGAAGCGCCTGGAACAAATCCACTCATTCACACTTTGTATCCAAAACCAGCTGAGCCCTCTTTCATTTTAAAGTGCTGCCCCCCCAAACCAGGCTAAAAACAAAATGTTCTTTCTTCTGCAGATGAGCACTTTCAAATGTGTTTTCAGTGGTGCGGTAGCTGTTTTAATAGTTGGATAACTCACAGTGCTGTCTTGGCTTTTCACCTGTGGACTCTTTCAGTGTGGCGTTAAAAGGCTAACCGAGCACAAGCAGATGCCAGCTCCGCTCAGGCTGTGCTGCTGAACTGAATAGCAGCGCGATAAACAAAAATAAAATGGAAACTCTTTAGTCCCTGCTCGAGATACCTAGTAACCGACTATAGAAACTGGGAGGAAAAGGGAATTGACTTCCCACTTTGAAAACAGCCAACTAGCTGTATTTAGTTTTCAATTCTTGATAAAGAAATCAGGTTTCAAATATTTGAAAATTTTAGGTATAAATGTCTCTTCAATCCCCACGTTGCTGCCTTGTCCCTTTTTGTGTCCATCCACCACTTCCAAACTTGGCTCGGCGTTTCTGTCCTCACATAATGTAGCATACAATTTGTACAGGAGAGGTATTTATTGGTGCTGTAGTGTACAATAATGTTTTGTTACAAAAGTTATGATACGAGTATGTTCACATGTGATGAAGAAAGTGAAATTCACAGGTAATTCTGTCCTTCAGAGCTGACGCCTCGTCTGATCTGAACGTTCCTAACAGGTTTCCCTCTGCTCTGACATATGCTGGCGGCCATACTCTGTCTTCAGTGCAGTAGCTTGCCTTTTCCACAGGTATTTAGAATTCTTCACAGGCATTAATTAACTTCCTGCACAATTTACCTCACTCTTCCTTGACTGTTAGATACATAGGTTATTCCAATTTTTCTCATTTTAATCACGCTGTGGTAAATCCCCCTTACGCTTTGAGCATTTTTTTGTGCTTTTTATTTTTATTTATTTATTTTTTTTTATTTTTTATTATTTTTTTAGCTGAGCCATCCTGCTACCTATTGGCAGCTTAGCGGCTGCTCAGCTCAGGCTGGCCTCGAACCGCTGTTGCTCAGAGCTCAAACTCTTGAGCGAGCTCTTAACCAACTGAGCCATTCGGCCGGCTTTTTTGTGCTTTTTAGAATCATTTGTTAGATTGCAAAAAGTGAAATTGCAGGTCCAAAGGGTGTTGATGGGTTTGTAAAGTATACTTTCAATGGCATTGCAAGGGAGCTTTAATGTTTTATATTCCCTTGTGAAAGAGGGTTCATTCTTATTTTAGCCACAAGAACTTGAACCATACCTGCCGAGCTTCCTAGGCAATATATAATGTAATGAATGTGCACTGGGGAGTAATACAAAGAATAAAATTAACTGAGCCATTACAGCCACACTTCCATTGTGAGCTCTGTTGATATGTTGTCAGTGAAGGGAGGCTGAACTTATCCTGCTATGTGAAAGAGACAAACTGAGATCTGAAAGTCTGTCTGAGATGAGAGCTTAATGATTACATATCGTTCCACTAAAATGTGCATTGCCGCAGATGAACAGTTCCTTCAACTATGGACGTTTAAGGGAAAAGTCTCCAGAAAATGTGGTAACACTCATTGCATAAGAGTGAAATTACATAACTACATATTCAATTAAAAGCATAATCACAAATTTATATAATATAAAAATTTCATACAATAATATATGTCATATATATTATGTATTATATATAATAGGAAATGTATGTTTTATAAGTTATACATATTATGTTATACATTTTAAAAATTACTACTGTATAATTATATGCTATTATATAATTATATAATGTAATAATATAGCTTATATAACATAAGCTATATAAGTGATTAGGAAACTTCTAGTAGAAACAAAATTTAAGATAAATAAAAATTCTGCTGTTCCCATTTTGAGCAAATAGGGATTTGAAATAAAAATATTTTATAGTTTTTTTGCAAAGGAGAGGAATCCCATTACACAAACATAGCATTTGTTTTGAAATTTTTCCCTACATATATTTATAGCACATAAAATAATGTAATTTAAACTTGCCTTAAATTGGAGTATTAGTCATTAGTTCAAACTGAAAACAGAATACAGAAATATTTATTTTTTAAATAAGTCAGCTTTCTAAATTATAAATGATACTGATGTGAACAAAATGAATTTTTCTGAAGGAATTGTCTGTCTGTGGGGATTTATGTACACTAGTGAGCTCTTACATGCAAAGATTGCAGGAGACTGGATGGAAATCGTTTTATGTGCCTGAAAAAAAAAAGTCAGGGATTTCTGCCAGTAAAACTCAGAGCTTCAGAGCATGCAAATATATTTAACTTACTGAAGGAAGACATTCGAAATGAAAGTGCATTTCCTATGGCATCAGCAATGTGAATAATTTCTGAAATATTATTGCGATCAGTCTCGAAGAAATAAATATTCTGCCTGCTGGGATGTTCAAATTTTAAATATTAATAGTATATTGAAACACTGCTTATTCCTGCTATAATTTCAAATGTGACTCATACTATTTACCCTGTAAGAAAAGAGTCTTAGTTTTAAATATAGCCATAAATTGTTGCATTGGGGCTAATTCATGAAATGTTGGTGGCCCCAGGTAGAACCTTCTATCATTTTCGATACTAATATCCATATTGCCCAGCATGTTTGAATAATAAATATAATTTCTTTCCTTTTTACATTGAAATCTGATAGGACTCCCTAGTCTAAGTGGAGTTTTAAAAGTGGTGTGTTGTTATTCTTTTAGCTCAATGTGATGAGTGTTCTGTAAGAGAATCTTTTATTTGCAACACACTTGGTCATTAGGGAGAGTGAGTGTTATGTGTGGTACCCACATTGCTAACATTCGCAAACCTGCGAAGTTGCTGGAAAAGAGACTCCCAGGCCCCCACCCCAGAACAACCGAGCCGGAAACTCCGGGGCAGCCCCAGCAATCTGTGCTCACCTAGGTCCAAATATTTTTCATAGAATATTCCTACTTGAAATTCACCTTACTCTGATTCTGCACTGATGCTTTGTGACATTAGGAAATAGATTATATTGGGTTGTTGGAAAAGTCATGATGTATTTTGTCTATGTTATTCAAAGGTCATTTATTTATATAAAGAACAAAGATCAATCAATGATATGTTGCCCATTTTGTTCGACAACCTTTTGCCATCTTTCAGTGAGCTTTGTAATTCCTCATTCATAGAAGGACCTGTCTTTATTTGCGAAAAACTGAACAAGGTGCTGATTTACAGCCTCATCTGAATTGAACGTTATACCACACAAGGAGTTTTGAAGAGAGCGAAACAAGTGGAAGTCTGATGGCACAAAGTCAGGTGAGTATGGTGGGTGTGGCAACACATCCCATCCAAGCTCCAGTAATTTTTGATGGGTGATCAGACTTGTGTGTGGTCTTGGATTGTCGCGATGGAACACAACTCCTTTACAATTAACAAGCTCTGGACATTTCTGGATGATGGATTCATTCAAACTGTCTGATTGCTAACAGTACATATTCGAATTGATTGTTTGGTTCCTTGGTAGGAGCTCGAAAAACACGACACCTTTAAAATCCCACCACACTGAGCATAGCCTTCCTCTGATGAATGTCTGCCTTCGATGTCGTTTGAGGCGAATCATCACGTCGGGACCAAGACCATTTGCACACCACATTGTTGTAAACAATCCACTCTCACCAGTTATCAGTCGCTTCAAAAAAGGGTCGTTTTCTTCATGTTTAATGAGCATATTGCAGATGTTTATATGCATCGTCAAATGAACTTTGAGTTCATGCAGAGCCCAAGTATCGAGCTTGCTTACATATCCCAGCTTCTTCAGGTGGTCGTGAACTCTTGAATGATGGATGTTCAATGTTTCTGCAATATCTCGTGTCATGTAATGTGGGTTTGACTCGATCAATGCCTTTATTTTGTCGTCATCAACCTCGGTGGGCCTCCCTGACCAATGAGGGTTGTTGAAATCAAAATCATCAGCATGGAATTTTGTGAATCATCGTTGGCACTGACGTTCTTGTAGAGCATTGTCACCGTAAACTTTATGCAACTTTTCACAAGCTTGGTGTGCGTTCTTCCCTTTATGGAAGTAACACAGTAAAATATGGCAAAAATGCACAGTTTGGTCTTCCATCTTCAACTTGTTGTAAAATCTCCAAAACTCAACCAAATCACTTAAATTTTTTTAAGAAATGAAGCTAGGGCCGGCCGAGTGGCGCGATGGTTGGGAGCTCGCTTGGGATGCCAAAGGGCCCCGGTTCGGATCCCGCATGTGAGGGCCAGTGACACTGCCCTCTACAGCTAAGATGCTGAACAACAGCTCAACCTGGAGCTGGGTTGCCATGAGTCGCCGGCGACGGCGTAGGCT
>NW_017732368.1:362271-372354 GCF_001890085.2 Hipposideros armiger | reverse complement strand
TAGCAATAACATAGATGCGAATGACTCTAGTACTTCCAAAAATGAACTAGTGCCATCTGTCGCAAACATGCATCATGACTTTTCCGACAACCCAATACTTGAAGTTTTGGATGGAGACCCGGCCCATCAGTGAGCTTTGGTAGAGTGACAAACCATCCCAGAATTTAGTGGCTTAAAACAACCCTGTGAGCTCAACTGGGCAGTTCTTCTGGTCTCGGTCGGGCTCGCTCATGTGTCTGTGGTCAGCTACTGGTCGGCTGGGGGCTGGAAGGTTTGGGATGCCCTCTGCTGGGGTGCCTTGTCTGTCCTCTGTGACCATCCTTGCTTTAGCGGTCTGCTCCAGGCTTGTTCACATGGGTTCCTAGAGAATCGGTGGGGGCATGACCTCTGAGCTGGCCCAGCACCCCTCTGACACTTCCATTGACCACCCCAAGACTCAAGGCCAGCCCAGCTTCAAGGGATGGAGAGAAGGACCCCTCCCCCCCTTCATGGGAGGAGATGCAAAGTCATATCATCAAGGAGAGAAGATGTAGGGAGGGGAAAATGATATGCAACCAGCCCACCCCCCACCCCCCAGGATCAGGATCAAGATGGAAGACTTGGCTACGGAATTTCGGTCCTCTTTCTGGATTCTGTTCACATCCGAAGCTTTCTGATTTGTCTCTGAAGTTGAGAATGATGGCACAACTGATTCAAAAGGACACAATATGTTCACAGTCCCCGACTCATCCCTGGAATCAGTGAGAAGACGTTTGCAAACATCAAATGAACCTCAAAATTTGACAAATAAAAATATATAAAGCGAACTAAGTCGAAACAAGTAAAAATACAGATTTTATTTCAAGAGTAGGCTTCTCACTTTTAGCTCTTGATTTCCTATGCAATTTCTGGAAGGTACTCTTGTAAATGATGTATGCTGGCTACGTTCCCACTGGTTTCACACACAGTGCATGACGTCCTCTGGTTCTCTAGGGTGACGGCAGTGACAGTCACGGACAGACATTAATAACGTATCGTACTCTGGTATTGTGCTGCTGCTTGTGGTATGGGAGAGTTTGTGATAAGCGAAAGAGTAGAAAAGCAGTAGGAAAAAGTGAGTATATTCTTGATTAATGAGCTTTGGACCAAAAACTAATGTAGTCCTTTATCTTATTTACAATAAGTATAGTGGTTTTGACTAGTTCATGTTATTCTTTAAATTATTAATGGCAGTAATACATTGTTTTGTACAGTTATATGATGAGAAAGAAATCCTTACTTGCATTTTAAGATTATTCTCTAATGTGGAATGAAAGCAGTGACTAACAAACAATGATCCAAAGTATTCAACAGTAATTTATATTTTCAGCAACACCATTTTGTTTTTCCCCCAACATATTATATGGTTCGGAAAAATAAGACACATATTCCGTGGTATTGTCAGTATGTGTGGAACTTCAGCTGTCTTGTTCACAAGGGCTAATCTTCAAGGCGGCATACGTTAAATGACTTTTCTGATCAACATAGTTGCTCCCTAGAAGAAAGAAAAGAACAAGTCTGGCCCTCAGGGAGCTTGACAAGACACAACATGGGTGATTCTGTTCTCAAACAGGTATAAAACAACACCCGAAGGCTAAATATCATGACAAAGACTTTCACCTGAGACTTACTGGCACATGAAGCAAAGGATATGGAGGTCTCTTGGGAAAGAGTTAGGTGGCGTTGACTTTGAGGTGGCCTGAAGAGAGGTGTTCAGATTGAAGGAATTACATTTAGTACCAGAATGGCTGATGGAGGGCAGGGTCACAATGACGCTGGTGTGGCTGGAGTGGGACAGCCACTCCAGGGGTTAGCCAGATGGCTTTGGGCAGCATACCAGTCAGCCATTGCCACAGTGATGCTAAAAACCAAATTACCCCAAGCTCAATGGCTTAAATCATGAAACGTCTGTTTCATATTCAGGCTGGGGTTGGCTGGGGTTGGCGGGGGTTGGCTAGTTTGGCTGGCCCTCACTCCAAGCCACAGGTGAGTTCAGGCCTGTCCCACATACACCCCTACATTCTCCAAGGTCAGGTGCCACTCATTTTCTCCTGGTGGACCATCAGAGGACAGGATCAAGCCAAGTTTGCGAGGACACGTAATGCCACTGTTCCCACCATGTCCACTAGCAGTCCATTGGCCAAGTCAAGTCTCGTGGCCAAGCCCAACGCCATGGGTCCAGAAATGTCCTCTGTCCCCAGAGGAGATGGAGCACAGTGGACAAACGCTGAACCACAGTCCAAACTGTTACACGTAGGGCGGGAAGAGTCAGGATTCTTGAAGCTAATGTTTATTTTCATAGATGTATACATGCCAGTGCGGAATTTATTGCCATTCTTTATTCCAGTTGTTCACTTCAAACCCCTAGCTCAAGTTTTGGAGACACTGGGAGATTTATTTTTTCTAACATAATTAGCCTCCAAGCAGGTGGTCTTTTTAAGTAGCTGCAATTTTGAAATGACTACATTCTTCCAAGATAGTATTGGCAACTTCAAAATTGAGATCAGTCTGTGTTCTTGATTTGACCTCAAAACAAAAGAAGCTCCAGTTATTGTAATGATTATTTGGGAATGTAAATTTAAAATAAATAAAAGACTCTAGATGTGGCATATAACATTAATAAGTTAAATAGCTTGAATGCACTATTTATAGCAATTTAAGAGGTAATTTTTTCTTTGCAAAAATGACTGTAATTCCATTTCATCTGCAGGGTTATTTGTGTCTTCTCAAATTCTAATTACTACAATTGATAAGTAGGGACTCTTTCTATACAGTGCTATGGAAACATTTACTTGGCTCTTTTACTATAAAATATAAGCTATATTAGCTATGTATCTGTGCAAATTTTGTTCTCTCTTTAGCTTAAAATATATTCAGCATTATCAAAATTAGAACTCTTGAGTTATAATTTTAGAAGTTTATACCTAACAATGTTCCAGGAAAAGCAGCTGCATAGACATGTTTCCAAAATATGGAAAGGTGCTCAATATTACTAATCAGGGAAATGCAAATCAAAACGACAAGGTGTCATCTCACACCTATTAGAATGGCTGACATCAGAAAGACAAGAGATAAGTGTTGGGGAGGATGTGGAGAAAAGGGAACCCTTGTGCACTGTTGGTGGGAATGTAAATGGTACAGCCACTGTGGAAAACAGTATGGATATTCCTCAGAAAATTTAAAAATAGATGTAGCCTATGCTCCAGCAATCCCACTTGAAATGAAGTCAGTATCTCACAGAGATGCCTGCAATCCTGTTGTCATTGCAGCATTCTTCACAGTAGTCAAGATATGGAAACAACCTAAGAGTCCACATGTGGGTGAATGGATAAAGAAGATGGATAACAAAGATGAACTGATAAAGAAGATACACACACACACACACACACACACACACACACACACACACTGGAGTATTATCAGTCACGAAAAAGAAGGAAAGCCATCCTACCATTTGGCCATTGTGACAATAGGATGGCCCTTAAGAACGTTATGCTAAGTGAAATAAGCCAGATAGAGAAAAGCAAGCACTGCATGGTATCACTTATATGTGAGATCTAGAAAAAAAAAAGAACTGAAATTTAGAGAAAGAGTATAAAAGTGGTTGCCAGGGTTTGAGGTTGAGATTTGTCCAAGGGCACAAACTTGCATCTATAAGATGAATAAGATCTGGGATTTAATGTATAGCATGGTGACTGTAGTTGATAACACTGTAAGACATAATAAAATTCAGAGAAAGTGAGAACATAGAACTTAAATGTTCTCATCCAGAATAAAAGATAAATAGGTGAGGAGATGGATGTTCATGAACTAGATGGGGGAATTCTTTCACAATTTGATGTATGTATATCAAACGACTATATGTACATTTTAAATATTTTATAATTTAACATGGCAATTATCCCTCAGTAAGTCTCAAAAAAAAAAATCCCAAAACAATGATACTGGGAGCAACCTTACAACACTGTCCAGCCTCTCACTGGCCGGTGACATCTCCCCGGAAGGGAAGTGGGTAATGTACCCAGTCCTTTGGCTGGTGAACAAGGAACTGCGGTGCTTCTTTAACCAGAAGGAAGGAATCCATCCTGGGGACAATCAGTGCACTCGGCCTCATCTGTTTTTAGAGGGTTTTCGGAAAGTGCACTGTGGACATGTGCTGTGATGTGTTATCAAACAGCAACTTTTAACTACCTTTTAATTCGTAGGAACACAATAATTCAGTATAATATTTTGCCCTCCCATAGCTATTCTTTATTTTATAAGCTGCCTTGAAGCTATCATTATGTTTCCACATATATGTCTTTGGCACGTCTTAGAATTAAATGTGGCTTCCAAGCTAATCAAACCATGTTTTTAAAAAGCTGGGAATTTAGTTGAGTTATTCCTTTGTATGTTGCTTCCTATGGAAAAATTAAACTTGGATGTAAAAACACAAATTCTTCATCATTTAGGAGTGGGGGTTTATTAGATAAATCTTTGAGTTTATCTTTATTGTGGGTTAATTTAAGTAACATGCTGGTTATGCTGTTCAAGCAACTTAAAAAATGTTTCGGTGTTCTATCAAAATTCACATTTGCCACATTACTTGCTTGCTTGTCTTAAAAAAAATGATTTCTTTTTTTTTAATTAAAATGTATTGGGGTGACAATGGTTCGTCAAATTACATAGGTTTCAAGTGTAGAATTCTGTAATCCATCATCTATATATCACATTGTGTGTTCATCACCCAGAGTCAGTTCTCCTTCCATCACTATATATTTGACCCCGTTTCTATTAAGATATCCTATTTTAGCATCTGTGATATGAAAACACATTACATGGAAGTCATCATTCTTGAATATTTAGCATGTTGCCAGAATCTCCCAGAGAAGGATATGCAGTGAAGGGCAAGTTTGCTCTCTTACGATTGGAAGTGTTATTGAGAAGTAAACATGGATAGCTTGGTAAAGATACTTTCTCTGCTGGTTGGTTTATGGCATCTGCACATTTCGATGGCAGCGTGTCAACATTCCCTGTTTCTGCTTTAAATAGAGCAAGCTGACTAGTAGAAGCAGCAGCATGGGACTACCTACAAAATGCTGCTGAGTATTCGATTAAGCCTAATGTGTTTTAATTAACAGCAACGTAAGAACCCAAACAGTGTATCTCAGTAAGTCTAACCTTCTTATTTTCAAGTAGCAGTTGAGTAACACTTGGAAAAGAGTCATCAATCTCTCTGAATAATTAATGGAAATGTTTTAAAAATACTGGCAGATGAAAATGACAAACGTGTCAGTCCCCAAATTGTGTTTCTCAGCTACTGATTGATAATACTAGGTCAGTTGCCAAGTTTTAATTTCTTGATTAAGTGGCATCTTGCTGTTTCATTCATGTTTACTGAAGTTAATAACTAATGTCTTTGACACTTCATATCTCTCATAGGAAATATTTTCCCTCATTATTGAAAAAATACAGATCTTCAAAGGTAGCTACAAAAAATCAAATTATTTGACATTTTATTAATGACAACTTAGAACTATCATAGTAACTGATGGCGGCTCTTACTAAAAATACCTAAAAACTCTGAAGTGCCTTTTGAAAAAGGAAATTGATAAAATTATATTTGGTGTATTTTTAATACTTCTTTTGCTTCATTTAATTCTTTTAACATTGGGTGGGCATTTGCGGCGTCAGTGGCAATTTTCTATTAAGTAGGATTCTCTGTTTGATCCTATGTGTGGGTTGGATAGAAAACAGACAGTAAGTGCATTTTTTTGCACCTGTGGCCCTGCTCATGGGTGGCATGGATGCCAGCTGAGAGGCTGCTGCAGGTGATGAAGGGGACACTGAGCAGGTAGAGAAAGGCCCTGCAGAAAGTCTGGGAGGAGAGGGGTGGGCTCCAGAGACATATCAGAGGGGAAACGAGCAGAGGACTTGGTGACACCTCGGTGGGGCTAGGCTGTCACTGAATTTGAGATTTAAAGAAAAATTATTTGTCCAATTGTCTATTGATGGGTACTTAGGTTGCTTTCATATGTTGGCTATTATAAATAACACTGCAACGAACATAAGGGTGCACATAATTTTTCAAATTAGTGTTTTGGATTTCTTTGGGTAAATGCCCAGAAGTGGTTAAAGAAGGTGGTACATATATACAATTAAGTATTACTCGGCTGTATAACAAAAAAAGAAAGAAAGAAATCTTACCATTTGCGACAACATGGATGGATCTAGAGGGTATTATAGTAAGTCAGATAAGTCAGACAAAGAAAGACAAATACCATATGGCCTCACTTATATGTGGAATCTAAAGAATAAAATAAAACAGAAAGACTCATAGATACAGAGAACAAACTGATGGTTTCCAGATGGGAGGGGGTTAGGGAGCTGGGGAGAAAAGGTGGAGGGATTAATACGTATAAACTGGTAGATACAAAACAGTCACAGGGATGTGAAGTGCAGCACAGGGAATATAGTCAACAATATGGTAATAACTATGTATACTGCCAGGTGGGTACTAGACTAATTGGGGGATCACTTTGTAAATTATAGAAACATCTAACCACTATGCTGTACACCTGAAACTAATATAAAATAATATGGAATATCAACTGTAATTGAAAATAAAAATATTTGAAAAAGCATGCTTCTATAATTGGCTTTAGCTACCACGCACAGTACTTATATTTATGCCTATTGCACGCCATGTTTTGGTTTCCTCCCCTTGTGTGGAGGGACCCCTGAGGGTCTGTTCTGTGTCCAGCGCACTGTGGTGAAGACACACAGGACAGTGGCCGTCTCACGGAGGTGTGCCATGCCGAGCACCATGCCACGTGCCTTGCCCTTAGGGAGTCCTGGTGGCCGCCATCCCCATTTCCCAGTTGAGGGAAGTGAAGGTCAAAGATGTGGTGTCACATTCTCAGTGAGCAAAGCTTTTTGTCAGTGGGGCCCAAATGTAGCCCAGAGCTGCCCGTGAGCACAGTTCAGAGCTCCGCGATGCCACCAGAGGCTGTGCTATGGCTCTCCACCCATCCTGCGGACAGACAGACTTGTGCTGGGAGCACCGAGCAGACAGAGTGAGCACAGCTGGAAAAGCAGTGAGCTCGGCACAGAAACAGCTCTGGTTTACCATTCTAGAGAAAGGGAAATTCTTCACCCCCCCCCCAAAAAAAATACATGGGGATTCCAAAAAAGAAGAGGTGGAAGGACTAAGAATGTTTCATGGAGACAGTGCTTTCAAGAGCGGGACGGGATTGCAGGAAGGGCGGGCACATGGTGGAGGAGGCGACCGCAGCAGCCAAGCTCCAAGCGAGAGCAGTAGTGTGGACAGGGCGGGTCGTGAGCCCTCCGTTCCGGCTGCTCCTCCAACTATACTAAGAGAATTCCAGGTGAGACTGAACATGAATGAACTAAAATGTCACAGCTTTCTGAGGACAAAAATGAAAAAAAACCCCACAAAAAACCTAAAACCACTACTGCTCTGTAAACCATAGCTCTATAAATAGAACAGTTGAAGGAACATCCCATTTTCTTTAAATGCTATGAAAATATCCATGAGCGATCTGTGGGAGGTGGTGATTATGATGAGGATTATGATTGTTCTCCGGGAAAAAATAAGTAAAAAGTGCCAGTGATCCCAGTTTGAATAGAAATACACCTGAACTTAAGTACAAACAAGTCAGCAGCCTTTTGAAGAATGTACTGGCGAAATCAGATTTTGATGGGATCGGATGACACCGGGATTAAATAAAGAGACAGGACGTGAGACTGACAGCAAGTGGTGTGTGAACGTCTGAATGAATGACTCCTGTGAGGCAGTTGTCAGAGGACAGGAAGGTGATGATGCCTGGCTAGACCGGGGGCACACCTGGAGAAAAGATGCTCAGTAGAAAAGAAGAAACGGCATTCTTAAATAACATTGCCAGGTTTCGTACCAATTTGACAACCAGTGATCACACCTTTATTTCTATGGCCTTTGCAAGTGTGATTTTGTGACTGCTTTTTAAATTTTATGCAGTATTATACTTTTTCTGGTTTTGCTGTTATAAAATTTGCCTCCTTCGGAAAACAGTATGATGTTGCCAGTAACAAAAGGTTGTCTATTGCAAAGGAAAAGGGTAACAGAATAGGAGGAAGAAAGTTATTGCTTTCAATTTGTATCTTGTTGCTCAGCTAAAAACCTGCTTATCTGCCAGGTCTAGAAGCCAGCATAAAATCCAAAGATCCCAAAGCCATGAATTCAGACACTATTGCAGAAACCCTATTACTTTGGGACTTCAGGCCAGACATTTAAACTCTTCAGGTCTTAAACAAATTCATTGGCAACCAAATGCTAAAATGACAGCTTAAATAACACCTTCAAAAAAAATGTTTTGTGTCCAGGAAAGGTTACCTAAATTTTAAACAGCCTTGTATTATAAATAAGTGTCAGAGGTGAGCCAGCCCACAGTACCTGATTGTCGCCAATTGTCCCCATCAGGTAAAGGCAGGAGAATGAGCAAATCCACCTTCCTGTGGCTTCTGCCATGTGAGTGGCCACTTTCGTGACTGAATTTGCATTTTCTGGTAATTTAAACAAATAGCATGAATTTATTTTCCAATTGCAAAAGTAATCTAGGCTTTTTTCTGCAGAGAAATTGGAACCCAACCAAAAGGCAGAAATGAAAAATAAATAAATAAATAAATAAATAAAACGACCAATTAGCTAACCATCCATTCATGACTCCTGTTAACTTTTGGAATGTAATACCCTGGCATCTGCATTATACATAATATATATGCGTGCGTATACACACATTTTTATATATTTAGAAAATGTGAATATGAAATTTTTGTAGCCTTTATCCTATTTACAATGAATGATAATCTTAATGATATTCTTCTAGCAAGAATGGCTGCATAGTGTTCTGTCCTACGTGTCATAACAGCATTTCCTGATTGTGGATCATCTGAATGGCTTCCAGTCTTCTACTGTTTTACTGATTATTTCATTGAATAAAATCCTCTAAGTGCTATTTCTAAGAGAAAGAACTTGTATGCATTTTAAGTTTTGGTTTTACTTTAGTTTCATTTTTCCTGTTTTGACTTTTGGCAATTCAAATTATTTCCCATTATTCTATTATTACATGTTTCTTTGCCTATTCATTCCAGTTTATTATTCCTGGATCACTTGAGAAATATTTTTGCTAAATTCCTTTATAATTTTTCATGGCATTGCATAACAGTTACAAATTAATTTGGAAATAATAACAGATTCACAATAATACTATTTCCTGTCTAAGAGCACAGTATAGCTCTTTATTTATTAAGTTCATTTTTTTTCTGATCCTTGGTAAGGCTTTGAATTTTCTACACGCACTTCCTGTGTACATATTTACATTCCATTTCTAGACACATTGTTAAAATTTGCATGAGGAAATTTTAATAAGATTTTTTCTCTATCTCTCTCTCTCTCTATATATATGTATATATTTGGGTTATTAACTTTGTGCATGGTTTAATTGGCCAACTTAACTTTATTGATTGTAATTTTGTTCATTTTGATTGGTCTTCTACAAAAATAATTTTCTATCCACTTTTTAATAAATTTTCATCTCATTCTTTAGACCTTGGAAAACAATATAAGTAACACTACTGCTGTTACTGCTGTTACTTATATTGGTGTTATGGTCTTATTAAGACCTGCTTGCAATGTTAAGGTCTTTTATGGATGTACCTCTAGAATTTCATTGAATGTGATTTAAGATAGTGGTTGTTGATTGTAATTTAATGTAGAGATTCTTTTTCTGATGGCTCACTTTTTATTTCTCCATGCTCCTCGGCTTCTTTTCACTTTGTTTTGCTATTTTTCATCTTTTTTATCCATTGTTTCATCAACTGCATATTTTTGTGAATTGTACTGAAGCACAAAGTAGATATGGTTATATATTTATAGAAATAAAGGTTTTTCTATGGTAGGCTTCTCTTTTTTTTTTTTTTTTTTTTTTAAGATTTTTTTTTGGGGAATTGGGGGGATGGGAACAGTGCTGGGGAATTGGGGGAAGGGGAACAGACAAGTTGCTGTGTCGTTTTGTTCTTCAATCTAGT
>NW_017732368.1:289531-361996 GCF_001890085.2 Hipposideros armiger | reverse complement strand
CAGTGTCACTGGCCCTCATATGTGGGATCCGAACCGGGGCCCTCTGGCATCCCAAGCGAGTTCTTAACCATCGCGCCACTCGGCCGGCCCAGGCTTCTCTTTTTTTTGTTACATTTCTTACCCTGTGTACAGTATTCTAAATAATTTTCACAAGCTACACATTTTTTTTCTATATTTCTGTATCTTCTGTAGCTTTGTTATTGATCTCTAATTTATTTTTTTGGTCAGAGGACCTACTTTATATACTTTATATGATTTCAATTAATTTAAAAATTTTGAGGTCTGTTGCATGCCCCAAAATATGTTCTACTTTTATGATATTCCATGGATAATTGAAAATAATGTGTATTCTAACTTTGTTGAATGGACTGTCCTCTAAAGGTAAATCAGGGCACTTGGTTGGTAGTATTTTTTAGGTCTTTTTCCTCATTACTGATTTTTGTCTGCTTATTATATTAATTATTAAGAGAGAGATGGTGAAGTTTTCAATTACAATTTGGGTTTATCTACTTGATATAGCTTTTGCTTCGTGTGTTTTGAAGCTATGTTGCTAAGAGCATGCAGATTTCAGTTTCTTATGCCTTGTTCAGTCAGTTATAATGATTTAATGTTCTCCTCTATTCTGGGTAATACTACTTATTCTGAAGTACACTTTGTTGATAAAATACAAGCACTCTAGTTTTTTATTTTTTCTTTCTCCAGTTAGAGAGCTCATATGGTATATCTTTTTCCTTTTTTTTTTTTACTTTAAATCTGTGTCTTTATATTTAAATTGGGTTTCTTATAAACAGCACAATGTTTGGTTGTTACGTTTTTTGTCTTATATGGCTATCTTTTAATTGGTATATTTAGCATTTACTTTGACATAATTATTGATAAGCCTGGATTAAAGACTGCTGTCTTGCTAGTAATTTTCTATTTGTTCCATCTGTTTCTTGTCATTTAAAAACTTTATCTGCCTGCTTTATTATTTTTTATGATTTTTTAATCTACCTTATTAGCATATGATTTATAACTCCTAAATTTTTATAGTGGATACCCTTAAATACAGTCTATTATACCACTTCACATGTATTGAAGGCACCTATAACATTATACTCCCAATTACTCCCTTCCATTTTTTCGGTGGTATTTTCACTCATTTTACTTTTATACATGCTACAAATCCACAGTATATTGCTACTATTTTCCTTGATAAAATAACTTATATTTCAGAGTTGTTATTTATTTATTTTAACAGAGGAAAAATGTGTTTTACATTTACCTTTATTGTAGTCATTTCTGGAGATTTTCATTTGTGGAGATACAAGTTTCTGAAGTGCAGTGGTGCTGTTAATGAATCCTTTAACTTTCCGTTTGTTCAAAACATGTCTTTATTTCTCCTTCACTTTGAGAGACATTTTCTCTGGGTATAGATTCTAGTTTGACGAGTTTCTCTTTCTACGTTTCAAAGATGTTAATCCATTGTCTTCTGTTTTACATAGTTTCTAACGAAGAGTTGGCTGTACGTCTTCTCTTGCTTTCTCTCTATGTAATGTTTTCACTTTTCCTAGAGACCTTCAAGAGTTTCTTTGTTTTTGGACTTCAGCAACTTGAAAATACTGTCTCGAGATTTTTCTTTTCTTTTTTTTGTGTGTGTGTGTTTATTCTGAGGTCCTTGGATCTACTGTTTGATGTATTTCATTATTTGTGGAAAAATTTTCAGCTATTATTTCTTTTGTCCTATTCTCTGTTCTCCTTGTGAGAGTCCGATCACACATTAGAGGCTGTTTCTACTGTTTTGCAACTCTGGGATGCACTATTTTTTCTCCTCTTCTCCTTATGTTCATGTTTCATTACTTTCTATCAACCTGTCTTAAATTTCACTGATTCATACCTAAGGTTTTTTGAATTCCCTGATGAGTCTGTCAAAGACTTCCTTCATTTCTGCTTTCATATTTTTATTTCTAGCATTTCCATTCTACTCTTTCTTATGATTTCTCTCTTGCCACTGAAATTCTCTGTATGTTCACAAATACTGTCTGCCTCCTCCACTGGAGTGTTTAGTATCTTATAGATATTTTAAATTTCATTTTTGGGTCATATATGTATCTAGATTTATAGCTTGTTTGGTTTCTTGTTGATGCATTTTTTCTTTGCATTTTTGTGTGTCCCATAATTTTTTATTGAATGTAGGACATTATGAGTAGACTTATGCTTAGAAATGGATATGTCTTTCCTTCAGCTAGGTCGTTAATGAGGAGGGTTGAGTTGGTCTTGTCAGAGGTTGTGCTGGGTTTGGGTTTTGTCTTGCAACTTCACTGAGTAAATTCTTTACTTTGTTTGGGCTGTGTTCTGATTTGTTGGTGGTTTTTTTTCAACGTTCCTCAGCTTTAGGCCTTTCTGTCCCTGCAGAGAAGGTCTCTCTTTTCACTCTTGCCCCTCCCCCAGTAGTATACTGCTCGTACTTATCACTGAGTGCTTGCAGACCTGGTAATGGGAATTGGAGGAAGGGAATTCTCTTTTGTACTGGTTCTGCCTCAGAATCAGGCAGGCTCTCAGGGACAGGACTCTCAGGGGTAACTTCACCTCCCAGCATGAGGGTAGATGATTTCCTGCCCCTCCTCTAGGGATAGAGGACCCCTTAAAAAAGTATTTTACTATTCAACCAGGTGCAAAGGTTCTTCGCTTGTGCCCTGGGGATGAGAAGGAATACTACCTTTTCTTGATGGCTTTAGACTTTTGTATCTTATGGGAAAACAGGGCTGGGCTTTGTGCCTTTCCACAATTGTGGCCACTCTCTGCTCCCGAGCGTGCACCATTGAGGGACATGAGACCATGTTTTTTTTAAGTTCCCTGTCTTTACATTTTACAACCCATTTAGAGAGGAATAGAGAGACTGTGGAGCAGCATGAAGAGAATAGGAGAAAATATTTGCAAATTATATATGTGATGAGGAGTTCATATCCAAAATATATGAGGAACTCATATACCTCAATAGCAAAAAACCAAAAAATCCTATTGAAAAAAAATGGGAAAAGGACCTGAATAGACCTTTTCCCAAAGAATACTTCCAAATGGCTACCAGGTACATGAAATTATGCTTAATACTAGTAACCATCAGAAAAATGCAAGTCGAAACCACAGTGAGATATCACCTCACATCTGTCAGAATGGCTGTCATCAAAAAGATAAGAGATAAGAGTGTTGGGAAGGCTGTGGAGAAAAGAGAACTCTGGTGCACAGTTGGTGGGAATGTAAATTGGTGCGGCCACTATGGAAAACAGTATGGAGTTTCCTCAAAAATTAAAAATAGAGCTTTCATATGAACCAGCAATTCCACTTCTGGGTATTTATCCAAAGAAAATGAAATTGACATCTTAAAGAGATATATGCAGCCTCATGTTCATTGCAGCATCATACACAATAGTCAAGGCATGGAAACAAGCTAAGTGTCTGCTTATAGATGGATGGATAAAGAAGATGTGGTACCTACGTACAGTGGAATACTATTCAGCCGTGAGAAACAAGGAAGTCCTGCCATTTGTGACAACATGGATGCACCTTGAGGGTATTATGCTAAGTGCAATAAGTCAGACAAAGAAAGACAAATACTGTGTGACATCACTTACATGTGGAATCTAAAAAAGCCAAACTCATAGAAACAGAACCTTGGTGGTTGCCAAGGGCTGGGGGCGGGGAAATGGGGAGATGCTGATGAAAAGGTATGAACTTCCAGTGACAGCATGCATGAGTTCTGGGAGCTAATGTACAAAATGGTGGCTATAGTTAATAATACTGGACTATTTACACAAAAGTTGCTAAATAAAGTAGATCCTAAATGTTCTCACCACAACAAAAAGAAATGGTAATTACATGAGGTGTGGCAGGGGATCACTAGCACGCCGGCAGTTATCATGTCAGTGTATGGAAACATCACATGGTACGCCTTGAACTCACACGATGTTATATGTCACGTGTATGTCCAGAAAGCTGGGACAAGAATGACATACCGCGTCTTTCTTAGAGGATCACGATGAGACAAGGAAATTAAAAAATATAGGTTTTGAAAACCCTAAAATTTTAGTGTTGCAAATAATAATTTCTCCAGATTCAGGTTCTGTGGTAAAGCTTGCGCCACACCTTTAGCAGGAGAGATCTGATTGGAGTGAAAATGTGTAAATGTTTGGTGGGAGGAGCTGACCCATAGCCCAGCCCACACCTCGACTCTAGGGCAGGAGTCTCCAGGATGGCTTCATTTCCCAAACATCAGGCTTTTCCTTCTCAGAGAGGAGGTGACAGACTGGGGAACAGCAGGAAAAGAAACGTCTGGCCTTTGCGCCGACACCTAGAATATCACTGTGAGCCCAGGAACTTGACAATGGCGTCTTGAAGGCCATAGAAGTCTAGTTCTGCAAATAATTTCTGCAGACTCAGTGTACCTGGTAAAGCTTGTGCCACATTTAACATCACCTCTCCCATTCTTATGTTTATCCCCACTTCCTTCTATGTTTCCTCTAGTAGGATAATGGGTTGTAAAAACAAAGGACCTTTTCACAGTAAAGACTTTGTGTTCCTCCAGAGAAGGCTCCATGAACAGAGATAGGCTGAGGCAAGAGGCATCGGATACTGAACTATTTTTTTAAAAATGGAAAAGCAATTTTGACATTTTTAACCCCTGCTGACTTCCTCCTAAGCCCTCAATGTATGCACCAGAATCATTAGCATGGTTCTGAAACAGTAAATTTTAAAGAAATATATGGGCCTGTGCCTGTGTTTAGGTTCTGCTTGCGGAGTGTTGGATCTGTCATGTTGTCACCCAGCGTGTCCGCCTCGTGCCCAGGACAACGTGGGCTGTTCCTAAAGGCGCCTGCATTTTTTTTCTTTAGAGAGCTTTTGAAGCTTTAATCTTAGCTCATTCAGTTTACTGAATTTCTGTGTTTTTCGATAAAACGCCTTTGCCTAACGCATAGTTTGAGCGCGTGTGCAGAGCTGAGCCCAGTCTCGGTGAAGCTACCCTCCTGTACGGGACGGACCCAGCACTTGCACCGTAGCGGCGGGCTGCTCTTAACTGCCACTGATTCACATAATGCGCCAAGATATTTGGTTACATCAATTGCATGTGTATACCCTGGCAGGTAGCGATTACTTTTTGTGAATCTACCCAGATGTCAATTTTAGGGCATTTAATTTGCTTTATTTAATCTTTACCCTACATGGCCCCTGGGAGATTAAAAATAACCAGAATGAATTTCTTGGCTGACTGACTGGCTGAGGGAATCAATATGAAATGTTGGCTGATATAAGTGATGATGGTGTGGTGTTTTTGTAATGTTATGTGTTTGTTTATCAATATCAATACCACACACCCAGAACCCACTCATCTCCCCCAGGGGTGGTCATAACCTACTCGGCAATAACCTGTAAGCACTTATCACCTGTCACCTCCAGGTGACTTGTGTTGCCTTGATGCTGGGTTCACTGTCCGAACAGCTGGGCTCACCACAGGCCTAGCTGATGATAATAAAATAATTAAGAAGGATCCTGTTTCTATAAATGTAGAGAGCATCAAGCAGACATATAAACTAGTATTGGCAGGGCCAGGAAGCAGCATATATGATTTGAGTGGCATTCAGGAAATAGAAATCTATGTAAAAATATTGCTTCTAATGGAAATATTCTTTCCATTAGCTTCTTACATATGTACTTACATGTGTATATATTTACACCTACCTGAGTGTGTCTATATAATCTTAATAATCATAGAATTGTATTTGAACATACTAGGCACTCAAATATTTGTTGAAGGAATGGTGTGTCTTTGTTGCTCAATAAATATTAACTGTTTGAAACAAAATGGAAACACATTCTTGATAAGTTACTATTGTTTCATCATTTAATATTTTGTGGTCAGGCTAATCTTTGGAGGCAAACAAAGACACCTTTATTTGTACAGTATTATTAGATATACACAATCTAATAATGTTTTTTTTTAAGGGAGAGTTCCTAGCCTGAAATAACTTTTGTTCCAAAGTATGTTTATTTTTCACTGACGACACATTAGAGTAAACCAAAGGGATGATAGATTTTTTATTACGTGTTGGGGAGTTATAGGAAAACACGAAGCTTTCTATATGTCAACAGCTGCGTACGGGACATTTGGTAATGGTCTGCCATCTACTTCAACAGTGTTTGTAATTTTAACTGATATTTTAGGGGATCATTTATATTAGTAAAATGCTACTTAATAGGATCTTATGGAATTCATTATCTTTTATTTTGAAAATTCACATTAAATATATTATGTAATTGTCAGGTTTAGATGATTGAAACTTAGGTGAAACCATGATTCCATTTATGATTGGTGATATATGTTGGTGCTTTTTGGGGACCAAATTCAGCATGAAGACCCAGAAAACAGAAGTATATCTCTTTAAAAGGGGGCACATTTGAAAGAATGGCAGGATTTATAAATAAACCCTGATGTCTCATGCATACTGGGCTGGCTGATATTTTATGGTTCGTATGCTGGGACCAGAAGGTCATTTACTCGTGTATAAAAATAAAGTGCGACCGGGACCTGGAGCTGTGTCTAATTTTAGCTCCAATCTCACAGCTTAGTGAATCTGTCCCATCTGTAAGTTTCACCTTGTTTATTTCTAAGATGGTGCAATCACTCTAGGAAGCTGGTTTTCATAAAGTTCTGAGAGTCATGATTTGAGGTGAATCATTATGGTTCTCAGTCTGGCGATGTGTATATTTCCCCGCTGAGTCAGAAATGGTGTAAGACTTGAATTTTCCAAAAGTACTGATACATCGGAAGGTTGTGATCAGAGTGCCATACTTACACAGTGCCTCAGAGAAGCCTGTAGCTTTTCTGTGATTGAGAACCACAGTGCATTTCCAGAATGAGTGACTCCATCTTAGGGAGACCAGTAGCATTTTGTTTCAAGTTATTATTCACCGGAATACTGGAGACATTTCATTGCACGAACGTCATGTAAAAATGTGATAGGTTCTTCCGCTACTTAGGGTGCTGGGGTTTGAAAGCTCCTTTACATTGAGGTTGGTTTGTGCCGCTCGGATCTGACCGTGGTTCAGATGTGCCTGGAGCCCAGGCAGGCGACACAGGGTGCATGTGCCAGGCAGAAGGCCCCGGAAGGCGGCAGCAGGCGGGCATTGCAGACTCGCTGCCTGACGCGCCTCCTCCTGGCCCGCCCTCCCTCCAGCTCTGAGCAGCCGCCTGCTCTGGCTTTTCCGTTGTCCACCCCGCGTTCATCCTGATCCGTGTACAGTGTGCAGCTCTGGAGCCTCACTGGTCTCTAGTGTTTGCTCTCTTTAATAATAACAGTGGCCATTTGCATATAACCGGACAGTTTATAAATATGTTTACATAGAACTCGTATTAGTGACATCGTTAAAATGTTGGAAGAGCAGATTTTACCTTTTCTAGGAGAGGAAGCCCAGGTTTGAAGAAGTTTAATGATATTCTTGGATGGTCTCAATATCCTCTGTCACCCATCTGTTTTATGTATGAAATATTCTTCTCGACAAAATATGATTTTAAATCAATTATATTTTCCCCAACTTTTATTCCAAGTGTGTGCTACTGAACCAAAAATAGACACTTAGTGCTTGGAGGAGTCTTCTAAGTGACCATTTAAAAAACAAATATACAGCTTACAAGGCTTAGTTATAACCTAATACCCAATGTGAAACTATAATAGGGGAACATAACCCAATTTACAGAATCTACATAATTACAGAGTTTTTAGGAATAAGCTGCAGAACAGATGTGCACGACCTTTAGGAAGAAAACAGTGAACTTGTTGCAGTGTACCGGTTGACCTGAAGCAGTGAGGTACCAGAAGTACTTGGAGTGACTGGGAGCTCGAGCTCTCTGGTGGCGTGGTGGGGAACGCCCGCCCGCCCGCCCCGCTCCCTGGAACTCCTGGAAAGTAACTGCCTGCAGTGCCTGTTGCAAGCCTTCTCTCTCTCCCTCCCCACCCTCACTCTCAGGTGATAAGCTTGCACCCTGTCCTGTTTCACTAGAAAGTTTTAAGCCAGCCCCACAATATTCCTCCCGCACACACACCTCTCTCCTCGGCCTTCCTGCTCGTCATGGCCTTTGAACTTTGGGCGGGTCTCCTCTTGGGCTGACTCTTCTTCTTGGCCAATTTCCAGGTATTTTCAGCTCTCCAAGGGTACGCATTTCCCCGTTCTCTCCTGCATCCTAAAAATCTGCCTCCTTCAGCCACTCACATGCAATTTCTTACATCTTAAGAACGAACACTTTTTACCTCATTTCCCATAAACTACCATCCCACCCCTCTCTTACCATTCATAACAAACTCCTTGAAAGAGTTGTCAGTGTTCTCTGGTGGCAGTTTTCCCTGAACCCATGCCACCCCACTCCTAGTGGATGAGGTCAGTACAGTAAGAGAAGCACAGAGGTCAGTCAGCCTGTGTGGAGGAAACTGCGCCTGGTAAGGTCATCTCGTCAAGGTCATTGGCGGTTTCCACATTGCTAAACCTGGTGCTCAGTCCTCAGCCCACCTTTTAGCAGGTCTACACAGTGCATCCCCTTTTCCCTCTGAAATTTGGGTACATGTGGCTACACACACACACATTTAAACCATTTATAAATCTAAAAAATATACAGACACACAATAAACAGTTCTCAAAATAAGGTATCAGCTGGGGAAAGTACTCAAAACATATCTATAAGGCAAAAGATGAATCTCCTTGAAACATAGAGAGCTTTTTCTGATTAATAAAAAAAAGATCGAAACCGCAAAAGAGGGATAGACAAAGACATGAATGTGAAATTCACAGAACACACACACATAAATTAAGTTCAGTTTCACCAATAAGATATAAATTCAAGCTGACATGGCAGCCATTTGACATTTTCAAAATAATTAGAAAGAATAATAATGCAAAACAAGACAACGTGGTTCTGTCCTGCCAGTGGAGTGTAGGGTGCTGTACATCCGTGGAAAAAATTGGGGCAAACTTTTCCTTACCTTAAAATGTTCAGCTCCTTTGACACATGAGTTCCACATTGGTAAATTATCCAAAGAACATAATTACACAAATATGCAAAATATGTAACTGAGTCTTTCTAGAAACATAGAGGAATGCTAAGTTAAACAATATCTACTGTTAATTAGTAACACAATTAATATGAAGGTTTATTAATATCCTAATTGTGATGTCACTATGTAATATGTATAAAATAATACATGTAATTCAATCCTAGTTTTGGTCTTTATTTTAGAAAAAAAATGACAGGATACGTATCCAGATCATAAAGGGAGTGACCTATGGGTATTAGAGATATTCCTATTTATTTAGCTTTGTATTTACATCCTCAGTGTTTTCTTTAATAAACATCTTTTAGTATGACTATAAAACAACAAAATTGGAAAACAACACTTTTATTTAAGGGCATTACGTAATTCAAGTTCTAAGTTTAAGTCTAAGGTAAAATATCTGATTTTATTCATTAAGGACACGTAAGACTGAGGGAAATCCAGAGCTTCGAGGGACACATTGTCCCCAGGGGCAGCTGAGCGTTCCACCTGGGCGCCACCAGGTTTTATCCCTTCACAGCAGTGCTTTTGTAAGTTTAATTTTTTAATTAAAAAGTTAATGGAATATTATACTAGCCAAATTTTATATATAGATGTGTGTAACATATATAAATATACACATCTACACACACACATACTGATATATGGTTATGCACACCTCTGTGTGATCTCCTGGGTCCCCAACCCCAACTTGGAGGGGGATATTTGGATCGTAAATACCCAGATATCCCCCAGGACAGAAGACTTAGGCTGTCCTAAATGTGCACGCTGGAATTGCCTTCGATCTGTCTCTCTGCCCAAGTGCATGGGGGGCAATGTTCACCTTTTGAGACCCAGGTGTAGCAGACCTGAGCTATTGCCTGACGACGGAAGGCAGGCAGGTGACAGATGTGGAGATGAACTGGGTGCTGCCGCAGTGCTGGAATGCACTCCTATTCTTGATTTCTGGGGTTTTTGATTGAATTTGGAAAACAGGTTTAACATGCCATTTAATGCAGAAGTAAAGACTTTAAGGACTAGAATGGTAAACTTGATCATTCTTAGTGGGAAGTAATATACTTTCAAAAGAAGGAAATTTGATGTGCGATTGGAGGTTCATTATTACTGTGGAGTAAGTAGGCGTATTCATAGACTAAAATATACGTAATTGATGTCAGTTTTCCTCCCCTTACAACTGGTAGGAGTTGTATAATAGGAATGGCTTCTGGAAGAGCTGTCCTTTTCCTCGGCTAATGTCATTGTTTAGATCTGTCAGAAATTCTTTTATCGGATAATAAATGGAATTATTTTCCAGTGGGAATATGTAAGTGTCCACCCTTCACTTCAGGCTGAGTCCGGCCTGCCCCCACCCACACCCCACCGGTGCTGTAAACAAGAGACAGTGCACGCGCAGGGCTCTGCCTGCTGCTCAGCGGGAAATGGCCTTGATTTTAGGATTAGGTGACAGGAACAACGAGGCGTATAGACACACACAGTCACATCCTCCTCTGGCACCTTCATTGCCTCCATCTGAAACAAAACGAAACAAACACAAAAAACAAATGGAAAGAACATAAACATACCTTCTAGGGAATCACCACATGCCCTTGAAAGGTTCTGTCCAGTAGAAAAAAAAATAGTAATAATAATAATACATATATTGATTTGCTATATTTTTAAGAATAAATGCATTTTTATAAGTATATGTTTAATATGTATGAATATATATGTATGTATGTATACACACACAGACACACACACAGACACACACATACATTTAGCATCACTTTGGGGGTGCAATTGCATGACAGGTGGCTAAGTATCTTAAATCTGTGTGGTCCTGAACTGATATGTCCCCTTAGAGAAGGCACATTAAAATGTTGTAAATCACTGTCACCCTACATCAGATGTCTGTTGAATAATAGGGCCATTAAATATGATAAATACGACACATGTAAGGAATGGAAACTTTTCAGGTGAAATATACATAATTGAGGGACGGGCTGAAGCTACTGCATGAAAAGTAAAACGCCCTTTACAATTGAAAGGCGAGTAAAATCCTAAAATGAGCTTATGTTGAGCAGGAGCCCAAGAAGTACAAATTTAAATAAAAGGAAATGCCTGAATATGGATTGACAAAGGGTCACTGAGAGGTTTACTTGGTTTATCAACAAATTATAATTTTATCTTTTTCATAACTAGAACTCTACAGTATTCAATATGTATTCGCATATATGCATGCTCGGCTATGAGAATAATCCAATTTGAAATGATATTTTGTATCATATTCCTGTCTTCCATTTATCCTTGTGTTTCTAAGAGGACCTGGGAAGTAATAAAAACAATAATTACATAAAGCTGATTTTCGGTGACTCTCATAACGGAGTGACTTAGTCAATATTGCTTTTACTGTGAATTATCATTTTTGGTTCTTTTTCATTTTGTACATTATATACAGAAAAATGTTGCAATCATTTTAGTATATACTTTAAAAAATAGGTCATTGATATCTCAATCTAAAGTAGATATTAAAATCACTGCTTTATATACAAACTGGGTTGTTAACATCATAGTTTTAATTAAAACTAACTTTCTATATTAGCAATTTTTATCTTTCTTCGATGACAACCAGTTTCCATTTGGGATCATTTAGAATGTGCCTGTGGTGAAGCACAAGAATAGCTGACCTGGTCATCTGTTTTCTTCACCCACCCACTTAGCGCAACCCATAACCACGCTCCACCCTGTGGTTATTTGTTACCTTTTAAACAAGATGAACAGAGCTTGTAGAGTGTGCCAGGGCCTTACTAGACACGGGTGCACCCCGCTGAGTAAGAAGTCGGTGCTGCCTTGAAGGGGCACAGGTGTCAGGGGGCTGATGACATGTCCTGCAGTGTGGCAGGTGCCGTTCAGGGGAAGGTGGAGAAATGTGAACGTCCCGACCCTGGGAGCTGTGTGTTCCTCAGCGGTACCGTCCAGTCCCCACATTGGACCGGGTTTGGAGAGTGAGCGGGACACCTCTGAGCAAGGTTACAGGGCGTGGAGCACATAGGGAAGGACGGTTCCAAGTGTGGTGGTAAGAAATACTCAGAGAAGTTTGTGTTCTGCGAATTCTAGTAAACATTTACGGAAGAAATAATGCGAATCTTATTAAAACTGTTTCAGAAAATAGAGGAAGACGGAACATCAGCCAACTATTTTTTGAGAGTAGCATGACTGACACCGAACCTGACAAGACATTAAAAATATAGAGAGAGGCCAGTACCTCTTGGCGTAAGTAGATGCAGACATAGGGGCACAGATGCAGCAGTCCCCAAGAAATAAGGAAGGGTGGAATGCCACGGGAACTTATCACTTCTTTGTGACTGTTTGAGTGTCATGTCCCATGTCATGCATTCAGACACCCCTGGGCTTGGTTTCAGCTGGGCTGCACCTCCTGCGGGGCGGCCTTCTAGTCAGACGGCCCCGTTCCTCCACCCGGCACAAGGCCGTTTCCCCTGGTTCCGAGAAGATGTTCTCAGTCTCCAGGGGCCCCAGTCTGCCTGTGTGAGCTTTTATTTAAGGCTTGATCCATTAGACAGTCACCAGACCCATTCCTCTGATGTCAGGCCCAAGTCTGAGCGGTAAAAGGGTAGTTCGGTCTCCTGATCCCCAGTCTCATCCAGATGGGTATCAAAGCACATTTCCTACTTGCTGAGGGGCTGTGCTTCTTAGGAGAGTCAGAGAGGCAGGTAGGCCTCTCCTTAGCTCATTCTCCGCAAACAGGATATACTGTTGCCCGAAAAAGAAGACACTGGCCATGGAGGACAGTCCTGGAGGCCAGCACCTGAGAGGCTGAGAGAGCAGGATGGTGCCCCAGCGGTTCCTTCCAGCATTGTTCAGACCCTAGCAAGACGTGTCTCCATATCTTTCCAGAACACGAAGTATTCTACGCCGTGGTGAGGTGGATCCCAGACTATCAAGTTGACGTACCGTGCTATGTAATTACGCCTTCCTGAATGGCTAAGCGTTTCCAGTGGCTTCTATTTTGTCTATGCTTCTTTTGTTTTTCTCATAAAACCCTGGTTTTTGTGTATACCTCTTGTGCCTCTCTGTGGAACTGGGCCTTCATTTGTGCAGGGCACGTTAAGTGCCTTGATAATGTGTTTCCCAACGTGCTTCTTCTATCGATTACATTACCTATAGATAACACATTGTGTCCTATACTATAACTCAGAAGTCATATAATTTGAAGAAGCGTGTGCTTTGTTTCCTATTTCCCATGGAGAGCCGCTCCTGATCCTGGCGCCTGCTCTCTGGTCACCCTCCTCGTCCCTGGGCTCTGCTCCTCTCCAGTGCTCTGAGGGGTCTCAGTACAAGCAGTGTCCCCCTTTGTCACTGATGCTGTTCCGGTTGGGTGCCAGAGACCAGGGTGAGCAGGAAGTTAGTGGGTGGCTCGTGAGATGGACATTGTGAGGGACAGGAAGGAGGCGGCCTGTGCTGAGGGAGGGGTCAGCTGTGCTGAGGTTGCAGTGAGGACTCAGCTCGCCCTGCAGGGGCCTTGGAAGCTGGAGTCACCCTTCCAAGCTGGGGAGAGGACTGGGCCTTACACCCCAGTGACAGCCAGCCATTGAACTGGCCAGGAGCAGCAGGGAGAGGTAAGCCCCAGGCAGGTGGTTCTGTTCAGGTGGTGACGGCAGCACGGTTGTGGACCTGCTCTGTCCTCGTAATAAACCCCACGTGCTCCTCTGATTCTGCCCATGTGCCCAGGCTGTATGACACACAAGTCTGTACCCCGTCTCTTTATTCCCATGCCTGCCTTAGTTCAGGTGTCTCAGAAATGCCCCCCAGGTTCCCACTGCTTTCCCCTCAGGCCCCTGCAGCCCAGTGTCACCAGGACAGGTGATCTTCCTAAAGTCCAGGTGTGACTAGATCATCCCTCCGCCTGGAGCCCGGGGGCTCCCCGTGCCCCTCACTGAGCCTGCACTTCCTGCCGAAGCTGTGAATCCCCAGGCGCTTCGGCCCCGCCTGGGGCTCGGCCTTAACTCCACGTCTTCTGTGCCTCCATGCAGCCCTGCGACTTGGCTCTGGTCGTTTTCCCTGCTGTTCGAAACCGAGACGGCAGCCTGCCTCTCACATGTGCTCACATTTCACCATCCTTAACCCTACGTCTTAGCGAGCAGGGCCTAGATCCTGTGTCCGGGCCTCCTCCAGGCCTGGCAGATGGCACGGACTCGGGGGCAAAGGCAGTGGGCGCGTTCCACACCGTTTAGTAATGACCTGAGTGCAGAGAAGCTCCCTGTCTCGATTTTCAAGTCCCAATAAGCACGTGAGAAGCACTCTCACAGGTTTCCAGCGAAGTGTGAATTACCTGGAGCGCTACCAAGGTGTCAAGTGACAGGACTCAACAGAGAGTCGTAAGAGCAAGAAAAGGGAAGAAACAGACTTCATTTCGATTACTTGTAGTCGTAGCTTTGACTAAACTGGAGACAGTGAGAAACGGAAATGGTTGGAAATGTTGACTCCATCCTTCTAAACCATGCTTTTCTGGGAGGATGCTGGACCCAAGTCCGCCCTCTGCTGCTGTGCAGGACCCCGCCTGATGGGAAAGCCCCCTCCGCCGTCCGTCCGTGTCCCTCGCTTGCTCCTGTGCCGGCTGTCCCGCCTGACTCGCGCCCGCACTCCCCTTGGGGAAATGACCAGCTGTTTCATCTCTGCAGTCACCTCTTTTTTACTGTTTCTTGCTCAGACCTCTTCCTAACCCCAAGGTGAAACAGAGCTCAGGCAAACCCATATTTTATCCACCAGTGGCCCTTTTTCGTTTGGTGTAGTGTGTGAGTGGTCCTGAGTCACATGCACACATATGTTCGTCCCGGTTGTCCCAGCCGTCACACCTGCGTCACGTGAAACGGATGTGCTCTGAATGAAAGCAGTTCCAGGTACTGCTGGGAAGCTCTGCTTCCTGTGCACTGTGTGCTGGGAGGCACAGAGATGTCTGCATCATGAGTCTGTAATTTGTTTGTTTAGAAGAATCTAGGGTACGCTCGTGAACTCCGAAGATAGATACATTAATTGCTCTTGGAAGTTAATACTCTAACAGCCCTTCCTTAATACCTGAAATCCAGTTTTCAGGTATTCAATAAATGAAGGATAATGCACTTCATTTATTGGTAATAAAAAGGTTCTTCTTAAATGGTATTTTGTTCCCAGTACAGATGGACCCATTTTAAGTAAATCTGAAACAGTCATACTGTACCTTTTAAATTTCTCTGGTACTTTACATGAATGCTAAATCCAAAGGTTCTGACATCCTTATCTAAATATAGTTCATGAAATAGTCATCATTTCTTCAATTTAGTAATAGGTTTAGAGGCAATTTCAATGAATTCTTTAGCCAGTCAGTGGAAAGTTTTCACTCATTTCAGAAAAAAATCACACAAAAGACGAATGCATTAATCAGAAAAGTTTTCTCTCACTTCTACCAAAATGTGTGTTTATTTTCTACAGGGTAATCTGTGAAAACAATAAGGGATCATTGTTATTTTGACAAAACTACAGAATCCAAGGTTAAAATAGGGATGGGATGTTTAAAATTTAAAAATGAAAAATTAGAACTATCGGGTTATCTGATAGGCTTTTATTAATTTTTTCATTAAATTTATAATTTGAGTGCAAAAATTTAAAAGAACATGCTTTTAAAAGGGAAGAAAAATCACTAAGGTATAGATGATAACTTAAAAGTTATTTTTTCAGTGCATTCATACTTTAATGCACTGAAAAATCATTAGATAGCTAGATAGATAGATAGGAGGTCTGACACTTAAGTTTATGAGCTTGTTGCAATAATATTGCTCACCTTTTTTGATATCAGAGGGATTATTCATTATGAATTTGTACCAACTGGACAGACAGTTAACCAAGTTTACTATTTGAAAGTGATGAAAAGGCTGCATGAAAAAGTTAGATGACCTGAACTTTTCGCCAACAATTCATGGCTCTTGCATCACGACAGTGCACCAGCTCACATGACACTGTCTGTGAGGGAGCTTTTAGCCAGTAAACAAATAACTGCATTGGAACACCCTCCCTACTCACCTGATCTGGCCCCCAATGTCTTCCTTCTTTACCCAAAGATAAAGGAAATATTGAAAGGAAGACATTATGATGACATTCAGGACATCAAAGGTAATACGGTGACAGCTCTGATGGCCATTCCAGAAAAATAGTTCCAAAATTCCTTTGAAGGATGGACTGGGTGCTGGCATCGATGCATAAGCTTCCCAAGGGGAGCACTTCAAAGGTGACCATAGTGATATTCAGCAATGGGGTATGTAGCACTTTTCTAGGCTGAGTTCATGAGCTTGTCAAATCTCATAGATAGATAGGTGATAGATGACAGATAGATAGGCAGATAGATGAGTGTCAGTGGGTCCCCATTACAACACTGCAGGCAGCACATGAATACAGATGCTATGACCATATATTCACACTTTTTTTGCTTTACAGGTTTTATTTTCATATAGATGCATGAGCAGTATAATTTGACTTGAACTTAGTGAGATAGTCTGTTTAAAATGATGAGTAATATATGCATACTCCTGATGATTTAAAATGATGAGTAATATATGCATACTCCTGATGATTCATTTATATTTTCTCGGTTTCAAAACTCCCATCAGAGGTGCTGGGAAGAGGAAAGAAACACACTTTACTTTTCCCTCCTCGACTTTTCTGTAGCCCTTTAAATATCCGCTTATTTCATTGCTTAACAATCACAGACAATAGGAAGTTGCAAAGCAGACTATGTGTCAATCTACACTGATAAATATTAAAATCTAAATGAAACATGGATTTCTAATTAAATATATATAACTCAAACAGAATCAAGGCAACTGGAGGAGCCGAATAACCATTTGAGAAATTTAGGAAGACAGAGCTTATTTTTAAAAGGGTTCTAACATCAGAAAAGTGTATTCTTTGGATGGTTTCTGTCATGTTTCACATATTGCAATAGGATAAGAAAGCTTTCCAATTCATGTTTATGGCTCTGGTATCAGCCTAATAATCTAACTTAATAAAGATAACACAAATGTAGCACTAATGACAAATCTCATGGCAGTAGATGCAAAGTATTAATGAAAAACATTGGCAAATTTAGTCCAATAGTATATGAAAACTATAGTATTGACAGTGGCTAACACCCTACAGAGATGATGCTATGTTCCAGGTACTATTCTAACTTCTGACATTGCATTATTAACTAGAATGCAAGCTCATAAAATCTTTTTCTGTTTTGCTCATTGGTGTGATAACAGAACGCGGAGCTGTGCCTGGCAGAAAACATAAACTCAATAAATTCGCTGAAAAAAAGTTAATACATTTCACAGTAACAATATGAAGTTGGTACTATTAATATTCCCATCATATACAAGAGTACAACAGGCCCATAAGAGATGAAGAAATGTGCTTTGGTCACACATACCACGCACAGCCATGTGGGATATTTTGTGGGACTGCAAGGGAGGTTTGATGTTAGAAATCTAATATTATTGTTTAATATTTTAATCTATCAAAGGGACAAAATCACAAGGTCACTTTGATAATATGCTCAAAAAGAGTTCAGGTAATTCAATTTCGATTTTTAGTGGGGAAAACTCTTAGTAAAATAAAAATCATAAGGAAATTTTCTTAACAGTTTATAAAAACATAACTCAGACTCAGGTTCCAAATTTTTCAGGGTGTAACATTAGAGGGATTCCCATTAAGATGAAGACCAAAGAAAGGTGTATGCTATCAGTTGTGTTGAGTAACATTGTATATAACTGCACTGTAATTGAACAGGGGGAAACACTGAACATACATGTAGAAAAGGATAAGGAAAACTTATTATTAATTGTAGCTATATCCATTGACCTTGATATATTAACAGCTGGGTAATCATGGCCAAGCTATCCAACCTGGAAGCTTTAATAATTAATCTCTCAACCGAGACTGCTAATACCACAAACTTCACAACATAGTTGTTAAAATAAATGGAATAATGCATGTAAGATGCCTCTTGTACATTAGTTGGCCAATAGTAATCACTCAGTAAATGTTATTCATTTTTATTATTACCTCCTGAGAAACAAAAGAGACACAATTGAGAACCATTAGCATTAATGGAGAGAGTCCATATGTCAGTGTGTTATAAGTTAGTATATAAAGTTTAAGTGCTTCACAATATACAAGTTAAAAAAGTTAGTGAAACCATGGGACAATAACCCTATTTACTTTAATACGAGCCTATCTAGGAATATGTTATATTATCATATTAACAATAAAATTTCAGGGATAAACATAAGAAATGTTCAGAATCACTTGGGATAAAAGTATAAAACTCTAAGGTGTGCCGTAGGAGAAGATATTCATGAATCAAGAGACAATCTAGTCTCACATATGAAGATTCAATATTCTAAAAATATATATGTCAAATTTCTGCAATCTTTAATCTCACCTAAGATGCACTACTAAGTATGGAGAAATTAATGACATGTCACTAACTTTAATATGGAAGCATAATACACACACAAGAGTAACTGGGGAAGTTATATAAAGAAGATCCAGAGACAGTTGCTTGTGGTATTAGAATGTGTGAAAGTTAGAATAATTAAAAGATTAGGTTACTGGAATAAAAATAGATAGATGGATAGAACAGAAATAGTCACAAGTATATATGTGTCACTTCAAATCAGTGGGAAGTGAACTGAGCCTTCAAAAAAAGTGTTAGCTAACCATTTGGGGATAAAAACAGAAAATTATGATTTCTGGTGTTAGTATTCCTATTTAGATGGACACATAATCTAAATTTCTCCACACATCCCTCCAAAACCTTTCGCAACAGTGAGGAGAACAAATGAGACCATTTATAACCTATTCCAAAAGCATAACTAGGAGACAGAAATTTACAGGCATATGTAATTTGTGTGATGGGAAATAAACTTTCATATACCAGCTACCAGCAGAGCCAGATGGGGAAATCATAACTGTGCCAAATCAGTAAGAAATTGAACAGACAATAGGAGAGGATGGTGGCAGTCTGGGGATAGAGAGAGAGAGAGAGAGAGAGAGAGAGAGAGAGAGAGAGAGAGAGAGAGATTGATTGATTGATTGAAATTTAACCCACAGAGAGAAAGTCCCATATACCTGATCTGAACGTTGGTGGATCAGAACACTGCCCAATTTAACTAATGGAGAATTTAATAAAGAAAGCAATTTAAAAGTCACAGAAGCATGGGTGGCAATCTTGGAAAGACATTCCTTTGTGGGGTTGGGGGTGGTCCTTGGATGTATAGCGATGGAAAGAAAAACGAATAAAAATGGAAATTACGTCCCACAGAAACAAAAAAAGAAAAATTAAAAAGAACCTTTTTTTTGTTTTAAGAGCATTTAAGATCTACTCTCTTAGCAATTTTCAAGTATATAATACAGTTATTAATTCCAGTCACCATGGCATACATTAGGCCCCCAGGACTTGTTCATTTTATACCTGGAAGTTTATGCCTTTTGATCAACATCTCTCCAAGTCCCCTGGCAACCACCGTTCTATTCTGTTTCTGGGTTCAGGTTTTTTAGATTACACATATAAGTAAGATCAAACACTATTTGTTTTTCTCTGACTTATTTCACTTAGCATAATGTCATCCAGGTGCATCCATGTTGTCGCAAATGGTGGGGTTTTCTTCTTGCTCATGGTTGAATAATATTCCATTGTGTGTGTGTGCGTGTGTGTATCCCTTTATCCATTCATCTGTTGATGGACACTTAGGTTGTTTCCATATCTTGGCTGTTGTGAATCATGCTGCAGTGAAAACGGAAGTGCAGATATTTCTTTGAGATTCTGATTTCATTTCCTTTGGATATACACCCAGAAGTGGGATGGGTGAATTACATGGTAGTTCTATTTTTAATTTTTTGAGGCGCCTCCATACTATCTTCCATAGTGGCTGCACCAATTTATATTTCTACTAGTAGTGCACAAGAGTTGGAGGTGAGCTAACACTATGGTGGGAATCAATTTGCAACATATACATGTATTAAATCAGCATACTGTGCACCTTAAACTAACACAATGTTATATGTCAAATATATCTCAATAAAACTTGAAAAATAAAATATGAGATTAAACAAGTCAGAACAAAAAAGTCAGGGAGCCATTTATTAAAGAAATTGTATTTCATTATATCAGAATAAGAAGGTACCTTCATTCTTATCTACAGGCATATGGTGTTATTTGTTCAGGAAACTAAAAGACATTTCCAATGAACAGAACGTCTGTATCTGTAGAGATGCAGACAGCATCTCTACAAAGTTTCTATGAGAAGAAATCAGAAAATGAGAATGGAGCCTCTCTAAACAAACCATAAAACCAAAAAAGGAAAAATGTACCACACCATTCAAAGATACTTCATTTTATTAAAGTATTTTAAGATAATATTTAAAACTTCCAATTAGAAATTTAAAAACTTGGAACAGAAATGGATAAAAAAAGTAGGGAGAGATAAAATGAGAACTGACTAATCTCAGGGAAAATTGAAGAAAAAGACAAAAGTGCACAGAACAGAATAAATTTAATAAAAATATAATGAAGGATATTGGCAACTGACAATAGCCAAGAAAGCCAAGATAAAATAAAGAAGTGAAATGGATCAGAGAGAAAAGGATAGGTATAAAAATAGGCAAAGAAGTTTCAATATTTATATAACTGGAGTCCCTAGAGACAAAAGCAAGATAACAAAACAGACTTAATGTTTAAAAACTAAACTACAAGAATATGGGGGAAATTAATGAAGACCTGAATCTATACGTTAAAGGGCCCACTAAGTAATTGAGAAAGTGGCCTAAAGTGTCAACAACTGCTCTGTTTCTGAGAAGTCTATTAGATAGTAAAGCTAAGAACAAATCTTCAGGGTGGCCATACAAAAAGATTCATCATATATAGGAAAGACAATCAGATTGGCATCAGAATTCTCTATATTGACCTACAAAGCAAGTCACCAATGGAACAATAATTTAAGGAACTCAAGAACATATTTTATATGAGCTTGTCATTTTATATCCAGCTAAACTATCTTTCAAGAATCAAAAACTCAAGTAATACTGTACTTATGCATCCTCCCTGAGGAGGCTACTAAGGTATTGCTCCTCAAGGGTTGTCATGATGAGGAGGTAAGGATCTTGTTCCAGAATGTAACTCAACGCATTGCTCGCTTTTGTGAATAAAGCATACTTACAATCAGAAAATTGGCTGAACTGAACCATGTCCTCAGTGAAATAATTTATTTGATTATTTAGCTCTGGATTAAGTGGCTTACCTCCAATCGCACTGGTTCCCAGTCTGTAGACGACACTTTGAGTGGGGCCATACACAGGACAAGATTTACCCAAGAAGAGATGACTGGGAAGCTTAGACAATAGGACTGATGATGTGCACTGAATGCATTGATTGAATTTTGCAGGGTATCCACAAATCTGGATGCAGAGGTGAATATTCACAGTGTTTTCCTCGGACATCTTTATTCGTAAAACAACAACAATAATAAAGATAATATTATGCATTTCCAAATTTTATGGATACTCTGTAGATCTAAGAGTAAAATGAGAGTGGAGACAAATATGGGAAAATATTTGTACATGTTGTATTTCTGAAAAGATGATACAGTTTTTAAATGGAAGGAGTATTGGCAAGAACATTGAGCAGATGAAACTTGCACACTGCTTTTGGTGATAAGGATTGGTTCAACTACTTGGCAGCATTTCAAGTTAACGTCTACGACAGTTCAACACATGGATAGCCCACTGCTCAGCTATTTCATTCTACTTATATTCAACATAAGTATATAAACATATTCATCAGAAAAGATGAGGTCTGGCAGTTAAGCTCATGAAATTGTTGCAATGGTGTTGCTAAAGTTTTTTTGCTATCAGAGGGATTATTCATTATGAATTTGTACCAACTAGACACACAGTTAACCAAGTTTACTATTTGGAAGCGCTGAAAAGGCTGCATGAAAAAGTTAGATGAAAGTGACCTGAACTTTTCGCCAAAAATTCATGGCTCTTGCATCACGACAACTCACCAGCTCACAGGGCACTGTCTGTGAGGAAGTTTTTAGCCAGTAAACAAATAACTGTATTGGAACATCCTCCCCACTCACCTGATCTGGCCCCCAATGATTTTTTTTTCTTTACCTGAAGATAAAGGAACTATTGGAATGAAGACATTTTGATGACATTCAGAACATCAAGGGTAATACAATGACAGCTCTGATGGCCATTCCAGAAAAAGAATTCCAAAATTGCTTTGAAGGGTGGACTAGACACTGGTGTTGGTGCATAGCTTCCCAAGGGGAGTACTTCAAAGGTGACTATAGTGATATTCAGTAGTGAGGTATATAGCACTTTGTCTAGGGTGAGTTCGTGAACCTAATTGTCAGACCTCATATATACATGAATGGTCATAGCAGTGATGACAACCTAAATCTGGAAACCGCTCACATGTCCATTAACAGAAAAATGATTAAATGAATTGTGTATTTATACAGTGGAAAGCTAGACAACAGGAGAATGAAGGGAACTGAATGACTGCCATCAGCAATATAGGTGAATCCCATGAATAGAATATTGATCAGAAAAAGTCATCTGTAAGGCATGTATGTGGTAGGATTCCATTCCTATAAAGTTTAAAGAGTCAAAATGAAACTCTGGCATTTAACGTCAGGACAGTGATTACTTTTGTGCATATGGTTGCTTGGGGGGTGAGGGGCACACGGGACAGATTTCTGGGTGCTTGAAATACTGTGTTTCTTTTTCTGGGTCTGATTATACAACTTGGGTCATTCTGTGAAATCCTTTATGTTGTGAAGTTAGAAATTTTGCACCTTTGTGTGGATGTCACACTTCAATGAACGGTTCAGGATTGGAAGGAAAGAGAAAGGACAAAAAGTAAAGTGAGCTCGTTGATTGTTGCTTAGGTAATAAGTGCGAATAAAAGGGTGTAATTTAAAGCTGAAAGAGCAAATATGACATAGCAAGTAAGGAAAAGGACTAAGGGTGTTTGTGTGTGTTTGTGTGTAGCAGGAACCACTAAAACAAAAATACAGATCTTCGTATTGATAAATACAAACAAATATGAAGAAAAAAAAAGTTCATACAGATGAAGAACCACAGTAAATATAACATAATAGCCCAGTTAAATTAATACACACTGTTTGACCAAGTTATAACTTTGCAGTCATATCAATGAAAACAAGTGAAAACGTCTTTATGTTGGCTCACAAAATAAAGCGCAGCTCTGTGCTTTTCACAAGAGACGCACCCAAGAGCTGGTCTCTTCTTCCCCTGCCCCCTGTGCCGTGTTGTTTGACACGCCCCTTCATAGTGGGATTTTGTTTGTTATTGTGCATATATTTGCACTACAAGAGGCTCAAAGCTTATCACATGCATTTCCTGCCCCAGTTCTAGAATCAGCCATTTCTCCAAGGAAAATCAACACTGCAACTATGTGAGCAGCAAAGTGAAGCTGGGATTGGATTATAACACAGTGTAAAATAAACATTCAGAAGTCCACACTGATACAAATACATGATTTAATGCATAAATAAAGGGGGCAAATAGTCAACCTTCTCATGCAGATGAGTCCTCATAATTTACGTAGATGCTCTGACTCCAGAAAGGAGAGCACAAGTTCTCACCCCTCAGATGTGGGCTGCAAGTAGCGACTTCCTGCCGGAGGGCAGTATGGGAAGGGAGGGGAGGGTAACTTTATGGTGAAGACATGTGACAGACACTGCTTGGTCAGGTGATCAGGTTAACATCAACACTCGTGAGTCCTGCGGAGGGGACCGACCCTTGATACGGATATGGTGACATGAGAAAGGCACTTTCCCTCTGTGGTCCTCCAGCCCAAAACATATAATCCCAGGAAAATCCTGAAAAAAAAAAACCATACAAATTTCAGTCAAGGGACAGCCTGAAAACCTTATTAACACTCCTCAAAACTGTCAAGATCATCAAAAACAAGAAAAAATCTAAGAAATTGTCATTGTAAGGGGGACACGGAATGTACTAATGAGGTCTCCTGGATGGGATCCTGGCACAGGACAGGGACATTAGGGGACAACTACGGAAATCTGAATGAACGAAGGGCCTTAGTTAGTAATAGTATCGGAATATTAGCTCATTAAGTGTAACAAATGGACCATACGTATTACTGTAAGATAATCATAGGAGCAACTGCAACTTAGAGTGCTGAATTACATGTACCCAACAATACAGAACTTACCTCATGTGAAGTGGCCATCGATAAACATTGATATATCCCTTTATGTATTGTTTTGATTGTTGTTCCTAAAGTATATATTCAAAAATAAAGTTAAATTGAAAGGCAGAAAAAAAATAGAACACTCAAATTAAATGAAACACATATCGTATTGATAACTACACAGAAAGACAAATCAATACAAGTAACTGTTGAACACAGTACTCTGGAGGAACAATTTTTTTAAGGAAAATTTCTAAGATCTGAAATATATCCTGGACTTTACTTGGCTTGGTTTGAGCAATTTTATTGATACAATAATTCTAAAGATATCGTTAATTTTGCATGTTGAGGGAGACAATAACTGTATTGATGATATTGGGAACCAGGGTTATCTCTGGAGAAGCGAGGTACACGTAGGAATTGAGCGAGGTGAGGAAGAACAAGGAGTATTGGGTTTCAGTGGCAGGAGTCACTGGGAAGTGACAGTTTATTATACATCTGTATTTCTTAGCTGTGCCCACAAAAAGTGACCAGAAAAAAAAAATATGGAGTATTGGTCACACCTAGTACCCAGCTCTTGGTCACTAAATACTTTTCCCCTTAAAGAGACAAGGATCCTTGGAGAAATTCTTGATTCTAGATCTGAAGTGGAAAAGTTTTGTTTGAAAATTACCAGCGCGTTCTTAATAAGTAGATGTGTTTTTCTGAAGTTAGTGAGGAGATTTAACAATTAAAATAATGGTGCCGGGTTGAGGAAATCTTACTTTTATGCATGTTCTTATGGAAAACTTGCAGCATCGTTTTTATTTTTGGTTCACAAATAATCGCTACATTTTAAGTAAAATTTTTATTTTTAATAAGCCTCCCCATTTTTGTCCCTGACTGGACTTCCTGCTGAGGTTGTTGACCTGATGTTTCATTTAGTGCTTGCTCTAGAATCTGTTTCCACGTGAAGAGAGTAGATCGTCCAAGCTAACGTCAGGCCCGGCTGCCTCCTCAGCAGTCCTGACCGTCCACAAATGCACAACATGAATTCAATGGCAGCACTTAGGCGTGTAGGAGCATGTCAGATATTCAACAACGCTGAGCCATAAAGTGATGCTATTATTCCACAAAAGAAATCACATCATTAAGATTGATACTTTTCAATCATAGTCATGGATCTTTGTTAATGTCAACTAAAGTTATATGTTTTTAGATAATGTGATCTGGTTTGAGAAGAAATTAAGTAGAATAAAATACCTGTGAGGCAGGAGCACCTGCTGTGGGCCTTCTCATCAGGAGCGTGGGGAGTGGACCCCTTGTCAGCCTGAAGCCCTCTTGTTCCCCCAGTGGCCTAGGCCGGGGGTCAGGGTGTGGGCACAGGCTGTGGGCTTTCTGCTTCCTCAGCACCATGTCACACTTCTCCTTCTGACTCAGTCTGATAGCTTGGCCTCCATGGCTGACAAGGTCCATGTGAGGAAGAGAGCGTAGGCTGTAGACAAAGGAAACTGAGTTTGGAGATCATTCAAATATAAACTCATTAAAGACTGGTCAATGGCGTGCTCATGTTTTATTGATTCATAGTTTTACAACTCTTTTGGCAAAATTCACTCATCAGCTTTTTAGAAGCTTTTCAGTAAAAGAGTAAATGCTCCTGGCTCTGAATTGGTTTTTACCAATACATGCAGATGTATTTAACACTTGACACAATTTAAATGATCCATTGTACTTGGAAACCACTAGACCAAAATCATTTCATAGGAATAATCTGCGTCACCTCCAGGTTTTGCCCCCATTGTCTCTCTCCCTGGAATGTTCTTCTCTGGGATAATGCTGTCCTTTCCTGGGTCTCTGTGGTCCTCTCTGAGTTTCGTCTACAAGCCTTTGTCCCTCATGTCAGACCCCAGGGAGCACCAGCTGCACGATAGCAAGACTCAACTCCCTTTGTCCTCCACTGTGTCCCGGTGGAGACCCGGACACACAGTAGGTGCTTGGTAAACACAGCTTAGCGAACGAAGAAGTGAAGTGATGCCTGACCACATTGGCCCTCACCTTTACCCAGAGTATGTGTCTTGATGTCCCCTGGATTCATGACTTTTCCTTGTTCTTAAAACTCTCCTCCCAAGATTTTAAAGGTGTCTGGGAAGCGTGCAATTAATTATGTGATAAAATAGTAATTAAAGTGCATTACAGCAGATGCACATATAAGTTGATAAGCATAGGAGACCAGGAGGACCGAATCATCTGTATTTGTATATCTCGATTACTCTTTGTGAAGATTATTAATATATGTAAACTTTAGAGCAAGACAGGCTTAATCCTCAAGGCAGGTCAGTTCAACAAGTGTGTACTAGTGTGGGGCTGAGCTCAGAGGCAGGCGAGAGGACTGTTGGGGTGCAGACTCTGGCACCAGACCCCCCCGGGTTTGAATCCACCTGTTGCCACCTGCTATTAGAGTGGACCTCGGCAGGGCACTTCACATCCCTGTGACTCAGTTTCCTTATCCACCAAATAACTCTTCCTCAGTGATGTTGGCTGTTTGATGATTATTAACATGACAAGGAAGGGAGCATGGTGCCCTCCTGCCCTGAGGAGCCCGATGGGAGGGAGAGCGTTGCAGTTGATGGTGCCAGTGTGCTAGTGGGCATGCCGACGGAGGCACGTGGAGCCTAGCAGTGGGATGAAGACAAACAGGGCAGAGAAAATATAACGTAATCCATGTTAAAAGGATGGTATTTCAAGGAGAGAGAACAGCATGAAGAAAAAAACGCATATGTATTTTTTAAAGTAGCATTTACTCATGTCTACTTTTCCTGTGTTTGCCCTTTACGGGAGTTTACAAGGCATGAAAAGAGTTCACGAAAGGAAAGTTTAGCTGAATTTTGGCTAGGCCTTGATGTAGACATGCTTTTATATGACGATCTGTCTCTGTTGCCTTGGCTTATGGGGTTGAGAGAAACAGCTGGCAGGCTTCTAGAAGCAGTCTCAGCCTATGACATGCTAACTCAGTGCCCTTTACCTGGCTCCATCTTCATGGCGTTCCAGGTGTGTTAAGTATGTGTCTTTGGGTACCTCTTAGATCAGAGAATCTCCTTCTTAAATGACAGGTCTGAAGTCAGTTATGAACCAGAAAAAATAAATAAACTGAAATGGACCCAACCATGAACCCAAATACCAAATTTTAAGAATCTGGAATCAAATGTTTCTTTACATGATACCCTTTGAGTCTATTTCAGCATATGAATTTTCAAAGTGAGAGACTTGTGAAAATACCCTGAGTGTGAAATTTTCCCACTTTTGTTGAGTTAGTATTGCCCCCTGGCACATACTGCCTGTATAAACAGGAATTTATATACGCTTAGTAATCGCTAGTAGTGATAAGGGAAATGTCACGTCAAAAATATTGTTCAGCCAGAAGTAAGTGCAGTGCTCTCTTGTCTTTGAAGTAACTTTAAGGTGATGCAAAGCCTATTAAAGTATGTCATTTGCTACTGGTTTTCCTCATACTGGTGATAGAGTCACATTTCCTTAAATAGCATGGTACATGTCATAGAGGTGTGATGTAAGCGCCTTAATAACCCTGAGGCTCTAAAATACTACTTAGAAAGACCACATCGCAAACCATGGTGTCCCATAGAAATGAGCCATTGGAACAATAGCTGGTGGTGGTGGTAGTTTACATTCTTCTGTTAAAAATATAATAATAAAAGGAGCTGAATAAGGTAGCTCTTGTGTTCTAGAATGGAATTATTTTTGTGGAACAGACCTGCCCTGAAGACCATCTGGTTTTCACTAACATACAGGAGAGAAGGTAAGGAATTCGGGGGGTCATAACGCTGGTGGGTTGGAGTTGAGGACTGCAACAGGAAGTTGTAGAATTCAAGAATTGAAAGCCTCACTGAACCACCGCAGATGCCAAAATAATTCATTTTCACAGCTCAAGGATATGCATTCTCCCTTTTGAGGTTTTTCTCTTACAGAATGAGAAAGAAAAAAAAAAAGCAAACAAAGGTATTTAGAACTTGGGGTCTTTTGTGGTAAGAGCCCATTTGTAGAAACACATTGCCCCACTGGAAGCTGATTTATGTAGATGTTGGACACACAAGTATAAAACCGAGTCCCAAAACAATATTTGTTTTTACATGAATAATCCACTCATTTTCTCAGCATGAGTTTTTCTCATCTGAAGCACTGGCCTTTCAAATTAAATAAATACAATGTTTCAAAAGAATATGGGTATGAATATTCATAAAGATCCAAACAGTGAATATAAATAAAACCCCTTTTACATAACATTTTTCTTTTTTCATGAGGACCCTACATTTGGCTTTTTTTTTTTCCATTTCTAAAATGATGTTATTCAAAGTGAATTATCAGGACACAATTTCTTCTGCATAGTCTACCTATTATTGAGATAGTGATCCCTCTTTTCCAAATTGTTTTATACAACAATATTTTCCTTTACATAAATAGAAATAAGGTAGTGCTTGCTTACGTCATAGCTCATTAGCCGTATATTCAGCCTAGCGTGGTGCCAAGTCCTCAATACAGTTTGTCCAAACAACTGGAGGAATGCCAAAAAATAAATAAAATAAAGAGTAAAATAAGATTATATACCCTGAAACGCATAGCTAGTTCATACACATAAAGTATGGCAGAATATTTGTAAGCGTTTCTATAGATAAGCCAATAATTTAAAGGTTAAAAACACACAGACATGCAAAATGTGTGTTATTCGATCCTGGGAACAAAAGCAAGAAAGATCTCCTTCTCTTCTTTAAGGGGCGGAGCTAAGAGAATGGAATGGCTAACATTTGAACAGAAAGAGAAAAGTAAGTAAAAATTAAGACCGTGGTTAATTTTGCCGAAACAGTTGGTTTAAAAGGACCCAGTATACTGTGATATTTAATTAATTCTGTTAATGGAGTTGTCGGGGTATTCTTAAGTAATCAGTGAGATTACTGACAGTAGAAGGGCATTGTAGTCTAATTTATAACACTGTCTATACCCAAGGCTCTACCTGTTTGTCTTTGAACACGTGACCTCATAGTAAGTGCTGATTTAATGGCAGTGTGATCTAGAATTTAACTCTGAACATTCATGAAAGTGAAGTTAATATAATTTCAGTAGCAAAGGTGAAATTTGTGATGCATTGTTTTTGGCTCTCCAGTGTCCACTTGTCAGGTTGGAGGGATGGGGGGAGGTCTTCACGGGCAGGGTGGGCTTGTGCCAGTCGGGCACACACAGAAAGGGACTATTGAGAGGTGACAACGTTCAGAGTCACCTCTGGAAAAATCTAAGGTTAGAAAATAGAAAGCTATTTACCACCGTGTGAAAAAAAAAGATTAAAAAATCATCAAAGAGCATGTTATTTTCTTCTAATCAAGTAACTAGAAAACATAACACGTAGACATTCACTAATAAACATTTATTTGCCTGATTGCTTCCAAATGGACTTAGATTTTCTTCCTTTGCATTTGATGAGAAAAATAATTTTTAAGGGAAAGGACTTCCTGGTGTTGGAACAAGCTGTTTTGGAAGGGCAGATGGATTCCTCAAGGTTCTTTTTATTTTGAGTAATTCAAACACCCCATGCTCTGCGAGACGCTCGTCTCGTGTTGCTCCGTGAACCTGCAGGGATTATGGCGAAATGTTCTGGCCTCAGCAGAGGATTATGGCTCGCTTTTATGCTGCTTTATGACTTTCTGAAAAATACTTAACCCCTCAGCACCTGGCTTTTCCCAACTGTAAAATTAGAAAATACTTGTCAATAAAGCCCGGTTTGTGATGTATTTTGAGATAGACAAAATATCAATTTTTAGGCTGGTGACAGTCTTTCTACATACTGAGATATTTGTGAGAATGCTCCACTTTTTCTCAGTTCTTCTGTGGTTTCTGAAGACTCTGTCACGCAATTTAAAGACCTTGTGAAGTCTGGACATTTTGTTAAATGGCTCTTTTAGAAACGATGCTTACCGATTACTTTGCCAGTTGGTGAACGTTTTACTGGAGCCCTGTAACTATTCCTTGCTAGTCCCAAAGCCAGTAACTTAAGTTAGGTTTTCATTACAGTAGCACATCACTTCTGATATCGTTTGCTATATTAGTCAGGTTTATGCTCTGGTAATTCTGAATAACAAGCAATCCCCAAATCCAAGTGGTTTAGAGCAATAATAACACATTGCGTGTTTCAGACTCACTGGTCTTCAGGTTGGCTGAATTTGTCTAATGTCTGTTAGCCACACCTGGGCTCAGCAGGTAGCGTAGATTCCAGACTTTGGGTTGGATTCAGGTCTGCTCCATGTGTCTTTAATACAGACTCAGTAAAAAACACGCAAAAAAATAAGATGTGTCTTTCTGGACCATGGTTTTCTCAATGTGGAAGGCCAAATCTTCAAGAGGGCGGGCAGAAACATAAACTGAAGCCTCTTAAAGCCTCAGTTATGAAACGGCATGCTGTCACTTCAGCCTGCATTGCTTGGCTCAAAGGAAGTCTCACGGCCAAGTCTGAAGTCTGTGGGGTAAGGATTCATGGCCATCTGCTGACCTCCCTAGCAAGGGCAAGGAGACAAGACAGAATAGTGGGCAGGTACTACATTACACTGTATCTTCTTTCTACATTAGGAAACTGTACCTAACTGGAAAATTCAAAAATTATCTTCTGTTCTTATTTTTATTTCGTCCAAATGACCACCATCCTAAGTGAGTCTTTAAAAATCTGAATACTCTGGGAAACAGGGTTATAATGTGGGAACACAAACTGTAATATATTTCCAGGCCCCAGGAATGCAATTTAAATACTTTAACAATGAGGACAGTAGCCCACATGTAGACATAGTAGTTTGGAGGAAGTTTATTGGTGGAAAGTTTACAGATTTTTAACTCTAAACAATTTTTTTTTAACTCCGCAGTCACTATGTGAGTATGAAGGTGAGAGAGGAGGTAAGGGGGAATAAATGGGCATGTTTGGAAGTTGGCCTTCACTCCAAGTGACTTCAGGTGTCCTCGGAACAGGGACTTCGCGTTACCCATAAGAGCTAATAAAATGCCTTGCATATTGTAGAGTTAAAATAAACACTGGTGGGTATGTGGGTAGATTAATGATGGCTGAAAAAGAGAGGATGACACATGTTGGTAATAGGATACCCAGAACCACACAAGGAATCAGGAGGACGAGGCCGTGGAAAGGAAACAAGGAAGCCCGACCAGTGGTCACCCGGCTCAGAGCAGAGCTGAAGGTTTGGGACAGACAGAGGGCTGGGATGACAGCAACCTTCCTTGGTTCCCCTCGGATACCAGGCTTTAAAAAAATCCTACGATTCTCTTTTTTCAAGCTTTTAAACATTTATGACATACCTCCTACTTGTTTTAGATTTGATGAAAGGCACAATGGAGGTTATTGTTTCTATCGTCAATCTCTAACTCTGAATAACATTTGAGAAGAAGAAAGCAAGCGACCCAGTGATTCATGTTTTCATCATGACTCTTTTAGAACCCAGGCTTTCCATCAAAGAACATAATATGCATTCTTTTGCTTAATAACATAACATTTAAAGAAATGTTTTCGTAGTCTATAGAGTTGGTATTCTGAAAATATTCTTGGCCAAAGATAACTGTAGAAGAAAAATGCCTTTTCAACCATCGAGTCATCAAGGTGTCCCTGAGTTTTATCCTGAATTATGGTCATCAAGGATGTTTTGGCATAGTGCAGAGTTAATTTGGGGGACTTTTTAAGTATGTTTTTCATAGTAAGAGAGGTCCGGTCCTACTTGAACTATTCAGATATTGAATAAGAGATACAATTTGATGACCAAGGTGGATAACTTAGTTCCCTCTGAAGCAAGTGCCCCTGTCAGTAAAATGGAACTAGCAGAACGGAGTAATGACCACATGGAAGAAGCTGTGTGAAATGGCCCAGACATCACCTGTCGTCAGTAATTGCTGGTCTGGCCCTTTTTGCTGACTCAGAAATGAAGCCGTGGTGGTGGGAATTGCGCATGCGCACAGAGCCAAGCTCACGCCCTTGAGTTACGTCACTGAGTAGGTGCCTCGAATCAGCTTCTGCTGGCTTCCCTGCTCCCAACTTTCAAGTGCAATTGCATCTGAAGTGTTTCATTCCTTCAGCAGCTATATGTTGAGGCCTTTTACGTGGCCAGGTACTATTCTCACATCCATACAGGGTCCTTGTCCCCATGGAACCTGCATGTGTATGGAGGAAGCCAGAAAATAAAAATCAGAAAAGTAGAAAAATAAGCATTCTTAATTTCAATAATGATAATAGAAAAGAATAGATTAAAGCAGGGTGATTAGCTTGAATGAATGGGGGTGATGTTTTGATCGGGGGATCAGTGGGATTCTCTCTGGGGAAGTGGTGTTTGGGTTGTGAGTCCTGAATGACAAGCCAGCCAAGGAAATTGGAGGCAGAAAAAACATTTAGGGTCAGTGCAAAGGCCCTGAGGTTGTTCGAGGAAGAGCAAGAAGGCCAGAGCAGAGGGACTGTGAACAGGGTGATGGGAATTGGTGAGATATGAGATTAGAGATGATGCCAGCCAGGACCAGATCACGAGGGACCCTTATCAGCATGATGAACACTTTGAATTTTTTCTCAGTGTTCTAGAAAGCTAATGGTGAGAGATAAACAGGAGGAGTGACGTGACCAGAAGTGATGCTTTGAAAGATCTCTTTGGTTATCGCCGTAGCATTAGCTAACACCTCCATCAGGTCCCATGATTACCATTTCTTTTTAGTGGTGAGAACGTTTAAGATCTAGTTTCTAAGCAACTTTGAAGTTTATAACCCAATATTGTTAACTACAGTCATCATGCTGGTTGTTAGATCCCCAGAACTTACTCATAACTAGAAGTCCATAATCCTCGACCACCATCTCCCCACTTGCCCTGCCGCCCAGCCCCTGGTAACCACCAGTCTACTCTCTCTTTCAATGAGTCTGGCTTTTTTAGATTCCACATGTAAGTGATATCATATAGTACTTGTCTCTTTCTATCTGACTTATCTCATTTAGCATAATGCCTTTTTTAGTCCATCCATGTTGTGAATGGCAGGATTTCCTTCTTTCTCTTGGCTGAATAATGTTCCCCTGTGTGTGTGTGTGCGTGTGTATGTGCATGTGCGTGTGTGTGTCTTAAAACTTCTTTATCCATTCATCAGCTGATGGACACAGGTTGTTTCCATATCTCGGCTGTTGTTAATAATACCACAGCGAACAAAGGGGTGCAGTTACTTTTTAATATTCTGTTTTCAATTCTTTAGTATATACCCAGAAGTGGTCATCATATTGCGGTATATAAGTGTGTCACATCAACACACTGTACACCGTTAGCTCACACAACATTGTATGTCAACTATATATAAGTTTAAAAAAACAATCCTTTTGCCTTCTGTGTGGAAAATTCTTTCCAGGGCACACCAGTGTAAACAGAGGCCATTTCAGATGCTGTTGTAGGAATCCAGGGATGATCATATGATTTGGGCTGGGGGTGCAGCCCCTGATGGGAGAAGATAGAGTGGTTGAGAATGTCTTATAGGGATGGAGAGAAGGAGGAAGAGAAAATGATCAGTAGTAGCTCCTAGGTGTGGGGACTACAAGTTTTACTAAGTGAGATGGGAAGAGTACAACAATGACAGGGCTTCGAGATTGGGGAGATGGACTATCCATGAGGAACTGCACCCACATTCTCCAGGCCTGTTTGACAATCCAGCGTCTGTCAATAGCTCCCCTGTAAATAATGTTAACAGGGGAGTGTCTGTGTAATCCACTGTGCTCCATGAAGGTGAAATTAGAAATCAGATGGTAAAACGGAGTCAGTGGACTCAGCCTGCAGCCCCATGTAAAGTCCTGTGCATACTGCAACAGCCAGAGGGATTGAAAAGAGAATTGAACCTGAGAAAGCTCCAGAAGCATCTAGAAGCATCCATGACTAGAGCAGTGGCTGAATGCTACCTGAGTCAGAGATCCAGAGCTCCTCTGTGGAGCATATTTGAAGATGGAGATAGTGTCCATCCTTGCCCTTGAGGTGTCCTGTGGTTAAGCCAGTGTCTTCGACCTGGGAAGAGGTGGCTTCTCCCTGAACACTAATTCATGTTAGATGGAATTCAGTGGATTCACCAAAGATTGTAACACACATGCACGTGTGTACACACACATGCAAACATAATGTGTGTATGTATGTATTTATGCACATATGGATATGGATAGAGATATGGACATGGATACAGACATGGATATATATATATATATATATATATATATATATATATATATATATATAGACAGGTATAGGTATCCTCTCCTCAGTGGGAGGACCTAGGAAAAGAAAGAGGAGAAAGGGGAGGCAGTTAAACTTGAAAAAGAGGGTAATCATAAAGACATAAAGAGACATCTTAAGGAACCTTAGTATATGCTGGTATATTAGTACTAAACATTGGTATGACTGAGGGTACCCCAGCTAAAGAAAAGAGAGTTTTATACAGTTGTGATATTTGTACTCAAAAATGTAATAGTGACTCCAAGTAATAGTTATGTAAAGCATGATCAAGGAGCAAGGTAAGAAAATACTGATCTAGGAGAAAAGGTAAATATCATTTTGCATATTTTGTTTTTTAAAAAAGAGAAAGTGCCTTTCTGGCTGGATAGCTTTCCAGTTATGTTTCCAGGAAGTAACTTAAATGCCCTGAATTAGAAAATGGTATACATATTCTTAAAGTCATCAGTCCTTTGAAATGGAAATAGCATCCAATGAGGAAATTTTTATTTTAAATTTGGAATTTACTTTCAGAATGCTCAATCAGATGAATATATTCAAGAATTTTGTCTTTTCCTGGGCAATTTTTACTAAATTTTGGCATTTCTCATTATATTCTAAAACAATGAGATACAATGTTAAAAGAACTGCACTTTATATTTTAGTGAGGAAGGTGTAATTTCTACGGTTTTTAGTAAAATCTACATCTTTGAAAATTAAGCTACTACTTTAAATACTCTATTTCTGATTTCTCAGGTTTGTTGGCGAGAAAAACGATCTGAGTAGCTCTGCTTTGGGCTATAAAATACTCTCATTATGTTCACTGGAGTGTTATTGGGTTGTTGGAAAAGTCATGACATATATTTTCTATGTTTTTCCTTGCAAAAATGCATCATGATTTCTCAGACAACCCAATATTTCCCTTAATGTTATTAGCATAACAAAAATAGAAGATATTTCTCCGATGAATTTCTCATCAGCACTCTGGTGATTTACATAAGTAACCCTGATTATCTTGCAGATTATGCGCTTTTTTATACATTCCAGGAGAAAATGGACTAGCAAAGCCTCACAAATATTAGAGTTCAGGTGCCATTTGAAAGAAAAAACCAGAAGCTCCATCTTTAAAGCTACTGGCATGTCTCGAACTTTCTTGCTTGTCACTGAACTCTGAAACAACTGTGAACCAGTCTGCAAAATCCCAGGCTTTGCAAAGCCAGGGTGGGACTCGGATCGACCATATTGAGGTGGAGTTAGGACCACTTCTGTGTCTCTGTTACTCTTGTTTAGCTATACCTCATCTCTTCTCCTTGTTCACGGTGATTTTCTGTTTAAAATTATACATATATACATACATATATATATATATATTTATTTATTTTATTGAACTGTTGGATTCATAACTTAAATAATCTTTATAATGGACACATTTTTCACCTCTGACATGGAAATGGAGCATGGAATGTGAAGTGGACAGAAAGTACTTGAGGTCTAAACTCTGGTTTGAGCTGTAGTATAAACTTGATATTGTAGGCTGAATTGATTTTCCCCAAAATATGTTCAAGTCTTAACCCCCAGTACCTGTGAATAGGTCTTTGTAACTAGTAATGATGAGGTCATACTGGATCAGGATGGAACCTAAAATCTAATGACTGGTGTCCTTTTAAGAGGGGCATTTGGACAGAGCCACACAGACTGGAGAAGATCATGTGATGGCAGAGGCACACAGGGAACAAGGCCATGTAAAGATGGAGGCAGAGATTGGAGTGATGCAGCTACAAGTCAAAGGATGCCCAGGATTGCTGGAAGCCCGCAGAAACTGCTAGAAGGGAGGCATGCAGCAGACATTCCCTCAGAGCCGTTAAAAGGAACCAACCCTCCTGACACCGTGATTTAAAATTTTTAGCCTCTAGAACTGTAAGAGAATACATTTGTGTTGCCTTAAGCCATCCAGTTTGTGGCAATTTGTTACGGCAGCCACTCATACACTTGACATCAGACTCCGAAGAAATCATGAAGCCATTGAAGCATCTGATCTTCTCTGTCCTCCGCTCTTTCCAGCCTGTCTCTGAGGGGATGGATCGGATGGTTCCTTCAGTGCATTCTTGTCCAACTGCACAATTCTGATCCTGCTTTTAAACATTCAGCTCAGGCTCTCATTACCAGAATGAGACTTCTCATTCGAGGGAAGCAGCCTTGTTTTCTGCTAACCCAGGAAGAGTGACCACTTTCCAGGAAGAAGATGAGCTTTCCTCTGCAAAAGAGCTTCCTCTTTGAGAAAGCAGTGACAAAATTTCATCATCTTCTTGCCCAGTGAATTTTCATTGTAGCAACTTCTCAGAAGTGGCCTCCTCGGGAAGAATTTGCGTTTTGCAAAGGCAGAGGGAGCGTACTTCCTGTCAGCTGACATGCTGCGTGCAGGATTTGGAAGGAACCAGCTCCTCTGAGCTGAACTCTAAGATGCTGATGGCAGAGAAGGAGCCTGGGGATTCTTGGCTGCTGGATAAACATCCTAAGTCTGGGTACCCTTCCTTCTGTAGATCACCACTGGCTTTATGCCTTAATCCTGGAAGGGTCTTTTTTTTTATAGGGCACAGGGGCTCCCGGAGGCAGACAAAATAGAAGGTGCCCTGAGAACAGGAGCTGTTTCCACGGTAGTCCAGTGTTTGCTGTTGCCTGCCATAAACATCTGACAAATGTCTGTTCATTTGCATTTTCAAATGTAATTAGTCTACTAAATAGATAAATGATCACTTGAAACTCAACATGGCTATGGTGAATGATAAGCCTTGGTGACAATAAGGAGGCTTGGTGGAATGTTTTTAGAGATGTATTGAGTGAGTAGATGCTCATAGAGTGGCTATGACTTGGGTCATCCTGGGACGTGGACAGCAGGCATTGGGGCCTTGGCTGTGGAGTGAACCAAGTCTCTGCCCTCAAGAGGCCATTGCTCAATGGCCTCTTTTTCTGTGGGGGGGAAGGAACAAATAAACCCAGAACTATAGTTGCTGTTAATAAATAAAGCAGGTGAAGAGAATGAGAAAAGGAGAGGACGTTCTGAAAGTGGGGAATTCCAGACCTACAGGGAACACCCTGTGCTCAAGGCATGGGGGTGGCCTGGCTTGGGTAACCATCCTTGGAGCAGAGGATGCTTCCAGAGCATGGCGGGGAGAAGAATGGAGAGGTCAGTTTGGGGAGTCTTTTCCTCCAGGCTGTGTTTCCACTCTACTCTGTGATCACAAGAGCCCTTTGAGAGAAGTGTTGAGAGTACAGGGGTAAGCCAGATGAAATGGTCATCCAAGGAAGCGATAAACTAGACCTGTGATTTTGGAATCCTAAATCTGGCAGTTGAACGTTAGCTGGATTAGAGAAAGGAGAATGCTTGAGAAAGGGAGGTTAGTGAGAGTATGATGGCAGCAGTTGGATAAGAGGTTCCTATCATGCCATGAAGGGTTATTGCTAAGGAAATTCCAGAGTAACATGGCGCATCCATCACTATGGAATATTTTGCAACTGGTAGAAAGTAAATAGTATATTCATACCTACAGACTTGGAAATATGCCCAATGCATACATAGTTCAGGAATAAAAGCAGATTGTAGAGTAGTGCATATAAAAGCGTTCTATTTATCCAATCACTAAAATTTCTCTTGTGTGCACACACGAGTGCAAGCATGTGTGTGTGTGTGTGTGTGTGTGTGAGTGAGTCTGTGAGCTTGCTATCCATCAGGACCATCTGAGGTGTGCTTCAGGACCCAAGGGCTTAGCACCATAAAGGATTATGGGTCATCACATGACCACAGGTCCATATGGGTCATCCAAGGGACTCTGCTCTTCACTTGAGACCAAGGCTCAGAGAAGCGCCAATGTCATATTTCCATGACTACCAGAGAAGGAAGAGGACTTGGCAAATTGTGCACCAGCTTTGAAAGTTTCCACCCAGAAAGGAAACATACCACTTCTGCTCACACTTCATTCATCAAAAAAAGTTGCATGGCCTGACTTAACTGAAAAAACCCCAAAATAATAATAATAATAATAATAATAATAATAATAAGAAGAAGAAGAAGAAGAAGAAGAAGAAGAAGAAGAAGAAGAAGAAGAAGAAGAAGAAATTGTACCATGTGTCTAGAGGAGTAAAGCCAGAAATATTGGATAAAGAGGCCTCATGAGGACCAGAATCATGGAGAGTGGAGTGGAATGGGCAAAAACAGGGAAGGACACACACTTTGGCATCCATGTTGGGGGATGGAGAGAAGGAGTGAGAGAAAGTGTGGAAGCATAGTTCTTAACGAATGGAAAGGTAATAAGCCAGCCTGGTGGAAGTAAGGATGGAGAGACAGGCAGACAGAGACGGCACACTGCACTCCTAAAGTAAGAAGACGTTGCTTTTGAGTGTGGGTGTGAAGGAGAATCGTCACAGGTGATTTCCCAGAGGTTTGCACCTAGTTTGTTTGGGGACAGAGACATCATGGGCAGCATCGAATTGCCCTGGAAGAGGAAGAGATTTAAGAACATAAAGGAGAAAGAAGCTCTTGGATTGAAACTTGTGGAACCCAAGCGACTGCATTCAACTTTTTAGCACTTTTTACCCACATGTCCTTCAGATGTACCAAATCCATTTTGGTTTTACATATGGCTCTATTTGAGGTTGCTTTGGCAGGGCTAAAAAAAAAATTTAAAACATAGAACCTTCTGGAATTAATAAGTGAAGAACGTTCCCCTGTGGGACTTGCAACTAACTGCACTTGCTTTTCTTCCTCCCGTCCAGGCTGTGGAACGCTGCCCGGGCACCACCAGCTGAGCTCCCAAAATGCTGCTACTAAAATCCAAAACTTAATTTACTGTGACTTGCTTAATTGACCTTTAAAAAATTCATTTTTTCATCTAAAAAGGAAGACTTAACAGGAGCAACGGTATTCAGAAAAGCCAACCTCTGTTCTCCATTTGGTTACCGTAGATAAACCTTCCGTGAGCTTCCATTTCAAAGTTCAAACTGTTCGCAGAAGTGTATCTTAATTGAAATGTTAGAGTTTAAAAGCTGTCCAAAATTAAGCTGTCCGAAAGTTATGATAATTTCAAAGAAGTGTAAAAGGTTTTTACATTACAAGGAAAATACTGTGAAAGAGAGGTTTTCTTTTGTAATTGATGGTGATTCCTGCGACCTGAAAATATTCATTTGGTACCTCTTGTAGGATATAAGGGTTTTGCATAAATGCGGTGTGTAGAAATAACAATATCTTTACTTGAAAACATTTCCTATAAACTTGCTGGATATTAGAGATTCTGAAGAAAATTTAATTTCCCAATAAGCCATGACTACACAACAGTTGTTTTTCTCATCCTTAAGAGAAACTTTTCTGTAGCTTAGTGGTTCTTACCCAGAGGTGATATGCCCCCCGGAAGACATTCAACAATGTCGGGAGACATGGTCAGTTGTCACAACTTTAAAGGGGGACTTCTACTGGTGTCTGGTGAGACATCTATTGGCATATGCCACCACACATCTCATGGAACACAGAACAATGCCCTCCACCCAGGATGTCCAGGCCCAAATGCCACAGGGCTGAGGCTGAGGAACCCATCTTATCAATCTGTACAGACAACTACTTTCTGACTGTAATATGTGGCGTGGATGACCCCATGACCCTGCAGGAGGCGAGACTAGCCTAGTGTCAGCCCAGGACACCTGATGCCCCTCTCTTTAAATCCACCGGGAGCAGAGCCTTGTCCAGGTCCTTCTTGTGGACACACATCCTGGCTCCCGGCGGAGCAGCTGGTACAGTGTCTCAGGTCCTTCCCGTTGTCCAGGGACTTGGGATGCCTTAAAGGAACACAGGCTGTGCTGTGAAAGTGGGCAGCCTGTTCCCTCAGCCTCACTTTTGTGGAGTGGAGAGCTGTGTGGCAAAACTCACCCAAGGCCGCTTTCCCGATTTCCCTGCCCTGGGGCCTTTTCTCACGTGATTCGTTACCTTTTGTCCATTTGATGTTCTTCTGCCTCCGCTTCTTTTGTAATGAAAATGGCCTGTTTTATTGCCTACTAAGCCATTTTCTTTCCCATTCCAAAACTTTCTCTAAGTTGTTTCATATTGATGTTTTTGAGGTGACATTCACATGACATAAATTAGCCATTTTAGACGGAAGAATTTGGCGGCACTTAGTACATCCACAATGCTGGGCGACCCCTACCTCTATCTAGTTCCAAAATGTTTGTCGTCACCCCAAAAGGAAACTCTGTTCCTATGAAGCAGTTACTTCCCATCTCCCCCTTCCCCAGCCCCTGGAAACCACAGATCTGCTTTCTGTCTCTATACATTTACTCATTCTAGATAAGTCATGTAATAAAATCATACGCTGTGGGGTATTTTGTTCTGGTGTTGATCACGGAGCATAAAGTTTTGAGGTTGGTCTAGATTACAGCATGTATCAGCACATCGTTCCTTTTCATGGCCGAGTAGCGTTCCATTGTGTGGACCTACTGCACGCCATTTATCCATCGTGTATTGTGGGACATTCTTGCTGTTTCCATTTTATGGCTGTCACATAGTGCTGTTATGAGCATGTGTGTACCTGTACGAGCATTTGTGTGAGTACCTGTTTTCAGTTATTTAGGGCATATGCTTAGATATGGAATTGCTGGGTCATGCGGTCATTCTACATGTAACTCTTTGAGAAACTGCCCAGCCATTTTCACAACAGCTGAGCCATCTCTAAGCTGTTTTATTTTATCACGTGTCCATGCTCTTTGTGTCTATCTACTTTTACTAACTCCCCCAGACGACACCATCCGCCCGCCCTGGTTCTCACAAAACCATTTCATAGATAACTTAATGAGTACTCTAAAGCTCAGACAGCCAACCCTTAGAGTTGAGGACAAGCTTTGCATCCATACCCATGACCTGCTCATGTCACCCTACGTCTGCAACGGTTTGGATACCACAGCTGGAAATCCACACGTTTTGAACTAAAACAGTTTTTCCCCATCACAACAATTGTTCCTTTGTTCTAACCCAGTGGATTTGTTGGAACATGCTATCTTGTGTTGTCACAGTATTATCGTTCCTTAAACGGGCATGGTGCATGGTGTTCTCTGCAGCCCTTGGGATGGGACCCCCTGTGACTCTCGCTGTCCTTCTCCGTCTGCAGGTGTCCTTCTTCCTTTTCATCATCTTCGTGGTATACACCATGCTGCCCTTCAACATGCGAGACGCCATCATCGCCAGCGTGCTCACCTCCTCCTCCCACACCATCGTGCTGAGTGTCTGCCTGTCTGCGACGCCGGGGGCCAAGGAGCACCTGGTCTGGCAGGTGGGTGACTTTGCATGTCCCACTGGGGCTGCGCGAGGTGCCGCGCGCCTGCTCAGGGTAGGACTGTTTGTACCTGGCAGCTGCTCAAGTCCTGCTCTCTGACCTTGACTCTGAGTATTGCTAATGGGTGGACAGCCACACACACACCCCCCTCCACCAGTGGAATCAACAGCCACTTAGCAATTAGCAACAGCGGAAACTGGGAATGGCAGCTCCATTTTGCTGAGTGCCGAATGGTGGTGTGATTTTGATGGTTAAAAGCTGTTCTCATTATACGTTATAATTTAGCACTCTTATTTTTAGAGTGAATAAGTTATACAATTAAATTCATAATTCTCCACCTCTCTCTACCTTGATATCCAAAAACTCCTCTTTACAGAGGACAAAAGACTTCTCATTTTTAATCATCTGGCAGGTCCATGGATATTAAAATATATATATATATATATATATATATATATATATATATATATATATATATATATATATATATATATATATTTTTTTTTAAATGCTGTGACAGCAAACTGTTTTTTACTAATAAATGGTATTTGAAAGAAGCCATCCCATTTAATTAGTTAGAAGCATTTCGACAGCAGTTTGATTTTCTGTTATGTGCATCTGTAAACACGAGGGTCAGGGGTTTTGAATTATTCCTAACAGTCTCTTTTGCACGTGTAAAGAAACGTGTTTTATTTTATTCTGTTGGAACCAACTGTAAGAAATGCAGCTGTGGTGTAAAGGGCAGCAGGCTGAGGGAAGCAGCGACAAACAGCACTGTGGTTGGAAAGGGGATTGTAGACGTCGGTCGCCTGTGCCCTGTGGGGTCTGAGATACTAGTCTGTCATGTGTCTGATGGAGTGTTTTATTTGGGAACGTGAGATGCACTTGGAGGCTGACCCTCGGGTCTGTAGTAACCTCTCTTAGCTGGAAAGCTTTCTAGGGACCTCTTTTCTCTATATGCCTCTCTTCGCACATGTAACACCATTCACAGAGCAGCCTGAACGGTGTGCATCTTCGTGACACTCGGTGCCTGTGATGGCCGTGGCCCTGGCTTGGCACTGTGGGCTCGTTTCACACTGACTGGTTCGGGATTTCCTAAGAAGAATCCACTCCCAGGAAGCACAGGAAAGCCATGTTTTTCTCCCGTGTGTCCCCTGTGACAGCAGATACAAACCAGAAACATGCACACCTAGACAGCGATGGAGGGGGCCGCTCAGGAACTGATCAAATGAAAGAGGGAAGGTGGGTGTTTTAGTAAAAGAAGAGCTAATCCTGCCGTGCCGGGGAAGAGGCGGGAGACGTGTTCCTTTCCACGGGAGCTCTGCCCTAGCTTTTGTTTCCTTTCCCTGCATTTCAGAGCCTCCCCTGAGGAGATTTGTAGGACATTTCTCTGTTCTCCCATAAATTCCACTCTCCCACCCCCTCTATCATGGGGCCATTAAGCTCAGCCTGAGGGGGTCCCATGCAGGGCTGGGCAGTGGGTGTGTTTCCGCCAGTTGATATTACGAAAATCACTGCGTGAAAGTCCTCCTCAAACATGTCTCACGGCTGTCAGCACCTGCCTGCTTTGGGGGATCTTGGAACGCATCTCTTCAACCTTTTGTACCTAACTCTTGTGCACCTTCACGAATCAAAGTGTCTGCTGGGACAGATGTAATAGAAAAATATCTGGGAGATGAGGATTATAATACCTGTCTATAAGGATCAAGTGGGATTTTAAAAAAGTAAAATATAAGTGCTTTGCAAAGAACCTGGCATATTCTAGGTCATAAAGGACTATACCGAGTTTTTTCTTTCTTTCTTTTTTTTTAAGCACCTTCCTTTCCTTTCATTGGTTAAAAAAAAATTGATAGGAGGGAAGGAGAAAGAACATAACCTTTCATTTTTATTTACCCAATTTCCAAAACCAACACAGAAAACTACGTATCAGTGGACAGCCAGAGATAGGATAATTCTGGAATAGCAAAAAGAATAAAAATTCTTCATTCCATAGTACTTCTGTATAAGAATAACATTGAAAGGAACAGAAGCACATGAGGTCAGTTTTCTATCCTTTCCGAAATAATTTCACAAGGATTCCAGGAGCTGGGGAAGGCAAAATATGCCAGTGGATTTAACATGGAAGGTTCCTGGGTGAGCATCAAAGTAAAGAAGGAAAGAGCTGAACCTGTAACCTAAAAATGATACTGGTTTGTGATGCGAGAAAAACACTCTATTGAATTCTTTTAGTGAAAAGTGTATATAAGTCAAAATGCCACAGACTGGGTGGTGATATTGCTGTGATGTCATTGATTAAAGCAAAACTACTTAAAATAAGGGCTATCGGTCTGGTAGAAAGAGGCTACCCATCAGTGATGACAAATACCACAGTGCCTTCTAACCTAAACCATTAAAGGAACAGTGTGTTTTATTTAGCACGGATCCAGATTATGAATTTTTGTTTCATTCTATTTTCATTGGCAATCCATTGATAGCATGCAGTACTTATCTGTGAGCCAAAATACTGACTTAATAGGAAACCCTAGCCCCTTCCATGTTGAGTATCAGAGTTCATCGTTCTCAGGAAACTAATTTGTCCAGCATTTGTCCTGAAGCAGAATTCATTCTCAGTCAATGCTACATCACCAAATTGAGGAAATTTAGTTATTAGCTAGAAATTATGGACGATATTTCCTTATACCTTTGAACAGAAAGTATAATCCCTGATACATTTCTTACTTTTAATTTGAAACACTCACAGACCTACCAATCAGTTGTAAATCCTGTACAGAGAAATTTTTGCTCCTAAACCATCAGGTTGCCAACCCGATGCCCCATCACCCAAATGCTTTCGTGCATATTTACAGTACCATTCCCCTGCATAACCAGAGTGAAACTACCAAAATCAGGACGTTCCCATTGCTCAGTCACTGCCATTTGAGTTTCTCCATCTCTCCCATCAATATCCTTTGAGCAAAGGGCTCAGGGCGGAGTCACACATTGCCCTGTTCTTTTGTCTCTTCCAGTCTGAAACAATTCCTTCGTCCTCCTTTGGCTTTCATGATCTTAACACTTTGGATGATCACAGGCCAGTTACTTTGTAAGTGTCCTTCCATTTGGGTATCTCACGTCTCCTCCCGAAGAAGCTGAGGTTATGTATCTCTGGCAGGAACCACAGACGTCACGGTGTGCCCCATCACATCCTACCAGGGTGCATACGTCCACTTTGCCTCGTGACTTACAGTGGTCATAATGTGATGCTGCTGTCCACCAGGCACTTCCACTTTCGGATTACCCTTTTCCTCTTTCTAATCAATATATATTTGTGCCGAGGTACTTTGCAGCTCAGCAAATATGCTGTTTCATTTACTTATTTGTAGCTGCACGGGTTTGTGTTTCTCTGTTGTTTTCAGCAGGGTATAAACCATCGCTCACTGTTTACTTTGCTGTCCATATGACCTCAGAGTTGTCCAGTGGGTCCCCTTCAGGCTGGCGTCAGTGTCCCTTTGACATGTCCCCGTCCTCACTTCCTGGCACAACCAGATGTTGCAGGTCCATCTTGTGCTTTTCCTGCCCAGGCCTAGAATCACTCATCTCTCCAAGGAGCCTGGTTCGTTTCAGTGAGGCATGGCACCTGGGAGCAGGACCTGTGCCTTGTGTCTTGTCATCGGGTTGTCACCAAGGCCAGGCCCACACACATTTACATCTGCATTTGTTTATATAGATACTGATTTATAAAGCACAAGGTTTCACACTGATAGTTCTATTTTTAACTCACCTAAGGTCTCAAGCCAGTTTTCTCCCTTTCCAGGATGGCTCCCTTGAACGATAGTGAAATGAGTTAGCTCCCTTGAGCCTTAATATATTGACTTACTTGATGAATCCCTATATATAATTAGTCTCCTGCCTCATTGGCCACCGCCTCCATCCACACTGGTGTCCTCTCACTTGACCCAGCTTGTCCCCCTCCCAGACGTCCCCCTCACTCGGCTCCAGCTCTGATGCCCCATCCACATGAGGGTGTCACCCTCTCTTAGCTCCGAATCTGTCCCCTGAGCTAGACTTTCCCCCCTGTTGACACTCCTGACACCCAGCCCAGCTTTGTCACTTCGGGTGAATTTGGCTTCCCCCACCCCCTGTGGGTGCAGATGCTTCCTTGCCATGCTGATGGCTGAGCGCGGAGTTCTTTAGTAGGAGAGACAGAGGACAAGAAGGGCAGAGAGCGAGGATGGGGCAGGGAAGAGGGAGAGAGGGAACATGTTTTGAACAGAGTTTATTTGTGGAAGAGAAGAAGGTTCTCTCCAGCTACTGTCGTGATTCCCTTTGTACCGGTTTCAGCAACTTGCCTTCTAATTCTTTTCCATCTTTGTTTTGCTAACTGGGTTTCGAAGAAAAGTTTTTCTGGAATCTGGGATTATTAAGGGAAACTGGAATACCTTAATAACCAAGGGGAGAAACTAGTTAAGTATCAGCAAACTTAATGAAAAGCAGTTTTACAGTGTCTGCGCGTGAGTGTTTTATTTATCCATCTAGCATAACTTCAGCAGAGGCGAGCAGAGCCTGTAGCCATCCGTGATTACCTGGAAAACGAGAAGCCTGCTTGTATGAGCAGCCTCCCAGGCATCTGACTGCAAGGTCCATGAGAGCAGCCAAGAGTCTTTCCTGCTTAGGATGGTATCAAGGCAAAGGGAGACTGAGGCTCAGAAAACACAGTGAACCTTCCCTCCTCCTGGAGCCGCCTCCTGTCTGAGCCCTTCGGGGTGGCAGTCGTGCAGCCCCTTTGACAAGATGAGGAAACTGGTGAGGAGTCTTGCCTCCCAGACAGAGGCAGCGGGTCCACTGGTCAGTAGCTTGGTCCAGCCAGCAGCCTGAGCTTTTGTGGTATTTATTTCTTTTTAAATATACATCTAGTCTGTTCTCATTTGCTAATTTTCTGTAGATCTGCATTGCTGTCAGCAGGAAACTGAACCATCCTCAAGGAATTTTCAGATAGCCTTGTTTATATGTCACAGTTGCATTTTGTTTCTGAAACTGACTTAACGCTGCGTACGTTTTTATTTCCTTGGTATTTAGAACACATCCTGAATTTTCACTTTGTACGTCTTTTATTTTCCCATGACGGAGGAAGGGATTTGAATATAAATTTCGTGAAGCAGCCAGTTATGTGAGAATCCGTATTTATTGTAGAAGATAAACTGAGGAGTGCTTATAGATTTCCTAGCAGGATTACTCATATTTTACAGGAATTTTATGGGATTCCTTTACATGGTGGATACTTTTAATATCTTTAAGTTGTGAAAGAATTTGAACGTGTTTAGATAGGCCCTATAATAGGAAATATAGCCTGTTGTCTGTGGCAAGTGGGTAATCAGTAGTGATGCAGATTTGTTACATAACTGATTCTTTTTCGGTATAATTCAGGAACTGTATATTGGAGTCTGGAATTAAATTGCATTTAGGTTCTAATCTGAGAAGCCGAAAGGAAAAACAGCAGGTTACCAGCTGCCCAGTTTCTGGCTGTGCAAGAGACTAATTGTTAGGAATTTGGACCTCTGTTCCTGCTTTGTCTTTAGAGAATAACAGGATATTAATATTTTCCACAAGGGGGTGGGGGAAGGAGACTACACTACGGTTCATTTTGTGTAGCGCCCAGTTATTGATTATGATCCATATACTATTAGCAAGCTATCATGTATCTCTTCTAACGGTGTGATTTGGAAGGAGTGGGGGTAAGCGTGGAGAAGAGGTAAAAACAGGAACGTGATGAAACTAAACCCTGAAGCACATCTCAACGCACCCCGCAGTCCTCCTCTCCTTTCCCCGCCCTTATCCTCTCTCCAGTCCAACAGATAAACCCTTTTCTGCTCGAAAGGGCAGGAACTTCGCACCATCACCCCACCAGAGAAAGTTTGGATGGCAAGTGAACAGCAACAGATATTAGCACATTCCTGCAGGACATCAAATCACTTCAGAAATGCTCTGAACACTTCTAGCATGAAACCATGGGCACGTTTGAGACAGACAACTTTCATATTTTACTATGATGTTGGAATGAGACCTCAGTTTGTTTTCCAACATTTGTGAGGCTATTTGGGGGAAAGGATAGAAGGACAGAGGTAAAGGGAAGCCCTATCAGACCATGAGGTTTGTCTTGGAAATTTGATGAAAGGAGCTTGAAAAAGCTCTTGAAAAATGAAAAATGATGGTCTGTCACCTATCAGCTGCCTCTGTCCGCTTCTTGAATCTGTCTTTTGAACCCTGGGCCCTCTGTTTGTTCAAAGCAGTGGATTCACGTCAAATACGGTTTATTAGTGCAGATTGATTACATGTTCTGTCCGCTTTGGCTGAGTGTGGAACAGTCCTGGCGGCCATTTCAGGTCTGCAGCTTCGTGGTTCTGTCTGAAGCGGTCAGGTCTGCAGCACAGGTCTCTGTCTCCTTCCGCCTTGTCCAGTTTCCTCCCCGCCCCACGGCTTTGAGCCAATGACCGCTCCAGAATAGACAGTGACCTGTGTTTAAAATGTGCGTCCTGGGGAACCAAACTGCCACGTTGCATGAACTTGGACCAATTCTTGAGTTTCATCAGTTTTCTCATCTGTAAAGTGGCAGGGGTCACATACCAGCCACCCTTGATAGTCGTTGGCCTTGGTGCTGATTACAGGAACTCACATGTATGATACTAAGACCTGTTATCAAGCTGGGCTGGTCCTCAGCCCTCAGTGTAGACAGCAGCAGCCGTCATGCACTTTACTGAATGTAAGTGACTTTTATAGAAGCTGAGAGAAGTGGGACATAAAAATACTTCGGGGAATATGTTAATAATCGAAGTCCAAATGGCCCATGGAGTTGAGTAGGGCAGGAGTTGGGTGTGCAAGACCCTCAGGGCCCAGGTCTGGTGTGGCTGACCGTCCTGCAGTGTGCTCTACCCAGTCCCGAGGCAGTGAGCGCCATCCTGGTGAGGTGCTAGCATCCCGCTCTCCACTAATGAGTGGAGTTGGGAAGTTTTACTAATGCTTGAGGAGCTGAGCTCCTGTAGGTTAACAGAATGCCTGGTTTTGGAAACCCTTGAGACGCAGCTCATTTTTGTCAGGAGTGAGAGGGAGAAGTAAAAGAGGAGACATTTGCGGGGCCACTTGATGGCAGGACATGTTGGACTCTTGTGCCGCCCTTCTCTGGAGTGTCTTGTTTCTGGAAGCCCGGTGCTGTTTTCCAGCCAGCCTTGGTTGCACAGCTCCCCTCGTTCAGAACAGCCACATGGTGCCTTGATAGGATGGATCTGAGCACCCTGCGTCCCAGTTTTGCGGTCATGGAGACGTGCACCTCTATAGCCCCATCTCTCTGCATCCTTCCTACCACACCCCAGCTGAGATGCTGTGTTGGTTTCCTAGGACTGTAGTGACAAATTACCACTAACTTGGGTGCTTAAAACAACAGCAGTTGTTTTCAAAACTGCGAAATTTATTCTCTCACAGAAATCCAAACCAAGGTGTTGGCAGAGTGGGTTCCCTTTGGAGGCTCAGGGAGAAGGCGTTCAGCCTTTCTCCCGGCTTCTGGTTGCTGCCAGCACTCCTTGGCTTGGGGCTTCAGAACTGCAGTCCGTGCCTCCATCTTCACGCGGCCTTCCTCGCTTTGCGTCTCCACACCTCCTCCACTCTGTCTCTTACAGGATACTGGCCGTTATTTTCAGAGCCCACTCTGAATCCAGGATGACCTCATAGCAACATCCTTTACTTAACTTCACCTGCAAAGACCGTCATCCCCCCAAAAGGTTCCCAGTGGGCATAACTTTTGGGGGCTTCTATGCAACCCCCTGCAGATACCAACACCCACAGCTGGACTGCAGTGCCACCTTCTTCCTCCAGGGGTCGTTGCGGTCCTGCCCCGTGTTTTCTGTGGGGCTCCCCTGCGCTTGTCTGCTCAGGTGTTAGTACTCGGCTCTAGTGGGGCACAGCATAGAAAGAGACTCCTTCGAAGATGTCTATGGTAACACACAGGAAAAGGAAGCAAAACAAGAACTCGGGCTGAGGAAACATGGGGATACCACCCTTGTTTAAACAAAGCTATCGTCTCGAGGGCAATACATTGCATAATTTGAAGGAAGTAACCATCTATTCCTATTTAGAGGTTTTCTTTTTCTATTTTTCTACTTTTTTTTTCTTTAAAGAATGGATCTTGAACTGTATCAAAATACTTTCTTTTTTTTTTTTTTTAAATCACCCATGGGCAAGATTGTATGATTTCTTCCCTTTTGTAATATTGAACAATGCTTGAATTTCTGGGATTCACTCAGTAGGTCTTGTTCAGTTTTTACCTAATTTGCTGCTTGATGCCTTTAACCAATAACTTCTGAAGGATTTCACATCGATTTTTTATGTTAATAAGAGCAAACAGGCAGCACTGGCCGTGGGCAACTGGTTGGGTCTGTGTTCCACTCGTGTGTGAGTGTTTCCCACCTCGAATATTCATACAGCTTCCATTAGATTAGGTGCCATTCCCCTTCTTACCTGTGAAAATTGTTCTGTTTAGATTTACTTTCTCTTCTGGAGTTTGTTTTTGTCAGAGGTGTTTTCTTATAAATACATTTTCTTTTTTCTGAGGTTTCAACTCTCTTAGGATTGAGAAATCTCTTTTCATGGTTCTAATTATCTCTGTACTTGGGTTTACTTCTCCCTGGTTACTATCTTATTCTTGGGATTTGTCCTTTCTCTATTAATTCCCAGTTCATCTAGCTAATGTTTTGTTTATTTTATTTTATTTTGCCAAAGAACGAGTTTAGGTATATTTATTATTTTTGTTGATTTTGTGAGTTTTTATTTCAGTTCTTTCTTCAATAATTTTTTATATTTGTTTTTTGTTTGTTTGGCTTTTTATTTGTAACGTCTAGTGTTATATGCTTAATCCATTTAATCCATTCTTTTTTCTTATTTATGTAAGTACCAAAGGGTATAAATTTTCCTCTGAATCCTACTTTAGCTCTATTGATTAGATATACTCATCATCATTACTTTCTAGATAATTTACTGATTTGGTTTGACTTGCTTTTTTGACACAAGAGAAACTTTTGTTGCCATTATTTTACTTTTAGGTGATTTTTTTTTCTTTTCTGTTTTTATTATTAGTTTTTTGCTTTTGTTGTTCGCATTAAGATTAGAGAATTGTCTATATTCTTTCTACTTTTTGGAATTTATTGAGGTCATTGTTTGGTAATCTAAGGCCAGCCTACATCTTTCTTTTCCCTTACAACAGAATTAATCTTTCTGCCTGGTTGCCCAATGGGCTTCTTTATTTTTGAAGTCCAAAAAGTTGCCTGGTATTTGATGTACTATTAATACTTTGGCTTAATTTTTTTTCCAGAGTACCCTTTTAATATGAACTATATGTTACTACTACTAGTAGTCAATTATCTCATCATTAACATTAGAACTCACTGAGCACTTGTGGAGGGGGAGTCGCTGTACGAAATGACACTCAAGCAGTCGTGTTCCCCCATAGCCAGTGCCGATGCTAAGAGAACCTCCATGCCGTGGTGTGTGACTGCTTCCTGCAATATGCCTGGTGAAGCTCATCCATCTGGAACCCAGCCTCCTGGACATCCTGAATCCAGGAGAGCTCCCACCCACATTCCCCCAATTGCAAACCAGACTTGGCTTCCACACCTCTGAGTGGGCCCCTCACCTTGGAGAAGTACCGCCCCACTTCCTGTCTGATATCCGCAGCCGCCTCTACAAGGGTTCTGTACAGGTCTTTTCTCGGCTTCTTACCACTGGGTCCGCTTGCATTTGGTAGCCCTTCCGCTCACTTTGGAATCTGGAGTTTCTACTGATCTGATTTTGTTGAAAATATAAATTACACATGCATATCTCAGGCTGTTTGGTATTCTGGATGATTTTCAGGTAAAGAAGAATTGTTATTCGTAAGTGTCAAACTTGAAATATTCAGTCTTTAACCATTATTTTGGTTTCTTAAAATTTTACCATGTCTGAGCCTCAAAGTCTAGGTCAAGATATTGACCAAGAATGGGAAGGGGAAGAAGGAAAGAATAGCTGAAGAGACTAAACAGAGTTTAATTACAGAGGTTAGTGTATTAGTGGCTCAGGCTGCCATAACAGAATTCCACAGACAGGGTGACTTAAACAAGAGGAATTTGTTTTCTCACAGTTCTGGAGACTGGAAGTCTGACACCAGGCTGCCAGGATGGCCTGGTTCAGGTGAGAGCTCTCTTGCTGGGTTGCAGATAGCTGCCTTTTCATTGTGTCCTCACATGGTGGAGGGAGGGAGGGAGAGAGAGAGAGCGGATGTACACGCTGTGGGTTTCTTCTTTTAAGGACAACAATCCTATTGGATCAGGGCTCCACCCCTATGACCTCACTTAACCTTAATTACTCTCTTACTCCAAATACAGTCACATAGTCACATTGGGGGTTAGGACTTCAACAGTTCAGCCTATAGCGGTTGGTTTATCTGAGTTTCTAGAAGTTTAGCAGGACTGAGTCCCATCATTGTTTAAAGGACTCGTGCTGCAAAGTCTTACGTGTAGTTCTAGCACATTCCCGCTCTCCGTTCCTCTTCCAATTTGTTCTGACAGGAGACAGACCTGAGTAGATCAGAAGCAGACCTGAGGTGGTGAAGGGGTCAGTGTCCTCGGGCCCCAGAGACCAGTGGGAAATTACCGACATGGAGAAGAGGGTTGGCGTGGTGGGAACCTCCCACCCCATGCTCCATAGCACCTGCACTTTGTTATTATCATTTCTACTGGAATCGTCACATCGTATTTCAGCATTTTGTCTGTATGTCCTCTTGCCACACATCCCCTTGACCTTGAGATGAGCTTCTGAGGTCTGTGACAGGGAACAGAGCTTTTTAAATATTTGTATTTGTCCCAGCGCCGAGGGTACACAATGTTAAATGGATACATGCATGAATAAACCCATGAGGGACTGAGCAAATTGGCACACACATGATTGGCCCAACATGGGGACGTGGTAAGCATCCAGGTGCCCTTGATATCACCAGAGGAGGGAGTAATGGACGGTCCTTACCTGTTGCCCCATCCCTGAGCGTGGCAGCTGAATGTGAAGTAGGTGAGGTACTGGGGGCCTCTGAAGAGAATCAGGAGGTGTGAAAACGATTCCAACACCCTTGAACCTTTACGTTATTCTTTTGGTTTCAAGATAAATCAGATCCTCACATGAATTTGAAATTTTTTTCTGAGCTCTTCAAATATATAGCATTATAGAGGAATCAGAGGAAAAACACAAAGATGGCCAAAGAGCTAGGAGACAGGATATAGAGGGAGAAGTTAAAGGATGTAGCTTATTTGTCGTGTGCAGGAAAATGGGATCAGATTGAACTGGCTCCTGTCCTGGGGGCCCATGTTGGGGCTCTGGGGAACTTAGTCATCATGCTCCCCTCCCGACTGCACTGGCCCCGCCCCCAGGCTCCTGTCCTCCCGGGGTGCTCCTCATGGAAGGGGCTTTGCCTTTACTTCCTGGTCCACACTGGGCATGTGCGCCGTGTCCACTCTTGTGAATCTCAGCCTGTAGAACTAAGAAAGCCTACGTGGTCTGTAGGAGCAAAAAGAGAAGTTACATTCTTTTGTAAAACAGGTTTTGCTGAATTGCCCAGAACTAAAAGACTTATTTCCCCTTTTCAAAGACAGCATAATGTGTCATGAAAAGAGCTTTAATTTTGGAGACAGAAAGACATGAGCTCAAATCCCAGCTGTGCATGAATTGGTGGTAAGAATTTTAGCGAGTGGCTTAGGTTCTCTGATCATCTGTTTACTTGGTTGGTCCATTTTAAGTATTCAATAAATGGTAGCTGTCATTAGCTTATGGCTTTCTGGATTTTTTTTTCTCTTCTAGCTTATTTTTTGTTATTTTTCAGTAACACACATACCTAACTTTTAAAGTTAGTAGAGAGCTTTTTCCTGAGGCATTTAAATGGGTGAAAATACCATACATCCAGCAAACTATCCCATGGTGATTTTTTTATAACAGTTAATGGATGAGTCATATAAACCTTACAGGAACCGGTGTAACACTGTATCAATTAGATCAACAGTTAAAGGTCCAAAACTGTAGAGAGCCATTATATTATGCACAAGGGGAGCATAAAAAGTAGTTTTCAAAGCTAATTTTTAAAATAATAATAAACTTAACTAAATTGTATTATTTTTACAAATCAGGTTACAATTTTAATAAGTATGGTTTTCATACATTTAGATAATTTATTAATGTCAATTGCAAGTTCATGAATCTATCCAGAAGATGTCTTTTGAGTAACTGCTACATTCCAGTACTTTCCAAAGGGCTACCACAATGACTATAATTTAAAACAATGACAGCAACAAAAGACCTCAAGTACCTTAGCGTCTGTGGGGAGACCCGCCAGGGACCCCGAGGTCCAGAAGTAGGGATCCGTAACAGTTGCGAAAGGGTGAGGATGCTTGTTTCCTGAATAATAGGACTCTTCACCTAATAGCCCACCGTAGTCTGGACACCTGTAGCCCAACCGTCTGCGTTTAGATCATACAAGCTGCTTCAAAGCGATACCGTGCCTCCCAGATACCGTGGGATTGTCAGCAGGGCTTGCGAGTAAGACCCGGAGCCCCAAAGAAAGGCTGATGAGTGACCTACATAGGGACCCACAATCTTTCTGGGAAGGACCATAGAGTAAATATTTTCGGGGTTTTGGGTGATCTGGTCTCGGTGGTAGCTACTCAGCTCTGCCGTTGTAGTGCCCAGGCTGCTATGAGCAACATGCAAGCAAATGGACAGGGCTGTGTTCTAATAAAACTTTATTTACTGCACCAGGCAGTGGCTAGCCATGGCCCATGGGCCTGCTCTAGGATATAACTAGAAATCTTATTTTCACCCTAACCGTAATAATTTATCCCTGCACAAAACCCTTCAATGTCTGTTACTGAAATTCTGTTAACTAAACATTATTTGTTATTTTTTGGAAACTTATAATTTGCAACTTCCAAAGCAACCCTTTCTCTTTGATGTTGAGCTCCACCGCATTGTTCTGTGCACCTCCTAAGATGCCTCACTTGTGTCCCATCCCTAGTGATCATGATGTTAATGTTACTGAATTAGTCACAGTGTCTCCACTCTGGCTATAAGGCTTGGGGTTTTATCCTTATTCTGTCTCTGATTTCTGCTGTGCCCTGAGTGTATCTGAACACCCTGCACTGGATTTGAAGCAGATGCTTCTGATTCTGTGTAACAGTTACATTTGCTGACACTATGTAGCTGGCCGGGAAATTCAGGCCCACACGCCACTCATTTTTTGGCTTGCGCGGTACTGCTAAAGGTTCCCCCAAAGAGTCTCTGGAGGGCAGGATGAAAATGTCCCAGGATCTGCTGATTGTCACTTCTCTAGACCCGGGTCCTGGCTGGCGCTGCATCAGGAAGACAGGCAGCTGTTGCAGAAATGACACTGCAGTTTTACTAAGGGACCGTGGATGCGTGACACTCCTGCGGTGTTCCTACCTCCCTTTCCTGCCTTTCATTTAGTCCGAATCGAGGAGGGAATCACGGGAAGAGTAGCACCTTCTTAGGAGAAAAGGCACTGAAGGAGTTTTGTCCTGTCCTTTAGGGTCTTCTGAGCAATCTGCTTTTCAGCTGTTGGGTTTTGCTGTCTTTGCTGAGAATTTCCCTGATGTATTTCACATCCGATTGCCTGTTTATATTAGTCAACTGTCCTGACCAGTGTGCTTGATCCAGTTATATAAACATCAGTTATTTGATCCTTTTCCATTTGCAGTCGTTTTGTTTCTTTTTTCCTAAGTAACCACCAAGTGATTCTCAGAAATTTCAGCGTCTGACACAGTCCACTCTCATGAGGTCTAACAAGCCCAGTTAAGATATTTGTTTAGAATGTCTGAAATGGTAGGCTGCCGAGTTGTCATGGTCTGCCCAAAGCTGGCATCTAAAAATAAAATTTGAGCTGACTGGCAGCATGAGAAGTTCCCAGATTAGCAGATGGTATGAAATGCAAGACTTGTAAAATGAAAATATATTCAGGAAAATACAAAACCCTTTCCCATTTATTAAAGGCCTGATGGGAACCCATGACCTAGGTAGACACAGTGGGCTGGCTGTGAGATTGGGGATATTGGAGACAGAGGCTGTCTGTGTTTAGCACTTGATGAGATCCTGCATGAGGTCTTGAGGACAAGATAGAGAAATGTGGCTGCAGAAAGCGGTGCCCCCTGGAAGGTCTGTCCCCAACGGAGCAGGCAGACCCAGTGTGCCCGCCAGTGACTCATGTCAAGGTGAGAAGATGTCCTCAGGTGCACCTTGCCTCCCTGCTTCTACCTGTCCTACATGTAAAATCAAAGGCTTGCTGGGCGATAGAGGTGATGCTGATGGCATCCCGATAGCAGTTTGGATGACATGAACCTGAGGAGATACTGAATAGGATGGAAATAGAATGGGACCTGAAAGTGATTTTGTCCAATTAGGACATGTGACAAATCACTTAAGATTAAATTTATTTTGAATAGACGAAAGTGAAAAGGTGAGCTCCATCGCGCAAGAAGGGAGAATCATGATGGAATGGGATTTCTCGTGGAACAGAATCCTAAGGACTTTAGTTGGCTGCAATTTGTGTATGATTCGTTCAGACTAAAACAGAATTGTCAGTTCTGCCCAGCAAGACCCTGTGCTGTGTGTCCCCATGAAACAAAACAAAACGATGATGTCAACAGAAACACCTCTAGTACCATGCGTTTTATTAAGAAATGCATTTCCAGAAAATGGGTTGATCATAACTAATGGATGAACGTTTACTCATTAATTGGCAGTGAGCTAATTAACATCTGCTTTTCAAGCACTTTCTACTTCTTGACTCAGCTAATCATGCCACAGCCCTCCCTGCTGCAGAGAGGGACCTGAGGCGGGAGTGACAGCAGGTGGTCAGCGTTGCCAGGCTTGCAAGAGGCAGTTGTAGGGTCCCAACTCAGGTACCCTGACTGCAAAGCCACGCCCCTTAAACCTGGTGGAATTCTGTGGGCGTTCTCCCCACCCCCGCTGTTGTAAAGCATTAAGTAGAAGACGCAGCTTTCCCAGAAATCACATGATGAAAGTAGAATCTTATGAGATATTCTTGACTTTACTGGCAGACTGAGAAGGAATTAAGTTTTTGACACAAGGTCCATAGCTAGATATGCTGGATTATAATATAAAGGAAAGACAGTCAAGTATTACAGAAAGAATGACTCTTTTCAGTGCCTAAGGTGGAACCATTTCTGGTTTTGGTGGCAATTATGTGTGTGAAGCAGGACTATGTGTAGTAGTCACCTTTCGTGACAAGGACATGGGAGAGAGGACTGACCTGGGAATCTGAGGATGGACATGCAACTCCAGACCTTCCCTGCCCGCGCCCCCTCCCCCCAGATGCCCGAATCTGTAAAATGTGGGGTTTGGAGAAAATGATTCAGATCTGTCCTAGTTCTGTCCATTTATGGTGACGTAAAAAAGTGCACAGAATCGATGTAAAAACAGGTCTATAAAGTAATGGGAGGGGGAGACAGCCTGGTCCACTGAGACGTGGAGACGGCTTCTGGTGGTGGTGTGGTTATGAATGTGGCGCCCAGGCATTCATTATGGAGCCTTAGAATATTCATTTAGAGGAGTACTGACAGCAGGGCCCCGACTGGGACGGCACCAACACACATTCTTTCCCCAGACACTGGCAAAAACCACCTTGAGTTCTCTTCTTCCTTGCTTTCTGTATTTGTTTTTTTTTTTTTTTAATGAAAATAAAAGGAAAAAAAAAAACCCAAAAACTTCAAGGACTACAATCAAGTTACCCTGAATGACCCTTGGAAAATCAGAAAACTGTTATGTGAAATGCGTGTGACTAGATGAAGCAAAGGACTGATGTGCGAGAAGCAAATTGATGACACACAGGCCCCCAATTTTAAGGACCATCCTCGATCCCCCATGAAACTGCTCTGAGCTGTTCATCCAATGGCAGCGGCCAACACTGCAGGCTTAGTGACCGCGTGGCATTCGGCAACTTATTCGTTACCGCTGCTTTAGACCCTGATTCAATAATCGAGCTGAGAAGCAGAAGTAGAACGATGGTTTTAAATGCTAAGATACTGCACCATGTAAAAAATAGCAACCCCTCCAGTTATTCTAAGATCGTTGCTTAGCCCAGAGAGAAGTGTGTCAGTTTTATTGATCTTTTCGAATAACTGGATTTTCTTTTTCTTGATTTTTCTCTATAATTTTTCTGATTTTAATTTCATTAATTCCTACTCTAATTTTATTATCCCCTTCCTTCTGCTTGCTTTATGTATAATTTTCTTTTCTTCCTCTGCTTTCCTAAGATGAAAGCTTATGCTACAAATATTAGATCTTTCTTCTTTTCTAACATGTGTAATTAATGTTTGTCAGTTTCCCTGTAAGCACTGCTTGTGCTGTATCTCACACATTTTGATTGGTGGAATTTTTATTTTTCACTTTGTTCAGAATATTTAAAAATTTCCCTTCAGACTTCTTTTTAAACTGAATTGTCTAGAAGTATATTGTTTAATTTCCAAATATTTGGGTGATCTTCCAGCTACTTGACTGCTACTGATTTTTGGTTTAATTCTCCTGTGGCCTGAGCACATACTTTGTATGATTTCTGTTCTTCCAAGTTTGTTCAGGTTGGTTTTCTGGCCTACGATGTGATCCATTGTGGTAAAGGTTCCTTGTGTTTCTGAGAAGAGCCTATCTTCTGCCGTTGTGAGATGGAGTGTTCTATAAATGTCAACCAGGTCAAGGTGATGGGTCGTGCTGTTCAGGTCTTATACCCTTACTGATTTTCTGCTTGCTTGATCTATCAGTTACTGAGAGAAGACTATGAAGTCACCACCTATAACAATGGAGTTGTCCGTTCTTTCAGTCTATGAGTTTTTGCCTCGGGCATTTTGACTCACTGTTGTCAGGTGCATACATATTTAAGATTACTGTGTATTCTTGCAGAATTATGTAATGTCACTCTTCATTCTGGATGATCTTTCTTGCTCTGAAGTCTGCCTTATTGAAACTTATGTGGATATGACTGCTTTCTTTTGGTTAGCATTCACAGGTGTTTCGCTCAGTGAACCAATACAGAACCAACAGCAGGAAGGTATATATATATATGTGGTGTTTATACCAACACAGTCGCACGCACATGAAACCAACTGAGGTTTCCGGAGCACGTGCCATATTAGTCCTCTTTTTTCAAAACCAACTGAGAGATCTACTGATGACTCAGAGAGACAGAGATAAAATTACCTCCATTAGACCTGAGAGCAAGTGAGCTTGCTGGCACTTCCCCTCGCCTTTTCCTCGCCCCACCTGTGTTTGCCCCCCACCCCACCATGGCAAGGTGCCTGCCCGTCAGGACCCATGCTCCCTGTGGTGGGAGGGCAGCCTGACTTGAGCAGAGGATGTTGGTTTCCTGTGGCAGCTGGGCAAAATTACCACAAATTTGGTGGCTTACAGCAACAGAGATTTATTCTCTTACAGCGCTGGGGGCCAAAAGTGTGAGATCAGTGTCGCTGGGTGAAGTCAGGGTGCTGGCAGGGCGTTTCCTTCTGAAGGCTCCAAAGAGAATCCCTTTCCTCGACTTTTACAGGAGCCACCCAAGTCCTGCCTCATTCTAACCTCTTGCTTCCGTCATCACATCTCCTACTCTGTCTCTGATCCTACCGCCTCCCGTCTTGTAAAACCCTGGTTGAATTGGGCCACCCGTGCATCACCTTCCCATCTCAGGGTCCTTGCCTTGATGTCATCTGCAAAGCCCCTTTTGCCATGTAAGGTCGCAGTCTTGACCCTGAGCCCACCGCCCACGGATTAGGATGTGGATGTCTGGGGAATGGCAGTGTCCAGCCCACCACACAGGTCTGTTCCTCTTGCAGTCTCATCCACCACATCACTCTCTTCTGCAAGGAGGGGTAAGGTGGGGAAAGATAGATGGGGAGCATTTCCCGGGAGGTCCCACCATGTGGAGACATGACAGTGGGGAACTATGCAGAAACAAAAAATCAGTAAAAACCAGGTGACACCTGGGTGTTCCTGCCTGAGGCAGATTCCCAAGGGGACATGCAAGTAAGGCGCTAGTGCCTGATGTGTGCACACCCAGCCAGGCCCGGCCTGTTGGACACCAGCCCGTCCCGTGCCCTTCTCCTCTCTGTTTCACAGGGACTGACCCAGCAGGACGGTGCCCCAGGCTCTGTGGTTGCTGGCTTCCAGCTGGGTTCAGGGCCCCCTCAGGCATGGGAAGGATTTTGGGAGACTTAGGAAGAGAGAACCAATAATATATCTTCCTTTCTTTTTAATCTCAGCGTTGCTCTGCTCTGTGGCACCAACCCCTGTGGAGAGGCCTGGTTTGGTTCTGCTCAATAACCTCTAGGCTCCGCCAACATTACCTCCATCCCCTTCCCTCCAGCCTGGGGTCACGGGAAGGGAGTGGGTGGCTTCCTCTCTCTCTAATGTCTGAGTTGCCTTACCCCTGCTCCCCTAACTTTGCCTCTCAGTTCTTCCATTTCTGGGTAACTATACTCTGTGTGTATAGTAGTTACCTACAGCTGCATAACAAACTCCCCCAAACTTGCCCAAAAGAACATTTATTATCTGTGTCACAGTTTCTGTGGGTCAGGGACCCAGGCACAGCTTAGCTGAGCCTTTTGACGCTGGGTATGTCCCAAGGTTGGGTAGCAGTGTTGGCTGGGATGAAGGCTGCTGGGGATGGACCCTGGCTTTGGCGGATTTGTTCCCTCGTCGACTTTTGGTCTGATGGCCTCAATTTCTTATGAGCTCTTTATTGACTTGTGGCCTCACTCAATTCCTTGCTACTTGGCCCTCTCCACAGGACAGCTCACTACATGGCCGCTAGCTTTTGCAGGGCAAGCAAGGGACAGGCCACAGAGTATCTGCAGGAGAGATATTAAGAACAGGACGCTGTCACAGTCTTTGTAACCTCATCTGACCCATCCCTTTGGCACATTCTGGTCACTGAAACAGGTAACTGGGTCCAGCTCACACCCAAGGGGAGAGGGTGTCACAGGGTGGAGTACCAGCAGGAGGAGAAGTTTGGGGGCGTCTAGGCAGCTGGCTACTGCAGATGCATGCCTCGCTGTAGGGGTCCTTCTGCATTTCACTGACAGTGTTTCTCTGAACCACAGCTACCAAGTTCAGTGTCCACCAACATGATGCCTTCCCATCTATCTCATCTCCACATGGAAGAGAAAAATAGCTTATTAGCCTGTTCCCTGCTGGTGGATTGGTGGGCTGGCTACTTAAGAATCAGGGCAAGTTTTGCCTCCCTGTTAGTGAAAGAGTTGGTTGTGAGAGGATGTGTGTGCCCATGAAATAGAGGAATAAAGGCCCATTCCATTCCAGAGGCTCTCAGAAGTTCTAGGGAGTATTTCCAGATCCATCTCACCCAACCCCAGCGGTCACAGAAATTGAAGTGTAGAAAAGCGATGCATTTCTACTACATTTATTTTAAATTATCCGAGATAATTTGTCTGCACTTGGAGAGCTTGGCTTGATCTTTAGAAGGGCAGTTGCTTCTCCTGGAAGGTCATGTCCACGATGACATGATATCATTATCCTTCAGCCCAGAAAGAGTGGGCTTTGCTCTGGCTGATAAGCATCAGGTAATGGAAGGCCTGGAGATTGGGTGTGTCATCAGAGCCACACAGCTGTCTCTAGCTGAGGTTTGTGCCCTGAGGTTTTTCGGGAGAATCCTTGCAAAAGCCAGAGGACATTTCACCTTCCAAATGATCAGTTTCCAGGACCGCTGGCAGAAATTCCCTTTTCCTGTCTTAGGAAGTGATCCTTTAAAGATAACCTTCCTCCCTCCTTTCACTGCTACCCTTCATCTATAAAATCACACCATAGAACCTCCCTGTCATCCCCCCATTAGTAGTTGTGAAATGCCTTAACACACACTCCAAGTGAGCTCACGCTTTCCTGTCCTGACCTATGGGGTCTTCCCCACACAAAACATGACAGACATCCAGTTCCTCCAACATTTTCTCGAAGATCTTTATTTTCACAGTGCCATGCCCGGAGTAGGCCTTGCATGAACGATAATGCAGGAACAAATATGACAGAAATAGAATGATTAACACCGCATTTATGTGGGGCTTACTGTGTTTAACATACTCATTTTATTTAATCTCAGCTATTTAACATGTTTCCTTTTGCTTAATCCTGGTAATTATATGCCTCCCCCCTTGTTCCGGGTGTGAAAACTGAGCCTTGGAGAGGAGGCGACATGCCCACAACCAGACAGCATGTGGGTGGCACAGCTGGGATGCCAGCCAGGCGGGCTACTCCGGCTCCTGTGCCCTCTGCTAACACTGCCCTTTCCCTCCTCCCCATGCAATCGGCTCCACATCCGGGTCGTTCCAGAATATATCTAGACGCCCTCCACTTGCTTCCATCCCTCAATCTCTTCTCCGCGTAGGAGTGATCTTATGATAGCAGACTGCATCGCGCATGCGTTGTGTTTAAGTGCATACCCGCTAGTCTGAAATCCAAACTCCATTGCAAAGCCCTCCGCTGTCTGTGGCCTTCTCCTGCGTGCCTTTCTTCCACCCACCATCCTTTTGTAGTTCACAGAATGCACCACACCTGTCCACCTGGAGTGTCCCTGGCTCCTCCTCGTCTCCTGGGTCTCAGCTTGAATTGTCACCTCCTTTGAGAAACCTGACTTCTCCACAACCCCTTCATGCATCTGCTGTGAAGGACGTCACGTAACTTCAAGCACATATTTCCTTTTTCATTTGTTCGGTGTCTGTTACCTACTGAACCTTAAGCACCCCAGGCTTAGGAGGCTGGGGTCTGCGTTCAGCATGTGCTGTTTCTGAGCCCACGCAAATGCTAGTGTAGAACCCCACCCTGCTGCTCCTCGTGAAGACACTGTGTTAGTAGGATGTTTCCTCAGGAGAAGGGCTGGCGTGCCGTACCTGGAGTTGAGGCCTCTGGCTTCCTCTTTTACTCATTCCCTCATCAGATGTCTCCATGACAGAGACTCGGGCTAGGAACTGCTCTGCGTCCTCAACGAACTTGAATCTAGTGGGCAAGACAGACAGACACTCAGGTAATTACGGTGGTGTGATTTCCGGGCTGGTGGAGTTGAGCATGGGGCCTGGCTGGCATGAGAGTGCAGACCCTCACTGTCGGGGAGGTTCCGGAAGGTTTATTGGCGCAGATCCGGGTGTGACTCACACCCACACCTTTTCCATGTGCCTGGGGAGAGCCAGGTTGCAAGGTTCCCTGGTTCTACAGCATAAGCAGAAAGGGGTGCTTTCTGGGAATTTCTGATAAGCCTCCCAAACTAGCCAGCTTCTGAGCTTGCCTGCCTCCTTGTCCCTCTTAATGTCAAGGGCATGCCTGGTGTCCCCGCTGCTGACCAGGTGACCCTTAAGCCGTGCCCCCTTATACTGACACATAGCATTTTGCACTGAGCAGGTGTCAGCTGGTGCTGACCTGCTTCCTACTCTGAGTTGCTTTAGTTTTTGAAAATACAGTCACTCTTAACTCGCCCTCACCACATCTGGCCTCCTGCTGGAGGAGCACAGGCAGTGTTCTTACTAAAAGGCCTTTACCCACACGCTCACTGGTGAAGGTCACGGACAAGGTTATACAATTCCCTTGTGCTCTGAAATGCATGGTCTTCGTTGTGGTGATGGTTCCTCCAAGATGCTCCGTTTTCATAAATTCCATGGAAGGAAGTTTCTTTAAGTCTCAGGTCCTCCCTCTGGGATCCAGGCACATGGTCGTCTTGGGGCTGAACCGGGCAGCAAGAAGCAGGCTTTGTGAAAGTGTCTTCATTCTCTTACAGGACCAAAGTAAAGAAACGCATCATCTCTTAACATACATCAAAGTAACATTGCTAAGTTAGAAAGACAGTTCTCCCTAGAATGTTCAAATATTAGTAATTCAAGTTTTTCCAATTCAATGATTTCTTCATAAAATTATTTTCTGTTATCTACTTAAAGTAATCATAATGAATCTACTTTGTAAAATCTATTGTATTTTATAAAACACACACACACACACACACACACACACACACACACAGAGGGTGCCAAACAAATGCATACGCATTTTAAGGAAGGAAAAAACTATATTAAAATTACACTGATGGTAATCACTTTGAGCACCTCTTATAATTGCAGAAGTCAAATGTGACTTGTATTCATCTTTTGTTATTGGTATATATTGAGTATTACAATTTTAATACAGTGTTTTTCTTTCTTAACATGTGTATACATTTTTGGCACCCTCTGTACCCATATATCTCAAAATATAAAAGGCACTAATTAAAAATAGAGTGAGACAATTAAATCCCTCATAGAGGTAATTCTGGCAAGAGTGAGGGTTTATAGATTTGGCTTTGCCCGACTGGCAGAGCAGTGATGTCACGAATGTCTGTGCTGCTGGTGCTGAGCATCTGTTTGCATAAACAGCGTCTCTTTCAGTCTTGCATCAGTGGCGCCTAATTATCCTGGCCCTTCGAGAGCAAGCTATAGCTCCTTAGCTTTTGCCAGTAACTGTAATACTTCTTAATAGCCGTGGACCTGTTATCTTTCTTCAGGCTCAAGCACTTTCATCAGTGAAATATATTGAAAGTACAGCCAAGTCAAGACTGTATGCTCAGAGGCCCTAAAGAATCTCCTTGGCAACATGCCTAACACCCCAAAGCCATATTTGTTTTGCATATAAATGAACTTTGTGAAATTAAATGTAAACAGGCGGCCACCATATTGACTTGTCCGCCTTTGTTGCTTGCCTGGGAGGAGAGCCTGTGCGCTGATGGCTCCCAGTGTGCGGGAGAGCCGGGGCTGCCGCTGCAGTCAGCAGCACACAATTCCAGGTGCCGATTCTGGAGGCGAGGAGAATGATGCTGACAGAGAGTCAGAGAGGCGTGCACAGAGCCAGCAGTGTTACGTAACAGCGTTGGGCTCTGTCCTATTGGGATTGTTTTATAATTCCTACAGAGGAGAGCCGATGCCATGAGCCTGGTGTATTATTCGGGCTAGGCGAGGTCCTGCAGGACATTTGGTCCTGTCCAAAACGTCCAGGAAGACGTTTGGTCCCTGCCGACCCACATCAGCCTAATCCATGGGCCATTTCCACGCAGGCTGCCCAGGCAGGAAGGGCTGTTTGCTGTTGGCAGTGCAGCTACCACACAGCGATTGGACCAATCAAACAGGGTGGGATTTTTATGTGTTGGTCCTGTAAACCGGAAGTATAAATAAACGTTATGGGCTGTCTGAAGCCAGGCACGTTTGCTGAGTGTGGACATTTTTGACAGGACCAAATAGCAGGGACCATTTGGCATGGAACAAATATATGCTCTTGGACATTTTGGACAGAACCTAATACCCGCTCAGCAGGCGAGGTGATGCTGCCATCACAGATGATCCTGAAATCTCAGGGCCGTCCAGCAGAGGTGTGTCTTCTGCTCACATTACGTTGCTGCCATGGGCTGCCGTTCTCTGTACACCCTCTTTCCTTCAGATCGCAGGCTGAGGGAGCGTTCCCACCCAGAGCGTTGCTGGGTCACAGCAGATGGGAGGGCGAGGTGGCAGTCATGTTGTGGGTACTTGAAGCTTCTGCTCAAACATGGCTCATGTCACGTTCCCTGATAAGTTTTTCACCAAACTTGATGTGAGTTTGAAAGAGAAGAGAAATATAATGCCCTTAACAGGAGGGACGCCACAGGTGGTCCCATGACCAAGTTTGAAGCCAGTGGAACAGAATGGAAAGGAATGTCCCCACCGGATGGTGCAGCGGGGAAAAAATAGTACAATATACGTACCCAGGTGTTTCACACCTACAGGTTTCTGAGTTTTCTGGGCTTCCTTTCTTTCTTCTTTTACTTTGTATTAAATTTATTGCAGTAACATTAATTAGTAACATTATATAAATTCTAGGTTTGCAACTTTATAATAATGACATCTGTATATCACATGGTGTGCTCCCACCCGAGGTCTCGTTTCCTTCCGCCACCATATATTTGACCCCCTTGACCCTCTTTGCTTTCTAAGGACAAATCCTTTCATAAGCCAATGCCCACTTGCTGGATCTTTGCTCCATCACCTCCAGATCTGAAGAGTTTTTTGCATGTGATTAAGACCCTGGGCCAAATTGTGATAGTCTGATTATTAAGTGACCAACAGTCATTTCTCATTTTTAGGGCTTTGCGAAGGAGCCTGGCTGTCTTGCCTTCCCATTTCTCATTGTGTGGGAAGGTATGGATGGATTCTGGGCTGGAGGCTGGGGAGCCTGGGTGTAGCTCCTGGCATGCACAGACACCTCTCTCTCCAGCTAATGCCTAGAGTACCCTGGACAGACCCAAACTTTCGGGAGCGCCTGCTTCACAAATGTCTGCCTGGAACACTCGCACCTTTCTTTTCTTCACAGCTTCCCTCTTTGGGCCTCAGAATGCCCTCATCCAGTCCAGATCATTGGCTGCTGTGTCTCTCTACTTGTTCTCCTGGGACTCTAGAAACTTTTTGCAAATAGAACCCTCAAAGTCTTGCCTCAACACTCCAGAGTTCCAAAAGTGAGAGTGCAGATTAAACATCCCAATGACTCTCACTAGAATGCGCTCTCTCGAACTTCTCCCTTGAATGACAACTAAGAACTTTTTGACAAAACTACGAGAGGTCAGACGATTAAGTTCGCGAACTCATCCTAGAAGAAGTGCTACCTACCTCATTGCTGAATATCATTATGGTTACCTTCGAAGTACTCCCCTTGGGAAGCTATGCACCAATGCCAGCACCTAGTCTATCTACCCTTCAAAGCAATTTTGGAGCTCTTTTTCTGGAATGGCCATCAGAGCTGTCGTCGTATTACCCTTGATGTCTTGATTGTCATAAAAATGTCTTCCTTTCAATATTTCCTTTATCTTTAGGTAAAGAAAGAAGTCAGTGGGGGCCAGATCACCTGAGTAGGGAGGGTGTTCCAATACAATTATTTGTTTACTGGCTAAAGACTCCCTCACAGACAGTGCCGTGTGAGCTGGTACATTGTCGTGATGCAAGAGTCATAAATTGTTGGCAAAAAGCTCAGGTCGTTTTCATCTAATTTTTTCACGCAGCCTTTCAGCACTTCCAAATAGTAAACGTAGTTAATTGTTTGTCCAGTTGGTACAAATCCATAATAAATAATCCCTCTGATATCAAAAAGGTTAGCAACATCGTTTTGACTCTTGATTTGGACTGACAGAGCTTTTTTGGTCATGGAAAATTGGCTGACTACCATTGTGCACTTTACACTTTGTTTCAGGGTCGTATTGGTGCACCCATGTTTCATCACAGTGATAACATCGCCCAAAACATCGTCTTACCTCTCCAAAAGGTCTTGGCAAACTTCGATTCTCCTTTGCTTTTGTTCATCGGTGAGCTCCTTCGGGACCATTTTTGCACATACCTTTCTCATGCCAAAATTTTCCGTTAAGATTTTCCTGTTTCTCTATCCATGTTTACTTGGTCTGCTATGCTTCTCGCAGTCAGCCAACAATTTTGACGCATAATTTGGTGAATTTTTGCAATGGTTTCATCAGTTCAGCTCGTTACTGGCTGCCCTGACCTCTCATCAGTGACGCGTTCTCTCCCCTCAAAAAAACGTTTAATCCATTTGTACACTGTCCTTTTCTTCATGACGTTATCCCCATAAACTTGGACTAACACGTCTGATTTCACTTCCACTCTTGCCAAGTTTAACAAGAAATTTAATGTTTGTTTGTTGCTCTAATTCAAGCTCAGACATTCTTGCAACAACACACAAAAACACATAAAAACAATAATGAACGCCACTCAGCAAGACTCGGCCACATGTCAACATGAACACAGCTGTGAGACACTGATATACCAAGGTTATGAACACTAACAGAACTGTTGGTACAGTGCTGCTAGTGTAAGCACACAGTGGCAAGTTTGTGAACTTAATTGTCAGACCGTGTATAACCCAAACCTTCTTTGTTTCTATAAAATTGACGAAGAAATGATTTTTTAAGGTTCAGAAATAATATGTCCAATTTTGTAATAGAATATCTTTATACTTATTAATGAGGAAGTTAACCACTAACAGTATACAGGATCCCAAAATCCCTGTCCCCAGGAGTGTCCTTCAGTGAGAAACATGATGCCTGTAGAAGTGTGGCTGTGAAAAATGAGCCCTTGACCCTTGCTCTGGAGGAGACCTCAGTGGCAGTAATTCTAGTCCACATTAGTGACACTGAAGTGAAAATTACATGAACGTGAATAACTTTGAATTAGCTTTCCTTCTTTAGACGTCACCTGTCAACTAGTTGATGACTCAGCCTATTGAGAGGACCCAGTGATATGTCTCCATCCCTGTTCGCCATGAACTCCACCTCCTCACCCTCTGTTACCCTGGAGGAAGGTTGTTACCCTGTAAGTGGTACCACTGTGTCTTGTCTCCCTGTATCCAGGCTCAGCTCCCTCGCCTGCATCGCTCCTTGGTGGCCCCTGTCACTTACAGGAGTCAGCACATGCTCTAACATGCCATCACAGGCCTGCCATCATCACCCACCATGCCACTCACGCTCAACATCTCAGCCACACTCATCTACTTAAAAGTCCCCAGCCACCCTGCTCCCTGGACCCCCAGGAACTTTATGGATGATACTCCACGGCGCCCTCTTTTTCTCCTGTCTCTATCTTTTCTCTCTGCACACACAAGTTTTATTCATATTTTATGAATAGTCTCAAGAGTCACCTGCTTTTAGGATTACTTTTTGACCCCTCACAGGTAGAGTTAGGTGTTTCTTTATTTTTTTGTAATCCAAAGATAGAATCAAATCCAAAACTTGCAGTTTGTCAATAAAGGATCAGTGTTCCTTATACCATATTTCACTCTATCAGTAGCTCTAAAAGCGCTGACTGGGAATAGGGAGAGCCCAGGAAGGGGAACTACTCTTGAGTTTGTGCCAGTGGGGACGCGTAATTTACATTCGGAGGTCCTTTAATCCTCCTGACAGTTGTACAAAATCATTAGTACAATACGATCCCATTTTGAATATTGGCAAACTGAGGTTCAGGGATTTGAAATGACCTGTCCAGATTCCATGGACAGGAATGCCCAAGTCCATTTGCCTAGTTTGCCTCACACAGGCTCTCAGTGGGTCCAGGCTTCCATCTAAAGACCCAGAAAGCAAGTGTTTGCAGATAATAATGTCGATTTCCTTTTAAGAATACATGAATAAGTATGCTTATTCATGTACTCTTCTATTATTCAAAATATTTAAGAAAGCCTACCATGTGCCAGATACTAGTAATCTCCCACAGGTTTAATGATTACCAAGGGTCGCCCCACAGTAGTGTTGGTGTTTTTATCAACTCCAGAAAATTGTATTTTTGGAGGAAACTTATTTCAAGAGATGAAGGGAACAGAAAATTTCCTTTGCACACTCCTATGTATATACCTTTGAGTGTCCATATGAAATTACTAGGTAACTGGTTGAAAAGGAGTTAGGGAGTTCTACAGAGGTCACAGTTACCTTTGAAAGCCAGTCGATGACTACACCGTGTCTAAAATTATGACAGCTATTTTTCATTATTTTTCTAGTTCAAGTCTATGAAAGCTGTATTGTTTATATTTGGTATGCACTTAATTTTATTACTTAAATAATATGTTAACTGAAATGAAATTAGAACAAGGTTGTACCATTTAATTAAAATGTTACTATCAATGGCTTAATGAGAGTCCTATAATATTTTAATAGAGCTATTTTAATAGATTTTAGTAGATCCATTGATTGGGAGGAGTAATAAATTTGTCTTAATTGCTCCCATGAATAGAGTGTCCCATTAGGCTTCCAAGAGGCTGTTGTTGAAGTATCGGTACAAACTGCTGCAAATAAACTGACTTGTTAGACAGGGAAAAAGAAACTTTTCTCCTTAATCAATATTTTAATTACATTGTTTTTCAAAATCCCTCTGGAAATGAGAGTCTGGATTCCAAGGCTTTCATCAGTGAAAAGCAGTACTTGATGGTTGGCAGGCTTTCTCCCAACGTCTTTGCGCGTGCCAGGACTAAAGAATGCGAGTCTTTATTTCGTTGAATATTTGTTGCAAACCTTTCCTTTTTTTCTTTCAAAGGGAATAAAATCACCCAAATATCATTTTTAAGAATGTTGCAAGAAGTTGGACGTGGTATGTCTCACATGCTTGGAAGCCTTAAAATATAATACAATTTAATCTCCTTGAGCATAACACATTTTATAAATTCTGCTGTAGCTCCTCCAGTCCCCAGAAATCCCTCTTAGATCTGGTCATTCCAGTTGGATGGTAGAAAGATGAGTTTCTACATAGGTTCTCTTTCATAATATTGTATCATTTATTATTTTGAACCATAAATGGACCAGAATAGATTGGCCTTCTTATTAACTTTTAGGAAATCTCAGAAGTTAAAACATTTTTAAAGGATGTTATATATTTTTCCTTTCAGGAGCCCACTTATACAAAAAAAATAGATCTAATATATAGTATTTAAAATTTTTTAAATTAAAATAAATTATTATTTTTTAGTTGGGTAAAATTCTATGGCCTCCCTTCATCCTTCCCCTGAAGAACATGGCAGTGCAATGCTGGTCAGACCTCAGGCCTTTACCCCCCCGCCCCCCACTCAGCCACTTTTGGGGGTGACCCTTGCTTGGGACCTAGTTTGAAGGCTACGAAGAGCATCCTGAAGGGTCCTGTCACATGAGGAGCAGCCCCATAACCTGCACTCCCCTGAGACTCCCCTGAGATGAACGTTATGAGGTAAACCATACCTATGATGCCGGCAGCATCTGCTGTGTACGTTTCAGAGCTTTGACAAACCTTTGATCCTATGCAGACACCAGCACAGTTAAGACATAACGTTTCCCCCCTAATGAGTTGCAGAGGTTGTGGCTGATGACTGAAACGCAGCAGGTTTCTCTCATCGTCGTCTTTTAATGGCGAGCTCTTCGGGCTTAAGTGCCTGTTGAGAAGTTTCAACCTGGGTTAGGAAAGTTTTAAATCTTATATTAGGCTTTCCAGAAAGGAAAATGCAAGAAAAGGAAGGAAAAGGTGATCAGACTGCAACGCAGCAGCTCATCTGAACTCTCAGTTCCCTCTGGTCTAAAAATAAAACAGCTTGGCTGGGCCTGGACACATCATGAAGAGACTCAGACAAGGAATGCGTCCCTCCAAATAGCCGACGGGGGCCCAGTGAGCATGGAATCGGAACCAGAGAGTGCAGAGTGGGCTGGGCCAGGGCTCAGGGAGGCGGGGCCTCCGCCGCACACGGATGCGTTTGTTAGAAAGACCCGCTGGCCGCCGAGCCCTCCCTGCGCGCGCAGCAGCCCAGGCTCGCAGTGCAGGGCACTGGTTCAAGGGCGTTCACCTACCGCGCGCACACATAGAAGCACGAGAGTGAGCCTCCGTTTCCTTTGAAAATACAAAAGGAGATATTAAGCATGACAAGGTGTGACGAGTGCTGAGTTCTTGCCAGAGTTACTAAGAAAATCCCACTATGGCCTAACCTATTTAAGAGCCACGGAGGGCTGAAGTCAAAACGAGCCCTGCAAGCACTGTGTGACTGTAAAAAAACAAAACAAAACAAAACACGGCATCAGATGAAAAAGGTCAGGCTGAAATACATAAACAAACATGAAGTGGCGTATTAGTTTTTTCAGTGCTGAAACAAGCCATGCCAAAGCTATTTATAGAAAAGAAAATGATGAGTCAAATTTCAAATATGCTTAATTTACATTTTTCTTCTTTGGAGTTAAAAATAAATAAGGGATTTGCCTTGCTTTTCAAACGAAAGCGTTAATTAGTCCAGCATGAGAGAACGCGAGTGTTCCAATGGCATTTTGTGGCGCGAACATACTTTTGCATTTAACCATAATGAAGACAATATGCTCTTCTTAATAAAGAAGTGGTTATTTGGGGATGGGAGGTCCATGTTTGATTATAATTGTACTCACCAAATGTTCACGTGCTGTAAATAAGGATCCGGGTGGGGTTTGGTTAACACATGAGCGTTTCCGTACTGTGGTTCTTTTGAAAAAATACTTGTACAAAGCCCTTGGAAGCCCACAGAGACTTCAGACGGATCCCTGAAGGCCAAGAAGTATGTCATCGGGGCCCGACCAACTCATTTCATCATCAGTTTTTGAAAGTTCCGGAAAAGAGGGTCTTGGTTCAAACCCACGCGTATTTAGGTCCTTCAGGCTACCATCGCGTGTCAGACTCTAGCCGGACATTCAGGTCTAGAGCTGAGGTTTGTAATTCTCAGGAATTGTCTGAAATTCTAGGAAATGTTTTTGTTGATACTAAAACAAAAACAGCAATTTTCATTAGCTATTCAAAGAGGTCAGTGACTGTCCCCAAAACGAGAACTGGCACTGTGACTGAAAACTGCCCTGATGTTTCTTTCCAACCTGGTCCTCCCTCAGCGTCTCAGATGTCATCCCAGTCCCCCCCCACTCCCCCACCCCCTGGTACCACTGTGTCTTGTCTCCCTGTATCCAGGCTCAGCTCCCTCGCCTGCATTCCTACAGAGGAGAGCCGATGCCATGAGCCTGGTGT